>NC_040905.2:22738080-23042590 GCF_004126475.2 Phyllostomus discolor
TCAGTACCCACAGCCCACTCGGTAGCTGGTAGCACACAGATTACCTATTATTCTCCCACCCTGGGCCTCACTTGCAAAATCCTCACAGACCCAAGTAAACAAATGTCAGAGAGCAAACACAGAGCTCCCTCCGAGCTCAAGGATTTATCGTTCTTGTGACTTTATCTGTCTACTGTCTAAATGTTTACCTGTCCCTTCAATGTTTGGTGCATCCCAGACATGTGCCTTAGAAGCCTGTGCATATTTGAAAAGTGAGAAGACAAGCAATGCATTCCAGGGGTCTCCTAGGTGATTTTCATCCAGCCCTACAGCAATGGCCTTGAGCCTTCCAACTGTCCCTTCCTACTTCTTCAAAACCATCTCCTGGGGCTCAGCAATTTCTTCTCCCAAGGGGACCAGATATGAGGGGACATTAAACTCCAGATCCTGGGCTTCCTGTTCTAATGAGATGTGTCGGTGCCCGTTGAGTTAGTAAACAGACAGGGAGGTGGCGATCCTGCTCACTGCGACAATGAAGTAACAGACTCTTCCTCACTGACTTCCCCTTGTTATGAAGTGCTAGCTCACCACAGGATTCGTGCAGTGCCCGTGGGAGTTCAGAAAGGGATTGCTTGTCAATAATTCATGAGCAGAGAGAGCCCTACAAATGTGTGCTTAGAGCCACTTTGAAATGGGGGAGGGGAAGAAGCAGGATAAGTCACTCAGGGAGACGTAGCCGATACAAAAGCTCTTGGAGCCTGAAATCTGCTAACAATTTTTATTACACAGACTGACTTTTTTTCTCCTACTAGTGCATGCACCTTCTGGGTAGATCACATCCTTAGAGATCCTGAAACAAAGAGTAACAAGTACAGCCCTCTGTGTAAAAAGGCAAGCAGCGGGCAAGGCGAAATCAAACGATAGCACTGATCACGTGAGTGTGCCTAAGTGTCTGTGTGTGTGTTTTAGCTCCTCTGTCTTTATTCCTTTCATCCTTCAACGTCTGTGTTACACAGCTTGCCCCCACTGCATTGCTAATAAATTCAAGGCAATAAATTTTTTTCTGAAATTTAATTTCCAATCTTTTTATCCCAATAACAATATGGAGCCAAGTTTCTAACATTTCAGGACCAAATTTCTAACATTTCAGGACCAAGTGAATCAGTAGAACACTTTCAGAGATCACTGAATTTAACCCTTTCACTCAGACTTTAACTTTTACATTAAACATTTCACTTATTATAAAAATCAAATCCTTCTTAAGTAAAATATGGAACATAATTTTTCTTATAGCTAAAGATCATAATTATGAACAACTATTTTATAGTGCCACGATAAAACCAGCTCCTGATGGGCGAATGCATGCAGGCTGGTGAGTTTCTACACAGCGAAACAGCTCAGGTTTTCTTCCAGCCAAACACGTGTCCCTTCTCCACCATCACAGCCTGCCATTCGCTGGTAGCCTGGGGGAATTAGCATCTCCACTGTGGCCTGGTCACTGCCCCCGTACCTTTCCACCAGGTTCTGCGTCCCCATTTTATTGTATTCTATTTATTTTATTTTATTTCATTTCATTTCATTTTATTATTTTATTTTATTTTATTCTACTTCTGTCTTCTCTTGTAAGCTTCTTTCCTTGCCTCCTCCTGTTTTTTCAGGTCTCAGCCTGGCTCTAGCAGAAGTGTGTGCTATTTGATTCTACTCCAATAAGTGACAATTTCACTACAACAAGATCTTTAGGTCTTCAATACGTGCTCTCATTCTCTCTCTCTCTCTCTCTCTCACACACACACACACACACAAACACACACACACACACACACACACATTCACTATTGGCAATGCTTTCTTTGCCCTGTCATTACCTCCCAATGTAAGATTTGATGCAATGCTGAGAACAGGAAGTTGCCCTCCAACTGCCCTTTGGATGGTCCAGACTCTGCAATAATTTCCAGACAGGAGATAAAAAATTGACAGTTGGAGAACTCAGAGCAGGAGGTTCTTCCTTTAAATCACACTAACCATAAAAAGAGATGGAATAGGCACATTTGAGGAGGAATTAGAATTTGTGCTCTGAAAATGAAATGTAGGAAGTGAATTCAGCCAAATATGTGATATGCAAACACGGAAGATGCATCTAGACTCCCGACTGGTAACCCTCAATTGAATAGTGGGGTTCACATAATCTGCTCTCCAGGGGTCTCTACTTTGGGAGCAGGCTGTGTTCACTCCCCACAGTTAGGGAGCACCATCTTGCCCAGCTCTGGCATTTCTTCTTTTAAAGGAGACACATCTGAGGGTTCCCACACTTCACCCTCTACAACCCTCAAGTTACCAAAATGCCAAGTTTCCATCTGCTTGTCCAAATGTCCAAGCTACCTCCCTAAGAAAATGTTAGCTTCAATCACATTCGAATAAAACTTTAGAGTAAGGGAAGAGGAGATGCATCTATAAATTGTTCATTCATTTTCACATTTCAGTTCTTATAAATGCTAAATAATCATAATAATACTAAGTCAGTCCTGTTTCTCTGGGCTATCAGCAGACATGCTTAAGGAATAAGTTGAACTATTCCGGAGAACTACTAATACATGATAATACCTTTCAAGGAATTACTTTTCAAATTTCTTTCATGAAAACAATCACCCACTACCTCTTTTCTCCACTCCCCAGTCTATCACTTAAATAATTAGATCTTTCGTGGGAATGTATTCCTAAATGAGTTGAGAAATATTTACTACAGTCTGCTAGGTGCCAGACACATCTGTGTAGAATTACCCTTGACCTCCAGAGCTCTAGGTGGTCCATGGAGCCTTGTCTGACAGGGAAATGATTGGAGAACCTTTTCAATTCAGCTACTAAATCAATAACCACATTTAATTCCACCTCAGAAAGTAGTGCTGCTTTATCAGAAAAAAATATACAGTATATACCTCACCTCACCTATGACCAATCAGAAGGCAAAGGTAAATGCTTCAGTCATTGGTTTGACTGTGAAGGAGTGGGCAGAAATCTGACTACCAAAGTCAGCATTGGTTCATCATCACAGTAGGGTCAGTAGATGAAAAGCTGTCTGGGTTTGAAGGAGATTTTAGAAGGCAAAGGACTTAAATATAGCCAAAAATAATACAAATTTCACTATCAGCCACACCACAGAACAATCTTGAGTGAACATTTAGTAGAAGTTTCTAGTTGTGAAGGGCTTATAGTAAATGAGGAATTGCAGATTCCTTCTGAAGTCTATGGCCAAGATAAAACTGAATAACCAACCAAGATTTGAGCCACAAGAGCTGGGTTTCTCAGTTCAACTTTGATTACCTACTGTATTGATCTCCTACAGAGACTGTAACAAAGTAAGACAAACTGGGTGGTTAAAATAATGGAAATTTATTATCTCATAGTTCTGGAGACTTGAAGGTCAAGATCAAGGTGTTGGTAGGGTTGGTTCCTTCCGGGTTCTGTGAAAAAGCATCTGTACCATACCTCTCACCTAACTTCTGGTGTGCTCTGGCAATCTTCGGCAGTGTGAGCTTGTAGAAATGTTACCCAGATCTCGGCCTGAATTTTCCTGTGTGTCTCCCTGTATGTCCATCTCTGTGACCCAATTAATCCTTTTGTGAAGACACCAGTCTTATAGGCTGAAGGACTACCTTAATGACATCATCTTCCTAATTACATCTGCAGAGATTCTATTTCCAAGCAAGGTCACATTCTAGAGTACTGGGTGTTAGGGTTTCAACATATGAATTTGGAAGGGACACAGTTCAATCCCTCATATCTGTTCTAGGGATGGATGCTAAGGTCCAAGAGAGAAGACAGGGATGCAAATCAGGATTGAAACCTATTTATCAGCTGGCCACTGGGTGAAGAAACAGTTGAAACTGAAACTGAGACATACAAATGTGAAGTTTGTCATACCTTAACTTTGGCTTAAAATCAATGAACTTAACATATTCTATTTTAGAATTCGGCTTCACTTTACCTGAAGATGAAAATACATTCAAAATAACGTGCAAATTGCACTCCGTTTACTTCCACCATAATCCTGCATAGGTCAATATGGTTGGGGCATTTTAGAGAAAAGATTTGAGAGCATCCACTTGGCACAGGCCACCTGTTCTTTATTCAGGACTGAGACAATAAGGAGCTTGCACTGCAGCCTGTGTGTACAGCATTTCCTTTCTTTACATGCACAAAGTACAGGTCCAATGAGGTCAAAATCCTTAGATTTAAAATATTATCAAAATTCGATTTTGAGTCCTGGCTGGTGTGGCTCAGAGGATTGAGCACTGGCCTTTGAACCAAAGGGTTGCCAGTTCAATTCCCAGTCAGGGAACATGCCTGGGTTGTGGGTGAGGCCCCCAGTTGGGGGTGCATGGAAGGCAACCACACATTGATGTTTCTCTCCCTCTCTTTCTCCCTCCCTTCCCCTCTCTTTAAAACTAAATAAATAAAATCTTTTTTAAAGATATAGTTTTGAATTCCAAATCTCATACGCAGATATGCCCTCCTTCAGAAGGCAGAGCTTAACCCCTCTCCATTGAGTGTGGGCTGGATTTAGTAACTCACTTCCAAAGAAAGGAGAAAACAGTAACTTTATAGTGTAGAGACCTGGTAAGTCTGATCTTAACCAAGTGATCAAGTGAGCATCACCAGGGGTAAGTCATAGGACATCATGTAACCCCGTCACTTTGTGATGAGAAGGGCATTTCCTCTCTGTGGTTTTCTGTCCCCAAGCCCACAACCAGTCTCATCATGAAGAACACATCAGACAAACCCAAACTGAGGAACATGCTATAAAATATCTGACCAATACTCTCAAAACTGTCAGGATCATGAAAAACAAGAAAAGACTGAAAAACCATCACAGAACAGAGGAGACTAAGGAGACATGGCTGCTAAATGCAATGTGGCCCCCAGATGAGATCCTGGAACAGAAAAGGGACAGCGGGGAGAGAGGGGTGAAGTCTAAATATAGCCTGGAGTGTAGTTATCAGGAAGTAGCAATGTTGGTCACTCAGTATTGACGAATGCACCACAGTTATATAAGATAATAACACGAGGGAAAGTCAAAGGCAGAGGAGGAGTATATGGGACTCTCTAAACTATCTTCGTAACTTCTCTGCAAACCTAAAATTATTCCAAAAATATAAAGTTTATTATGAAAATATACATATATAGATATATGTCATGAAGCGGAACACCAAACTTTATTTCATACAATATTCATGAAACCTAAATATAAACCATATTTAAAATCCTATATATAATACAGAGCTTGAAATATAGTGCTTCAAATGTGAATAAAAAGGAACGAAATGTTACTTGTTTACCTTATCAAGGCCTAAAATTTTCCCTTGTTCCAGAATGTTAAAGGGTCATGAACCATGTCATGTAGGATTATTCATGACACAAAACATACTGAAACTCGCTGCTCATAAAACCACAGCTCTTATTCTCAAGATTCAAAAGATAACTTCTATCACATGTCAACATTACTCATCCTGAACCAAAAAAAAACCCCAAAAACCATCCTGGTAGATTTTTAAGTGCAGTTTTCTGTCCCCAATCATGAGAGAATCTCGATTGAACAGCTTATCATGAAAGTTAGCTTTGGGAGGAAGAAACCACATTTGAGTTTGCGTGTGTTTTTCTTTGAATCTTTGGTACTCAATTTTCTCATAGTTAATCAAAATGTAAAGCTGAGGTTATTTAGATTTAGTAGAACATTTTGTTTACACATATAGGAAAAGCACTAAAAGAAAAAAATTTATTTTAAGGTTCATGGAATTTTAAAAAGAAATAAAGCAGATACCCACTGTTCAGTTCATGTGGCATAAACTAACCTAGCATCATGCTCAGACCACAGGGGAAAGTAGTTTCTATGTTGAAGAAATACAGAGAAGAAAAGGTGCTTGTAGGGGAAATCTACCATGCAGCACGTGCCGGGCAACAAACCTTGAAAATCTCTTCAGCTAGTTCCCGTGGGCACTTCACCCTTTCATAATTCCACTCTTCAGATGCACATTCGGGGCCTTGAAGTTGATTTCTCCACCCAAGTCACCATCACTACCTATAACAAAATAGAAAGAAAAAAACCTCTTTTCCACGTCCTCACCACCATTGGATAGGTACCTCAAAAAGCCATTTCTGACCCAGACCACACATAATGCAAGTTATGATTCAAATGTTCCACCTCCTTTTCCTTCCCAATTTGTATCACTCACACATTTCAAATTTCCTGGAGTAATGTTCATGTTCCCTGTTTTTGAAACCTTTGAAGAGTAAATACCTAAGAGCAAGACCCTATTGCACAGCCCCTCGCTCACAGAATGTCTCCAGAGAAACTTCTCCACGTGCTCCTACATTGTTATCCATGTTTCCACGACCTACAGACCTCCCAAGGTCCAGATTTATTGCCTTCTATTTCTCTCCTCCAAACATCCAACAAAAAATGGTTTACTGAACACCTAATATGCTTGAGATTCTGCCAACATATAAATGCCACCAAACAAAGAAGAAACTCTCTACTTTCTATTTTCATAGAAGTGTGTTTCTTTTCAAAGTCCCTTAAAAATAGTAGACAAAATAATGTCACCTTCCCACCCACACATGTCCATGCCTTAATCCTCAGAACCTGTTATATTTAGGCTCAGTGGCAAGGAGAAATTACTGTTGCAGGTGAAATTAAGGTTGCTAATCAGCTGATCTTAAGGATTTACTCCTGTTGTACTTATTTAATGGCATTCCAATGGAATTGGCATGAATGAGGTGTTATGTAGATGTTTTCAGTCCAGCTTCTTGAAACACATTGAAAATATTAGAAATAATCATAATCAGAATAACACCCATAGTCAATACTGGTGAAAAATTAGTAAAACTGGCTGGCACCTTTATATACTCCTGTAGAATTGCCACCTGATAAGGTAATACAAGCACTGGTATGGCCATAAACAGCAGGACACCTAGCTCACCTCAGTACTTCATTCTTTAGAAATGGGCCTAATAATGGACCTGAAACTTGTCTCTGTTACAGGATCTTGCCTGCTTTGCTGTTGTGGACTCATAACGTCTGACTGAGCCAGGCCAGGATTAAGATAGCTCTCCAGAGCCTTTCCTCTTGGAACTAAATCCAATCCCTTGTTACTGATAGAAGCCCGAAAGTTTGGGGATGCTGTGTTCCCCATGGGGAAAAAAGTAAAGCTGATCAGCAAATGAATGAAATGAGGCTGTGCACTGGGCCCTGGAAAGAAACAGAATCAGAGCACGCCCCCAGGGCATTTAAGTTCCTGGTTTCAGCCACCCAGATGCTCTGTCCCTTCCTGTAGTTACATGTTTCCAATAGCTTTCATCTAATATAGCCCCCTTTTATTTCTGTGTGTGTGTGTGTGTGTGTGTGTGATTTTGACAATGCATTTGTTAAAGCTGGGGACAGTGAAACAAAGAAGGGCTGAGGGTAGAAGAAGTAACAAGAAGATCTTAGGAAGGGCTGCTCTGGCTCACTGAGAAGTCAGAGAAAAGGGGTTCTTGGAGACAGGTTCAGGAGGTTAGACCAGGGTGAGCTGCCACTGCCCATTGCTCCCCTGGTCGCAAGTCTCATGGGGGCCCTTAGAGTTTAGGAAGGGGCAAGCCTGAGAGGGAAGAAGAAGGGGAAGAGAAAGGCATGGGTGTGCTCCCAGGAGGGAGAATGTGCCCCCTTTTTATTCCTAAACTAGTTACTGTCACTTCAAAAAAAGTCAGGTCCTGAAAAACATTTGCTTCAAGAGCCATTAAAAAGAGATTTACAAATTTTCACTCACTAATTGCCCTTATAGAATTTTCTCCTAAGAAAATAGTCAAAATCCTGAAAGAATCAATGTGCATTTTTTAAAAAGCATGCATTACATTTGTCTCACTTGTAACAACAGAAATGAAAAATAGACCCTACACAGCCAGTTGTATGAGGATTGTTAAATAATTTTATTTCCATAACCAGTACTTCTAAAAGTGTCCATTATATATAATGCATATTAATTTTGATTCCATATTTTTGCTTTACAAACATAAGTAATACTTATTACACTAGGTTTTAAAAAGTCACAGTAAATTATAAGTACAACATAACTATTAAAAAATATGCACTGGAAAAAAGTCTAGAAGGAAATAAACCAAAATTATAGTGTGAATAATACATAAAAACCTTCTGGTACCATTTTGCATTTTTATAGCAAGCAATCATTGGAAAATTCTTACAAAATTAATGGTTATCAACTGCATAAGTGAAGAAAGTAGCCCTTTCTGTCTTTCTACCCTCACAAGTTCAAGAAGTGGAGGCGATATTTTGGCCATACAGTGTTATACATATTATATTCTAATCTCTTAAATTCTTAATCACCATGCAAAGATGCAAATCATAGGCAGGTCACTGCTCTTTGGTATTCAGTTAATCTATTTGTGTTTTGCAGAACGAAAATGTAAATTGAAGTCACTACTGGACAGGGGTCACGATGTCCATGCCATTATTGCTTCTTAATTGTACAGTTTACCAGCTAAGGTGACTAGTTTTTCAATGTCCCATAATGACTCCACTGGGGTAATTATGTGTTTGCACTTTTATTTATTCTTAAATAGCTTTTCAATGGAACCAGAAGCTCAACAACTTCAGCCAGTCGTCTTTTGCCATCTCTTGCACTACTGAATAAAATCTCCTCTTTGTTCAACAATTGCTAATAACTTCCAAATTACTGAAAAACTTGAAAATTATTTCATATTAGTGCAACATGCTTATCATTGTATTTAAAAAGGAGAAAAAAATGACTCCCCACCCAGTAATGAAGACTTGTGACTCATCTCCACAGAACAGACTAATAATGGAAAATGCTAGGCAACTTTTAAGGAGACTGAAATTACTGCTCTAGAATTAATAAGGTAGTTATTACAAGGTAATTAAATATCCATTGATTATACAAAGAAACATTTACTGAGATTTTTCTGTGTGTGAGGATTAAATTCAGCAAACAGCTATCTGTTCAGCTAGTATATATTTTTTTTTACTTCTGCCTCCATGTCTAGCTGTCCTGCATATGACCCAGTTACTCAGCACATATATACCTATTTAGTGCTTACTATATGCCATGTACACATGGAACACAGGAGATGAGTTTCCTGTCCAAATGGGCATAACTCTCTACCATCCTCGGAATTCCCCTCATGTGTCATGATGGGGCTTGTGTTACCTGTTATGGGCCCATGACCCTGGAAGGGTCAGAAACATGTTTGTGGACCCAGCACTTCTGATTTCTTCTGCTTCTAAAAGCACTAACATTAAACATTGCCTCAGCCTTGGGCTGTAGAATACCATGGTCACCCAGAGTAGGGTTGCCCCCAGCAAGCAAAGTAGAAAGTGACTAAAGTATGGCTGGCTTCTGAGACCACCAGCTCTTTTCCCCTATTCTTCCTTCAGGTCAACATCTTGTTAGGTCAGCAAGCAAATGCTGCATTTTCTAAAATGATCATCTCTTTCTCTCTCCAAGGAAATGGGTTGTGCCTAATCAATTCTTTATCTATATCAACTAACTTAGAGTACTAGACTGAAATTGGGAGCAAGGTAAGAAGAAGAAAGTCATATAAAACTAACAGCCAATTATAGAAAAATGCATACTAAGATATCAAATTGCATTTATCAAATGCGATGACAAGGTTTTAACTCAGAGACCAAACTGGTTCTTAAGTCTGCAAGCCCTGTGGTCTATTGCTCTGCCCATGAAGATGATGGAAACGTGGAGATGCTGGTAGACGTTATTACCACCCCAAGTAAAGAACGCACCTCAGAATAACACCAATAGAGCTCAGGCACGAGAAGACCCGGTCCTAATGACAACATTTGCACTCCTGCTTCATCACAGTGAACAAGTCAAAGAGAATGCAAGCAAAACAGAAGTCATATCCTCTTAAACCTAATCTTAAAAGTGGCAACACATCACTTTTGCTATATTTTGCTCATTTGAAACAAGTCACTAAATCCAGGAACACTCTAAGTGAAGGGACTGTACAAGGGCGTGACACCAGGAGATGGGTATCATTAGGGGCCAGTTCAAAAGCTGCTTACGTAGAACAAAGAAGCATACTGAGCTCACTTGCAACGACAAATGGTCTTGGAGGAAAAGGACCACTTCCTCCATCACGGTTGAGCAGAAGAGGAAGGTATGGATGCAGATGGAGGTAGATTGTTATCATTGGTGGTGACAAGTAGCAGGATTAAGTCTGATGGCATTTTTTTTAAATGCCCCACGTAGAATGAGATGAGGTTATCTGCTGAAGGAGAAGCTATGGTGGCTTGGGGTAAAAAGAAGGGATGAAACAGCAACCTCAGCCATTGCCAAAGAACACCTACTAAAGCAACACAGTAAAACTACCAAGCAATGCCAATTGGAAGTTTAAAATAACTTGAAAGTAAAAACTAGTCAGCTCAATTGTGTTATTTTCTTCACCAACTTTCTGCTGCCAGGGTACTAGCTCAGAGAAAGTAGCAAGAGACACACGCCAACTCTGGGGAGAAAAAACTTCTCACCCATGTGTGAGAGCAGCCAAGAAGGAATAGTCTGAATGATACTCATTTATATTTCTCTCCATCTGATTCTTCAACCCCACCCTGCTCAGCAGGTATCTTTCTGCTGAGCCAGCCAACAAGTTAAAGAGCCTGGTGTGTGAGTTTTTGATACAGCTCTCTTGGACCTCTGGTGCATTTTGATTCCCTGGTTTTATTGCTCTCTGCACCCTCTGTAGCTGCTCAGTGGGCAAAACTCTCCAGGACTTCAAAGGAGATCTGTAACATGGAAAAGACCCAGGGGCCCTGTCTGCACATCACAGATAAATATTGATGACAGTGACCTTCAAAGTACCGTTAGATCTTTAATTCTAAAAATGACTTTAAATCTGGCTAACATTTCTGGTGGGAAACATATACCACGTATGAAATAATAGATGCTGGTACACATTTAAGATATCCACAATTTGGCTGGTTAGTTGGTTGGTTAGGTTTAATACACAGAAAGGGCAAGCCACACGAATGTACCGAAACAGCACCCCATCCCCACAGAATGCATGTTTCTCCTACTTAGCTTGAGTTGCTATAACAAAATACTATAGACTGGGTGACTTAAGCAACAGATATTTATTTCTCACAGTTCTGGAGGATGGAGGTCCCAGGTCAGGGTGCCAGCATAGCCAGGTTCTTGTAAGAGCCCTCTTCCTGGTTTGCAGATGGCCGTAACCTCACTGCGTCCTGTCCTGGCAAGAAGAGAAAGAGAACTCTGGTGTCCCCTCCTACAAGGCCCTCGTTTTCTGGATCAGGCCCCCACAGTTATAACCTCATTTAACCTTAATTATTTCCTCCATCCAAATACAGTCACACTGGGGGCTGGGATTCAACATATAAATGTGGGGAGAGGCACACATTCAGTCCTTAACAACATTCCTTCTGAAATGACCGACTCATCCCAGTGTGTCTAGGACTTTCCTAGTTTTAGGACTGAAAATGCAGAGAATTCCCCTGATCTTGGGGGAAACTAGGGTGGTTGGTTATGCTACTTTACCCTCTAAGGCTCCCAGGAGTGGTCCAGGAGCAAGGCTGCCCCTGAGAGAAGTCCCAGGGCTGATCTCCTGGTAACTTCTGATTCTCAGCACACACAGAGCCATAGCTCCTTCCTGAGAATGGGGTCCCTTATGCAAAGCTGACCTTAACCGCCCAGGAGACACACTCTCTCAGCCTATGACTGTTTTCATTTCAAAGGAAGTCAAATCCATCCAAACAGATCGATCCGATGCTTGTTATACGCACAGTACAGTGCCAGGGATGGCTGGGGACACTGAAGTATAAAAAAGTATTCCTGTCCTCAAAGAATTTATTTGTGACTAAAAAAAATCTGTGAGATAAAAAGGTCAGACAGTAATAAAACTAACATGACAGGACAAGCATTTAAAAAAATCACGAGGCAGAATATGATCAATTGCAAACATGCTCTTGGGAAAATAATGACTTTTAGAATCAGAAAGCTTTACGTTGGGGGGTTGTTGTATTTTTTATAAAACAAAGGTAACATTTTTAATAACCTACTATCACTGTTTGAACAAAGCAGTGGAGACGAATGGGTATCACTTTAGACAATGTTTCAAATTTGAAAATTTTGAACTCAGGCTTTCAAGCAAGACACACAGGTCCTGGTGTCATTGTTGCTGTGTGCTACTCGTTGGGCAATGCCAAAATGTCCTTTCCCTCAGCTGAAAAGTTGGGATAATCTACCTCTATGTCAGAGCTGGTGAGAGAAAGCCATGAAATGAGGTTCATAATCACTTAACACATTACCTAGCACGTGTGAAGTGCTCAGTACTTGCTGTTATGACTTGTGTGATTATTAATATGATGATAGCATGTATTCTTCCCTCTTCTCTCCACATTCCACAACTGCTCTAACCTGGGACATCTGGTGCAATTCAAATTTTATAGTGAGTCACAAATTCTGCTTTGTTGTCCCTGTGGGATTTAAAAGGAACGGAGGAGTTTTGCATGTTCTTGTCTGAACACATTTTCATTCAAAATGCTCTTCATATTGAAATCGCCAAGTTAAGGTCACATATAAGGCAAAAATTAGTATGACCAGTGATACATTTAAATTTAATCTATATTTACAAACTTGTCTTACCCCTTTTGCTATTATATTAGTTCTCTATTGTTGCATAACAAGTTGTCCCCAAAATGTGCCAACTTAAAATGATACATGGATATTATCTCACACCTTCTGTGGGCTAGGGACGGAGCATGGCTTCATTGTGTCTATTCATTTCAGGGTCCCTCATGGGCTGCAATAAAGGTGTGGACTGGGTTGTGCACTCCTTACAGTTCAAGTAGGAAAAAATCATTTCCAACCTCATGCAATTGCTTTCAGGACTTAAGATCTCAGCTCCTCACTGCTGCTGTCTAGAAGCCATGCTTAGTTCCTCGTTGTGTTGGCCTCTCCATCACGGCAGCTCGCTCCATCCATGCATTCCAGCAGAGATGGCCACAAAGTCTGCTAGCCATGTAGAAGTCACAGTCGTTTGTAATATATGCATGGAAGTGACATCCCCTACTCTTTGCCGGTGTCTGTGGTTGGGAGCAGATCATCAGTTAGGCTCAGCTGAGCAAGAGAAAGAAATAACACAAGAGCCAGCAGGTGGGGACCATTGGGGGCCACCTGAGAAGCCTGCCCACCACAGCCACGTCTTAGAGGCTCTCTGTCGTGATCAGAGGGCAACAAAGCTGAGCAGCACAGATACCAGTGAGTCACGAGCTGATGCCACAAAATGCACTGGGTCATAGAAACAACAGGCAGGGCCACGTGCCTTCCTTCTGAGGCAGCTGCCCCATTGATTTCTAGCATCTGTCAGAACTAGACCACTTGCTGTTTCCTACAACACGACATCTTCTGCTTCTTTAAAACTATACTCTGGACCTTGTAGTACAACTTCAGTAAACTTGGGCTTGCCTGAACTGAGTCTTAACGATTTGAAGAGTGTCACAATAGGTGTTAAAAGCACTATGATCAACAGAATACCCTCCTAAGCAACTGCTGGAAACTTGCCCCAAGTAAAAGGAAGCAAATAAATTAAACTGTATGTTTTGAGCCAAGTGACTTTTAACCTCTGAACCTCAGTTTCCTTTCAGAAATGTAAGTGCTATCCCAGATCATCTTTCAGGCTCCTTCTCCCAAAATGGTCTCAAAATTTTACAGTTAACTATTAACCCAATGCTACTGGGTGCTAAGGAGCCTTTCTCCAAATGCAGGAACTAACCACCAAAGAAGCTGTAGCCCTGGGAGTGGCAATAGAGGGTCATTTGCAACTCAGAGTTTCCCAAAGTTTCATCTTCAAAGCAGAGCTCAGTTTCTTCTTTCATTTTGCCACCCAGGAAACTAACGAAAATTATCAAAGCTTTTGGGGGGTTAAATGAGCATCCGGCAACAGCAGCGCTACATGAAACACTGAGAAAGACTCAAACGGGCAGGGGGCAGGAGAAAGGGTGGTAGACATTTCCAGTGGAAATGCCTTGAGCCAGTAGCGCCTCCCCAGCCCTCTTCCAAGAGGACTTACAGACTGGCATCAACCAGTAGTGGGTGCACAATGAATACTCACTGAACAAATAAAACTTTGCCTTGCTGTCTGCTGGACACGAGATCTGTCATCTATCAGGTGCTTATTCACAAAAACCAACCAAGTATATGAGGCTCACACAGCCCTTGACATGTGTCAACCTCCACTGACTCACTGAACTGAGAAACACCATGCAAACCTATAAGAGAAAGAAATACTGTCTTCTCTGAGTGGCCTGATGAAGCTGGAATCAGAACACAGTAAGGCTAATAGGCTATTAAATGTTATTAGGCTACAACCTCTAAATGAGGACAGTGGCATCTTTTGGGGTCCTTGGCACTTGCTTTTTGGCTAAACTCTCTTTGCCTAGACAGTGCTTAGATGGGGAAACCCTGTCTGCCTGGTGACTCTGCCTTTGTTTCATCTTTCAAGTGGACTGAGCCTCCTGCAGAGAGACAGCCGCAACACAGCTAACGAAGGAATGTTTTCACTGGGTCAGAGGGTCCTAAGAGCCATTTTGTCTTTTTGAAGGATCCTTTGTATGATACTATTCTAATTCTGGTCAGCCGATTTCAAAGTTTAACTCTCATCTCTTTTTTTCCCCCAAATTGTAGGGGAACGGGGAACAATAGTCCCCATATATTAAGTATAATACTGACAATTCAGCATCCACAGTGAGCGGGACTTTTGAGCAAGCCTGCATTCTTTTCTGAGCCACAGAACCATGTAACAAGAATCAAAGCACAGAGACCCTATAATGCAGCCCTTCCAGCAGCTCTCAGGCCATCTCTTTGATAAATTGCTTCATCTGGCAGCAAATGGGAAGAGGACAGGAAGGTGATCTTCAGGCTTAGAATGTACACAGAGTCAAAGTGTCATGATTCATGTGGCCATGCGACCAAATGATCTCATACTTGCCATTTGTCTCTAACAGGGAAAATATGAAAAGGGTAGAAATCTATTTTCCTCTGCAATTTAAAGTTAACCTGTATCATTACCTTTCTTAAAGGCACATGAGCAATAACAGCTAATATTAAGTGGATATTGTAATAAAATTTTCATAGTGTGTCCTTTTTGTCTATAAAATTATATTTTTAAAAAAATGTGTCTGGTCCTTTGTTGGGACCATTTGCAAGCCCAGGGGCAATTACGCAGAGTGTATTGGAGTCACCAGCACATGGCTCCTAATGGCAGCTTGGCTGAGAGCCAAGCTTTAAGTCAAGCCTCAGGGAATTCAAATTTAAAAGTCAGCTACATTAGAGGTAGTGATTCAGTTTGGAGAAGAGATCGTCTTTCGTGATTTATTACAGCCAGGGCGTTCAGTACATTTAAAAGATGATCTAGTTGAGTTGCATCTTCGAGGAAACAGGGCCGCCTAAAATGAGAAACATCTGAACAGGAGTTACCAGAAAGGAGCGACTTGATTAGAGCTTGAATTATGCGGAAAGCACACAGCTTTTCTTGGAAATCAGTCTCCAAAGACCCCAGAATCTGCAAAAAATGAGCTACATTTTCAACCCCTGATATGTAACTTGGAACTGATGGGTCTATTGTTGCTAGTGTTTTAAGTGACTGCAAAGTAACCATTTAGTATTAAGAACAAACCCATGATTTAAAATATTAATCTTATCAGTGCTTATAAGCTATGAGAAAGCTGTAGTTGCTCCCAAAGGAAACTAAATTTTCTTCCTCTCTGTAACCCAAGAGAAGTTTCACGAAGACTTAGGATCTTAGGAACTCTCTCTGGTTTCCTCCAATGGATGGCCCTGATGTCTTTTGTCTCAAGCAGAGTTGTGAGTGAATTGGTAAATGTTTTCAAAAGATTTATGTTCTTTAGTACTCAATTCAGATTTCAGAAAAATAAAAGCTATAGTTCCACTTAAAATAAAGTCACTTAGAAGAAATATTGTTTCTGTAAAAAAAAGAAATCCACCTATACGTGATTGTCTTTACTCATGTGTTTGGCAAGAAAAATCACCACCATGAACTTCAAGTCCATTTTCCACTAGTGTCTTCATTTTTATATTTTATTGCATTCCACAGTGGTTTTGCAACCAGCTCTATCAAGGCTTTCCAAGAGGAATGTAAACAAGGGCCTCGCAGTGACTCGGGCTAAAACCCACAAATATGGCTTGAAACAATAATTTCCACAGAGCTATCTGAAGACAAAAGCTCATGCTCCATCCAATACTCTGTCAATCTTCTTCTGGTAAACACACCAAGAAATGAAATCTACCTACCAGAAGGGAACCAGGAAGACACTTCTACCAACTCCATCCTTGTAATAAACTTGTAAGTGGTATAGTCATAATCTTGTGTCTATACGTAATGAGAGAACACTTTGTGACAGAATCAAAGCTTTTTTCCTGGGATCTGTGGCCCCCTAGCCCTCCCCACAGCTGAGCTGTTGGCACTCCACTTCCACTGCCTCTAGAAAGGGTTAACTCAGGGGCACACAAGGGGCAACTTCACCCATCTATTCGTCCAGTTTTTTTTCACAAATATTTACTGAGCACCATCTATATGAAAACACTGTCCCAATTGCTGAAAATAATCTTTATCTTCAGAGGCCTTTACATTCTAGTGAAGAGAAGTCAAGGCACAAAGTTTTTTAAAAGACTAGCTGATGAAAATACTGTGGACAGCAATAAAACCAGATGATGGGTTACAGAAAGACATAGGAGCCCGAAACAGGCTGGTATAAGCCTAAAAAAAAAACTTAGAAGCAATATTCAGGCAGAGGCTATTCTTTTTGTCCCCAAGATGAGATGAAGTTTGCTCAGGTGAGAAGGAGAATGAAAGATTCAGAGGCGATGAGGAGAACTTGAAGCTAGTGGGTAACTGAGAAGGTACACTAGGTCCTACACCCCTGTCCTTCCTGTCCCCAAAGGAGACACAGGTTTGGGACTTAGAGCCAATTCCTGGAAGGGCTCCATAGGTGCCAGGAAAGTAAGAAGACCCCAGATTTGACTGACCCGTGTGCCAGCACAGTGAGGGAGAAGCAGGAAAATAGGATGGTTGCACAGACAAGAGGCAGGTCCAGTCAGCCAATCGGATGGACAGCCAGAGCACCTGGAAGGAGTAGGATCTGAATGATCCAGTGACGAAAAAGCAGGCAGGAATGAGTGTCCCCAGGAAAGGGTGATGTGGATTGATGACTGGGACAGCCAGACCCCTCAGACCCACACTGGGGAAGAAGCAAGGCTGAAGATTGAGTTCAATCACCAGCAGCCAATTGTTTAATCAGTCACACACCTATGCAATGAAACTTGGATTAAAATTCTGAAACAACAAGGCTAAGGAAGTTTTGGATTATAGAAGGTGTGGCATTTGATCTTCCATTAACTTTCTATCACACTTAGAATAAAACCCAGTCATTCTAGCATTCAAGGCCATGTGGGATATGGGCCTTGTCTACATATCGAACCTTATCAAATACACTCTCTGCATACCCATGCCAGGAGGAGAGTGCATCCTGACTCCTTGATAATAACTTTAAACTTATCTGAGTTCTGTGAGTTGTTTCAGCACATTACAGAGCCTAAGAAAGCATTGCAGAAACCCTCAGGTTTGTAGTCAGACAGACAGAAGTATGAGTAGCCTGGAGACCCCATGAGCAGCTAGTGTCTGAAGTGGGGGCATCTTGTTGACTAAGCGTTTAACCTGTGGGGTTTGCCCTGACTCTGGATGGTTAGTGTCACAATGGAATTCAATCAATTCAATTCAATTCAATTCAATTCAATTCAATTATTGGACAAACAGTTGGTGTTAGTTGTTGTTAGGGGGAAAAAAACAACACAAGTCCATATTCCCATTCCAGCATTACTTTCCATCTCCACTGCTGTCATTGTAGTCCAGTCCCTCCTCTCTCCTGGACCTCCTTACGTAACAGGCTCCTCACTAGCCTTTTTGCTTCCTCTGTTGGAACTACAAGGCAGTTAACACTCAATCAGCATTTAAAAACATATATCACAGTATGTCACTCCTTGCTAAAATCCTCCATTAGCTTCCTGTCACACTGAGTATGAAATCTAGTCATCTCTTTCTGGCTTTCAAGGCCCTTTGTGATCTGGCCCCTGTCTGCTTATCAAATACCACACCCTCTTACTCATTAAGCCCTTTCCACGTGGCTGGCTCTCTAGTTTTCTGTTTATTAAATCCAGAAATCTTTTTCTTGCCTTGGGGCCTTTTCTTGGCGTGGCCTGACATACGCAACCCTCTTCTAAACAGCCTAATCTGAGCTATTACTCAGAATTCAGCTCAGAGACGCCTTCCTGGACCACCCAAATGGGGATGGAGATTTACCACCACAACAGGCTGTTCTAATTCTCTGCATTCCTTATCAGCACCTGGCGCAGTTCATGTGTATTTATCTGTTTATTGTCTGACTCCACCTGGATGTTAGCTCCACGAGAAATGGAACTTTGTTTGTCCCATCTGTCCCTCCATCTCATGTCCAAAATGGGGTCTGACCCACGTGGCCAACTAACGAATATTTGAAGACTGAGTGGTTGAAGAAAACCTTCTTCACCTTGGAGGCAAAAACTGGGGGCTTCCTGGAGGCTGAACGGATTGACCAGATAACGTTGGAGACCACAGTTGACCTCTGCTAATTCTGTGCTGTAGTGTCTGACTGGTGATAGGGACTCCTGTTGGGAGTGAAACTCGTTTAAGGATCTGCCCCCTGAAAGGGGCTGTTTATTAGAGCATCCGCAAACGTAAACAGCTTCTATAAAACCAAACAGGAGGGCCAGGATCAAGCAAGTCACTGGCAGGTTTCCTTGTTCAGAACAACGTTTTTACTGCTGTTCACATGGAAAACATTCATTCTGCAAGTCAGTCAACCTCCTGTTTCCTTGGGCACTAATTGCTCTGCTTGGTTAGGCAATTTAGGGAAACACACCCCTCTCAACGTGGCACAGGGAAGGGAAGAGAGGGGCCTGGCTTTTCAAAAATACAATGTATTCTGATAAGAGAAAACCACAGAAAAATTTTCTAAGACAGGAGAAAGCTTCTAAGTGGGAATAAACGCCTCGTCTGAGAACAGGAAGGGGTTCCAGTCCTCTGGACTTCAGGTTCTTCAGGAAGCCCAGAGTCCTACAGGTCCTGTGAGAAATAGAGAATTGTGGCATTTCTTGAATCTGGCATCTGACATAGTAAAGGCTTTTCCCTAAACAGATAGACTTCAACTGCCATCCCCTGGGTCTGCTTGCTGTTTAAAAGCAAAGATGCTTTGTGCATACTGATATTCAAAAGTGTGGTTTCCATCTAAGCACGGCCAGCAGCTAATGCCAACAATTAACTCTGCATATTTTGTCTCTGCCCTAAATTAATTCATCTTACAAAGGACATCCCGAATTTCCAAAGGGAAATCCATGCACAGTGTGTATTTAAAGCCCTTTAAATGTTCATAGCCTTTTATCCAGTAATTACACCACCAGAACTTCATCCTGAAAGGAAACAAGGAAGAATGCAGGCAAGAATTTATTTTCGGAAACATACAAAATCCTGTGATTTTGATGGAAATCCAAAATTTCCATCAATAGGGAAATATTGAAGAATAATTATTGACTATGCCATGAGGGAATGTCAGGTAATCATTAAAAACTATTTTTATGGGAATCTTTTAGAAACACACTTGTTCATTAAAGAATTCCAACATCCTTCCTAAATTTCACAGAAATACCAGTTAATCCCAAAGAATGTCTAGATTTCCTCATATATTTTCTTTTTTTTCCCCTTGAAATCAGAGATGTTGATACACTATGGTGCTAAAACCCAAAGAAGACGGTTGGAAAGGAGTGTTATCCTCGCGTAGATTTATATCCACACACACAAAACACTGTCCTGTCCTTGGAGGAGAGGAAGTGTGGTAGAGTCGGAGCTTTGAATGCTCCTTCCTGCCATCTGCTGATTCTACACTTTCAAGCTATTTCTTAAGCAGCTGCCAGACAGCTGTTTCAGCCTCCTGAGAGAGTCAGAGTGTAAAAAAAATGGGGAAAGAGAATAAAAACCCTATACAGCATCCAGATTCTAGGTACAGTTATGCTCGTTAATGCTATGCAGACACTCATATTAATTTCCTTAGATAGAGGCCCACCTGATGGGGGAAAGGCTTAGGCATGTCAGCTCGGTAGTGGGCCCCCTAGAGTCTGCGGGTCTGACGGATGGAAATCACCTGCCTACGAAAGGGAAAGGTGGGCAGCGGGTACGGTAGGAGCCATGTGGATGGAGGATTAGGAGAAGCCAGGAAGATAAAGGATTTTGAGAAACAGCAAATATATCTCATCAATCTCCCAAAAAGCCACCAGAAAAACCTTTGTTCAAGCAGAGCTAAATTTACGAGACTTCCTGGAATAAAGAAGAACAATACTTGACAGCACTTAGCAAGTGTCTTGCTAATGGGGGAAACTGGGAACGCATACATGCAGAGTTTTGAAGCCTGGGTGATTTCAAGGTGGGTCTCGCAAGGTGGGGGACTGGCTGGGTCTGGCCAGAATTTGTGACGTAACAGCTGTGGGTTGATGGGGCCAATGAGGTGCGGATTTTTGAAAAAAGCCCTGGAGAGTAAGTTACCTAGTGATTCACAGTCCTGTCTTCCAGACCAAGTGTTTTCTGGAGCCAGCAGCTAAGAGTCCTGTTACTGTGTTTTGTTTCGTTCTGTTTTGTTTTATTGGATTGTTCTTAGTGTTGTTTCACATACAGACAGGAAAGTACACCTGACCCCAGTTAAGACGGAACAAGAAGATACATTTGGTCCTGGTGTTGTTTAACACACGGGCAGGGAGTGATATTGGTTCCCATCCACACAGGAATTCAATGCCGTTACTGGCTGTGTAATTGACCTCCTCTCCTGCTACCTCCCTGGAAATCGGTGGTAAAATCTACTTTGCTCACTAATGTTTGGCAAAGCACTTTCTTTGGTGGCTAGAAGGAACTGTGGTGCCCTGTTCCAGGTTTGTGTAGTTATCAGAGAGTGCCTTTTAACTCTTGCTTTTGCGAGGAGGTAGACTGTCTTTCATCCCTATATGCCCAGTGCCTAACACAATACTCAGCATATCCAGTAAAATCAATGAGTGCATTTATAAGTGATACAAGCAATAAGAATGCAAAGGAAGTAATATTTACAAGGTTTCAAAGTAGCGAGAGAGGACTGCAAACATTTTTAAAATCATCTTGGTAATAGGCAGAGTTGACAGTGAAGAAGAAAGGCAGTAAATTAAGGACAAGCGACATTTGTCCCTATCGCCACAGGGCCATTCTAACCTGGGTGAGGAGGTGATGCTGCAAAAAAGGAACACTTGGAGCACGAAGCTGGACCTGAGCGCTCTCTGGAAACCAGGTGAATGGCTATAAAGTGAGGGTTTTTGAATAGCTACCCCAAGATCCGAGGAAATTTTTTTTTAAGAAAGCATGTCTAGAGGTGGTATTCAGCTTGCAATAGAGAGGGAAGAGGAAGAAGCCCATTAGAAGGTTGTTGCACAAGGTAAATAAACCTTGGGTAAGGGCATTCACAAAGGTCATGGAAAAGGGATTCTAGATACAAGACATGAAACACAGGCCAACGAGCTAAAGAACTGGAAACAGACCGAATATGAGTTGTCAGACATAAAGAAGAGTCCAAGAGAACTGCAAGTTCCCAAGCCTCTTGGTTGGGAAACAATGATACCTTTGAGGATCAGGAACTGAGAGACAGTGGAAGAGAGTGTGGGGCAGGTTGGGTTCCTTCAAACATGGGGATATCTAAGTTAAACCTCCGGGAAGCAGTTAGAAATATGGGGTGACGCTTCAGTGAAATGATGGAAGAAGAAACATTAAAACAACCATGATGTCTCAAGGGCATCGCACAGACCAGATTCTATGCTACCTGGTCACAGGTAAGAGCTCTGTCAGCCTTGGGATGGCAAGGAGAGCAGGGAGACAGTCCTTCCCAGGAGACAAACTGCATGTGCACAAGCAAGCAAAAAGTGAAGGACAGGTGAAAGCCCACTTTGTCTTTGCCCAAGGGCACACTCAGTCTCTGGACAGTGGGGCGTCAGGGCGGGTTCCCGGGACCGTCTCACTCCCACTCTTTCTCTCCTTCTGATCTACTCGAGACAGCCAGTGTGTCACAGCATCTGCTCCAGACAGGGCCTCTGGGACCCAGTCCCTCATCCCATCTCAGACGACCGCTTCTCTGTGCCAGGGTTCCCATCTATCTCTTGTAGGAGACCATGGAGGTCTTCCAGACTCCAGCATGAGGCAGTTACAACATCAGCAAAACCTTCCTCTGGCTAATACTGAAGGATTCTCACATAATTTCATGCTTTATTATAATTTTAAAATGTCTTCTTCTTCATAAAGGGCAAGGGGGGATAGATAGTGGAAAGTACAAAAAGTTGGGACTAGGGAATTTGTTTTTCCATTCATGAAAACATTATTCCATGAATGAAAATGTTTTGTGAAGGCCTTTCTTAAAGGTCTCAAATTTCCTTCTGTAAAGAAGAAAGCACAGGAGCAAGTGAGAGCCGAAGAAAGAGAGAATTCAGCAGGGCAAAAATAAAAACTGACCAGGGAAAGGGAATGTCAGCCAGCAAGGTGCCAGAGGGGTAACTTAGCAGAAGCCTTGGGGAATAACGGCAGATGAAAAACCACCGGCCTTGACAGTGAGAGAGATGGTGACCTTCAAAAGAGGCATTTCAGCAGAAACAGGTCGATATGCTCTGCCTGATTCAAATCACCCAAAAAGCCCCCCGTCTAAGCCTGTACTTCCTTGACCTAGCCAGCCCGACTTCTTATAAATAATCATACTCCAGACTCCCCAGATTTTATCGGTTGGCTCAAGAAAGCAGAGTAACACTTTTTATGGGTAATAAAACTGTGGGTTTGGGGGAACTCGTGATCATTTTAAAACCGTGTGTTCTAACACATGCACAGAAACTTCTCGTGCAAGAAGCACTTGTTGCCAGTGTTCTGCCCCGCCACACAAGGACTCCAGGCTGAGTTTCCTAAGACGGCACACTTGTGTCTGCCCTTCTGGAAAAGTCCTAAGAAGGAGCTCTACACCCAGCGCCTTCTCACACAGATCTATTGATGGGAATTTGGAGAAAGTCCCTTAGCTTGTATCCGGAACACATGGGCTAATCTCTATCTTAGCATCCTTTACCAAAAACTAAGCCGCATCTCTCAGCTGGTATTTGTTTTTATATGAGCTCAGGTTCTGGTATCCTTTTTTTAAGGTTCTGAAATAGCATGCAGGGTCTCTTACCATGTGCTATGAATGTCACCCATCTGACATGACAAATGGTTTCCAACCCCCTGTTTTTGGATGTTTCCGTTTGTAGAGGAACCCATATAGTGGCTCATGATTTCAAGCACTGCCATTTTATTAGTCTATTTTTGTGACTAGAAGCTTAACTCTAAGGAATATATGGCAATTAGTACTTTCAAGGTTGAATACATAACAAAACAAATTAATTTTATAAGATGATACCGTCTAGTTTAATAAACCCTACATTTAATCCAGCTTGCAAAAGGTTTTCCTAGTCATTAGCTATTCTCAGTGAAATAGCTGTTTAGTTCATCCAAACAGGTGCAGAGCATCTAGGCACTGATTTTTAACATACACTTTCCAAGTTTAATAAGCAAATGGATGAGTCGAACAAAACAATATTAGTGTGGGTATCATTTAGTATTCTCCAGAGAAACAGAAGCAGTGGGAAATAAATGTATGTGAATATGTATGTGTGTGTGTATATATATATATATTTTTTTTTTCAGAGACTTACTTCAAGGAATTGGCTTACATGATTGTGGAGGCTGGCACGTCCGAAATTCATGGGGCAGGTGGTAGGCTGGGAACTCAAGTGAGATTTTATTTATTTTTTTTGTCTCAACTAATATACCCAGAATATCAGAAAGCTGTGACCTGAAACCACCTATTCTTGGCCGCTCCAAGATTTCCTTTCTCATAGTTATGCTTTTGCTATGCCCCCTTAGCCTAAATTGAGCAATGTATTAGAAACAGACAGTGCCATTTAAGTTGGATAGTACCTAAGTATAAAATGAAATACATCACTCAGTACCTGTGTGACTATTGCTTCTCCTGAAATATTAGCATCCTCTTTTTCTAGACACGGCAAGCAATACAAGTCATATCACTGGTTCTGCAGGGGGTTGTTTATTGTTTGTTTGTTTGTTTTTTGCTTTGGCAACAGGGGAGGTCAGAGGTATGCTCATAATTATATTGTAATAATCATTCTTATTCCCCCAACCATGCTCCATGCTATCTCATTTCTATTCTCCATTTTCAGTTTTTAAATCTTTTAAATTTTTATAGTATTTCTATTTTTTTAAGATTTTATTTATTTATTTTTAGAGAGGGAAGGGGGGGGGGGAGAGAGAGAGAGAAACATCAATGTGTGGTTGCTGGGGGCCGTGGCCTGCAACCCAGGCATGTGCCCTGACTGGGAATTGAACCTGAGATGCTTTGGTTCACAGCCCGTGCTCAATCCACTGAGCTACACCAGCCAGGGCTAGTATTTCTATTTTTAATTGATGCTCTTGAGAACAACTTTCAATTTTTGATTTTGGAGCAAAGCAGTGAATGAATGAATGAATGAATGGCAAATGAAGAAATAAGTAGTTCCCCTTGGATAAGCTCTTACCAAAAAATTTAGAGAAATTTCACTCCCAAATTCTGCCCTCTGGTTCAAGAGATGTTTCACATGAATTTATGAGTGTGTTTTCCTCCACCTGACATATGCAATCCAGTTTGCTGTGTTGACTCCTGGTAGTAACTTCTGCTTTAGTTATCAATATATCTCTTACATTACCAATATTTTAGGTTCCTTGTGCAAAGCAAACCTCAGTAGCCCTATTTTGATGGCTCTTTTGTCATTGTTTGTAAACATCTAAAATATCAGTGGATTCATGACTAAGGTCCTAATTAAAAGACCTACCTTTCTCTTATTCTCTCTCTCTGTATATATACACACATACACACATATGTTCCATGTTGTTGAGTGTATCAGTGATACACTCCTTTATATTGTTGAATAGTGTTCTAAAATATGGACCAACCACAGTTTTTTAAAAAATGTTCACCAGTTGAAAGACATTTGGATTTTTCTGTCTTGGACGGGCAGGATATATATGTTACTGCCTTGAAACATAACTTTTTCCTCATCTAGGAAACCTCAGTTTTTGTTCTTGACACTCAACTGATTGGATAAGGCCCTTTTCACTTTATCAGAGGTGACCTCCTTTACTCAAAGTCAATTAACTGTAGACATCTGCAATATACTTTCACAGCAACCCTTAGGTCAGTGTTTGATTAAACAACTGCTACTATAATCTAGCCCAGTTGACACATAAAACTGTCTCCCTGGCCAGCCTTATGGGTCCACAATATCACTGTGGCTCCATATCACTGTGGAAATAAATGTATGTGAATATGTATGTGTGTGTGTATATATATATATATTTTTCAGAGACTTATTTCAAGGAATAAGCAAAGTATCAGCAAAGACTATATTCGATGGGGGAGAATGTTACTAAGACATGAAAGGCATGGCTTCAGCTTTGCAAGTAAAAATCTCCTGATGATGGAAGCTGACAATCACAGAAAACTGCATAAATATGCATATGCTGTAAGCACACAAACCGTGGAGAGACACCCTCTGGTCCAAAACCCAGTGCTGGTTCATTCATTGACTTTAGTCCTTTTATTGTCAAAGGCCTTCATCATTTTTTCAAGCACAGCATACCAAACTAATAAAAGGCATTAATTAGTTGAAAAAGTCTCAAATAATGCAGATTTTAATTTTATGCAGGGTAGGTCACTGTTTTCTATTGTCAAAGTATGATTATTTTTTAACTTGACAGCACTATATAAATTAATTATGAAGCAAATTCTGATTCATCAACTTGCTGAGTATGCTTCCCTAAAGGTTTTACCATATAAAATGTACAATTACGTTTTATTGTACATAAAAATTAAGGAAATGAAAAAAAAGGACAAGGAAGTTGCTAGAATGATTTAAAGTCACTTTTATTCTAGCTGCCATATTTCTTTTACATCCTAATTTCACTTCTTTTTTATCCCCTCACATTTAAAAAAAAGAAATTTAGAAAATTAGAACTATCAGAATCAAATCTCTTGTTTTGAGCTTTTCCATGGTTAGTTAACTTGGTTAAGCTGTGGTAACCAGTAGCTAGGTCAAACCCCAGTGTAGATGTTGCTGTGAAGGTATTTGCGGATGTAATTAATATTTAAATTAACAAACTTTGAATACAGCAGATTATTCTCCATAACATAATGGGCCACATCCCATCAGTTAGCGGTTTGCAGGAGAAGAAGAAATTCTTGAGACTGCGACGTAGAAACCCTGCCTGCTTCTGGCCTGCCGCCCTTCAGAACTCAGCCTCAGGACTGCAGCACAACTCGCACTTGATTTTCCAGCCCACTGGTCTGCCCTACCAATATCGGGCTTGGCAGCCCCACGTCAGGCAAGCCAATTCAGTCAATTGATCAATCAATGGATAAATACACGCTAAAGATATAAATAAATATATGTATATATGTGTGCATGTACATGTATATATGTGTATATGTGTGTTTATAAAGAGATATAGGCATATACTGAGCCTCTGATCTAATACAAAGCTTCTTTCTTAAATTACTCATGTTTAGACAAGAAATACAACTATTGTCACAAAAAGTCTTAGTGTATATACTTGTTTTGCCATAAATTAAATAATTTATTTTAGTGGTATGAGGTTCCTTAAGCTTTTACCTGAAAGATTTGAGAAGTACTTACTTTACTTTGTTCTGCCTCTCCCGGAACCCAGGCACCTGCTAGTTCACAGACATGATTGACAAGATGGAATATGCCCTTTCTCCCTCCAAGCACTGCGTTATTACTGTCCAAAGCTTGGGAGGCAATGGTACTGGCCAGTCTAAACGGATGCCAGGTGTTCAACATGGAACCTGCATGTCTGTGCCCAAAAGGATAAGAATTTGCCATGATGTGACTAGGAAACCAAAACCATATGGTGACTTGAGGTTGCCTCCTGTGACTGCAAAGTATCATTCTGCTATGATGCTTCCTTTGGGTCTTCTCCTGGGGAGCCATTGAGTTATTCAGTATTCGCCTAATTAGCAATCTGAGAAGTGTCATGGTTTAGGAATGGAGAAAAAGCACAGCGTACATTTAATGATTGTGAGCATTAGTCCCTTATGAGACTGCTTTATTGATAAGGTTTTACTAAAATGGGTAAGATTTTCCCTGTTGCCAAGGCAACCTGCCTACAGGAATAACCAGTCTATACATCATTCCAGCAAGTGGTCCTTGCAACTTAATAACGGGAAAAATAAATGTAGCTACAGAAGCACGCCAGAGAGAACAAAGAAAAATGAAACACAAAAAGGAAAAAGATAATGTGTGGGGTAGCGAGTATTGGGTTCAGACATGAGAGTTAAATACGTTATCTTCCCAGAAGGAAGTCAAATCTAAGAGGGACACAAAAAAATACATCTTACATGATTGTTCACCCCCCCTCCCCTCTCTGGTCCTATTTTTCACCACCTTCCCAGCCCTTTCTTTTCCAGCTTCATTGGACTCCTTGCCAGTCCTCAAACCTGCTGTGTTAGCTCCTGCTTCAGCTGTGTGTGCTGTGTGCTCTTCCTGGAAGCCTCTTCCCTTAGATGTGCATGTGGCTCCGTCTCTCATCCTGTGACGGGGGCTCCATCACAGGACCCCTCCCTGGCCACCGTCTGTGCAACAGCCCCTCCCCATCCCCGCCATTGTCTTCCATCTCTTTAATGCATTTTACTTTTCTGCATAGTATTTATTACAACAGAATATGAAGTATGCATTTATTTCTTTATCCTGAGCCTGCACTGTTAAAACAGAAGCTCCCTTAGAGCAGACGATGCGTGTCTTTTTTGCTCCTCTGTCATCAGCATCTTGAAGGGTATTGTGTTTCTTGTGCAGCAAATTAATATTTGTTAATAAATAAAGTTATGTTCCAAATCTTCAAAAATCCAGTTAGGGGGATAAAACTAAGACATAGAAAACAGGTATGTATACAGTGTATTTCGCCGTGTAAAACACACATCCACGTTTTTGTGCACATTTTACGTGGGATTATTATGCCCTTTATTCTACCCATGGTATGTAGTCATCATACCCATGTATAATGCACTTGCTTACTTTTCCCTCAAAAATTTGGGCAGCCTGGCTAGTGTGGCTCAGTGGATTGAGTGCTAGCCTGCAAACCAAGGGCTCACCCCCTCCATTCCCAGTCAGGGCACATACCCTAGTTGTAGGCCAGGTCCCCAGTAGGGGGTGCTTGAGAGGCAACCACACACTGATGTTTCTCTCCCTCTCTTTCTCCCTCCCTTATCTAAAAATAAATAAATAAAATCTTTAAAATTGGGGGGGGGGGGCAAAAGAAGTATATACATACCAAAATACATTAATGTAAATATGGTAGAAAATAATAAGACAAAACCAAACCCAAAGATAGTTGCAGTGAGGTACAGTATGGGTTAGAAGAGATAAAACACAAAACAAAATATTACTGAGGACATGGAACTTCAGCCACAATCAGAGAAATCTTTCTGAAACCTCATGCCACTCCATAGCCAGATACTGTCTGCTGGTTCTTAACAGGGGCTGGAAGCCTAAAAACTGCATTTTACAGACTCCTTGGCCAGCAGGCTCCTGGTGAAGTCCTGCCCGCAGGAGGCTTTCCCATGAGATCAGAGGGGAGCCTGGCTGATGAGAAAGAACCTTCCTCTTCGGGCTGTAGCAAGGGGCTGCGGGCTCCTATGGGACCCACAACACACCCCGGCTAGGCTGAAACCACACACCACCACAGGCTCCCAGCGGCAGTTTGGGGCTTAGGGAGAAATAAGAGAAAGGGAAAAGTCATCACAGAACTCCTGGGGGACCCTTGGTTTTGCCTGTGAAAACCAAGGTTTCAGTTTGCTAAAGATGAGCCTGCTGACAACTGGAGACACGTAGCTCTTTTTAGTTCAGTTTCACTTTTCTGAAGCTTGCCGAAATGTCACGGTGCGCCGTCCAAACTTCCGGGGAAGCAGCAGCCAGCCAGCTTCACCGCAACTGCTTTGATTGGTAATTTCAACATCTGCTGGGGTTTTTTTTTTTATTTTCTACTAGACACAGATTTATGACATGATATCAAAAACTGGTCTCTTAATTATGATTAAAGACATTATCTTCTGAATGTAGAATTGGTTATATTGACAGTACATTGTCAATTCAATTAAATGGATGTGGGTAAAAAAGACAAAAAATTTGTTAACAAGGGAAAAATCTGAAAAGAAGAACGTGGAGCTAAACAAGCCAGGTACCCACGGAGAATTTCAGAGTAAACTGTCACAATGCCACATCTGGCCCTCAAAAGAAAAATGTGTCCAGTTAAGAAGCAATGGATAAGGTCTGGAAGTCTGGAACCTCAAACCATCTTACCCTTGTATTTGAATACACAGGTGGGGTGGGCTCACATCAGAAAGTACCTTCCAGCACTTCATGTATAATTCTAACAGGGATTGATTTGTTATTCAGTGAACAAGGAAAAAGTCAACATCTTATTACTAATAAAGCCTTGAATAAGCTACTAATTTAGAACTGGGAAAGTATCCAAGTGAGGAACTGACAGTAAAGATTTTATTCTTAGATTCTGGAGAATATTAGGATATGGTTTTCAGACGAGGTATTCATGCTTTATTTCCTTGCTTAAAACACCACCGTGCAGCTCTTTAAACGTGGATGCCTATACTTGGGCTTGACCATCCCAACCAAATTAGATGGTTCTTGTTGTGATAAATCACATTTTTTTCACATTCGTTAGTTGCTAACAACCACAGATTGGCTATGCACACAGAAAAGGGAGGTAGTCAAGAATAATAGGGAGCTCTCAGAATCTTCAGATGAGTTAGGGAATAGGTTGGCTAGACAACCAGGCACCAAGCCTAAGTTACAGCATCCTGTGGCCCACAGGCTACGGACATTGTCCCAAAGCAAAGCAAGGGCCCCCACACAGCAGCTCACGCCTCTGAGGCCAGCCACGCTTTGCACCTCTTCTCTCTCAGTTGACAGCTTCCTAACCAAGCCAGCGTGAAAACCACACACACAGCTTCTGCTTTCTAAAGCCAATCCAGCACCACATGGGGAGCATCTCTTTGCTTAGTTGCAGAAGATACTGCCACGCTGAGCCACTCAGGTGCAAAAGAAGAAAGGAAAAATCTGTGATGTCGATCCTGCCTTTATTTAAAATTGTGTCCATCATTGATTTTTGAATGTTTTATATTTTTAAATATTGCATTAAAGTATTATTTACACCGAGGTGGGTTTTTTGTTGTTAGTGGTGGTGGTGGGTTTGTGTGAGTGTGTGCTCCCTTAAGTCTTTCCCCTGAGGTGAGCACCTTATGCCCCTCACCTTGCTCCCAGCCCCAACAATGAAAAGTGCACTTCTGGACTGAAAGGTGACACACAGAACGATGGCCCTCAGAGGCACCTGTATTCTGTGCATCACCTTATTTGGAGAAGGTGGCAGGTGTGGTTAAAAATCTCAAAATGGAAAAGTTATGCTGGATTATCCAGGTGGGCCTCATCCAATCACAAAAGTCTTTACAGAGGAAGGCAGGAGGAGTCAGAGCAAGCAGAGGACAGAGATTTGAAGGTTCCGTGTGTCTGGCTTTGAATACGGAGGATGCAGCCTGGACATAAGGAACAGAGGCAGTCTCTAAACACTGAAAAAGACCAGGACACAGATTCTGGAAACTCCAGAAGAAAGGGTTTTCAGGAACAACTATAAAGGACACATGGACAAGACCAAGGGGAGTGGAAGCAGGGGACGGTGGTGGGGGGATGGCTGAGGTGGGGAGGAGTGGAGGGCGGTAAATGCAGACAACTATAACTGAACAACAATAAAATAATTTTTAAAAAAATTAACTCATTTAAAAAAAAGAAAGAAAGAAATGCAGCTTGATTTTCAACCTGGAGTGATTAATCTTGGGACTGTAAAATAATAAATTTGTATCTTTAAAGCCACGGAGTTTGAGGTAACTTTTTAATACCAGCAACAGAAAACGAACACAGGCGGGTGCTTTCCACACATCATGTGAGCGCTCAAAATTCGCGAGGCAGTCGGGCAGGATGACAGCTGCCCAGCCCCTGAAGGCTTTACATTTTTAACCTTTACTTCCACCTGCCTGCTCCAACGCTGACCTGTTGCTGTGGTTCTTATCTTCGGGCTACAGGCATATAGTATTTGTCAGGTAAAGTGATGAATTCTGCACCTGGCTTCTAGTCATCAATTCAACAGGAGTCTGGAGTCATTCCGTGCCTATCTGTTCAATTTTCCTAGGCTGATTTTCACTTGTTGAAGAGGTTTTATCTCCACTGCTTTCCAAATACGCAAGACCATCACACAGACCCCAAGCTTAGTGTCCTCCTGAGAATAGCAATAGCAACAAAATGACAAGGTAGTTTTCCTTGTGCTTTAAAAAAAATAATGACTTTATGTCTTTATTAAAAATGTTTTTAAACTACTCTAATGTAAGTCTCCTTATTGGAATAATACCAGCAAAACCTACTCTAACTCCTTGCTTTGTGCTTTTTTTTCCATGAAAAACTAAAAACATTGTAACATTATAAAAGATAATGCTCCTGAGGGGGAAAAAATTGGGTTCTTCAGCCCAGGATAAAGAGTGCACTGTGTTTTCAGCAACTAACAGAAGGCTACATTCTGCATTTAATAGATAAAGGAGATCTGTACGGTAAATACCAGATTCTATTCCACAAGTGATTTGGTAGTCAGCTATTTGGAATTCACTGCATCATAGCAACAGTATGATTGCTACCACGTAACAATCATTACAACTCATTGAAACAACACAGAGCAAGTTTTATCGCTGTGGAAGTTGGTACATGAGTTCCATCTCAGTGAGGGATTCGCTCTGTCCAGAAGATCGTTTGAAGAGCACGTGGCATGAAGCACTCTAGAAAAGGAAACATTTGCATGAAGAAGGAGGCTGAGCCAGTGGATTCAAGGTCAGGGCTATGTGAGACAGTTTCTGTGAATGTCTAATGAAAGACAGTAGACTCAGGAAAGGACATGTATCTTCTGGGACAACATTTTCTATAAGTTTAATATAGTTCACTAATGCTTTTGGTGAGGGTGAGTTACTGGGGGCCGGGATGGGGGGAGGTCAGGATAGCAGGTATTATGTGTCCTTTCAAGCCTGGCAAAGGGTAAAACAGATCATGCGGACATAGCCACACTGCAGGGTGACATTCCTTTATAACCACATTCAGTAAGAACAAATGAGAGCCCCAGTTCTCGGCTCCAAGTCCCACCTGAAATCTGCTTCCCACCCTTGAGACCTGAGCTCTCAGCCGTCGAATGAGTTGTTAATCCCCTATTACTCCTTTGTTTTTATCATCTCAAGTAAAGACTCTCATTTGGGAGGCTGTGGGGAGGAAGGGATGGGGAGGAATGAATCTGAACCAGAGTCGCTCTACTAGAAAAGGCTCTCGAAGAGGACACACAGCACCTTTCCCCTATGTAACTCTGAACTGTTTGTTCTGAAGCACAGATTAGCAGAACACAGCTCCAGGGAATGGAGTGCTAACTGTGGTCCCAGAATGGTACAAAGAGGAATGAAAAGAAACGTATTTCCTCTTGAGGAAATACAAATATGAGCCACATTGTGTGAGAAAGAGGCAAGTAAGCAAAAACCTGAAAATTGTTGCATCCCCAGTCCCCAGTCAAGAAAACGCTACAGGGCTGCAAGGCTCCCTGAGGGCTAGGTGCTCCGAGCCTTGAGCTGCTTGCGTTCTCGTGACCCCACAGTGCGTCCAGCACAACCCAACTTGTCAACAGGGCTTGTTAACAATACTTCTGAACTTTATTGCAAATGTATCTACTGCTCCGCATCTCCACCAAATTCAAATCATCCTCACCTGACCTCCAAAATTTTTGGATCATATACTCATCGATAAAATATTTTAAGCACACATGCCCCTATTATGCATGTTAGTTTATTTATGAGTAATATATGGACTATGGGTCCATGTATTATGAATATTATAATATGAAAACAGAAAGCTTAAAAATGTTAATATATATGCACACATATATACATGTATACATACTTATGTATATATATACTCTGTGTATATATATCTACACACAGTACATGCACAGAAACACACATCCAAAATTTTTTTTCCATGCTAAGAGATTATCCTGCATACTCCCTGGGCTGTGTTCACTTGCACTGGAACCACTGGCTAGCCTACTATAATTCCCTTCTGATTGATCTCCCTATTTCTACTCTTGTTTCCCATAATCCATTTTCCACAGAAAAATTAAATTAGGTCATGCCACTCTTCTATTTAAAAAGCTCCGATGGCTTTTCATTGCATTTAAAACCTAAATTTCTACTCCTGCCCTACACAATTGTCCTTGACCCACCTAGACCCTGCCTACTTCTCTGAGCCTCTACTTCTTGAACTTTGTGACAAAAAATTTCTTTTTATTTCTCCAATATGCCAAGACCATTCCCAGCTTGGGGCCTTTGAATCAACTCCTCTCTCTACCCTCGATGTTTTTTCCTAGGTCTCCACAAGCCTAACTTCTTCTGGTTATACGGACTACAAAGTGTCTCCTCCTAAAAGGGACTACCTCTGGTCACCTCAGCTAAGGTGAAGATTTGGTCATTCTCTAGCCTGTCACCTTAGGGGAATTCTCAGCCAGGCACTGGCCTGCCGTATGGCGTTCATTTGTGTGTACAGGTTCACATGTGTGTGTCTACCAGAGCAGAGAACTTACCCATCTCATTGGTGCTTAACTCATAATAAGCCATCAATAGATAATTGCTAAATCTGAGAATTAAAGCAGTAATTCATTAACAGAAATTTGTGCAACCCTTGATTTGAAGTTAGTTGAAATGAACAAAGTTTTATTAAGTTTATTTTCACTTAATTCCTTTTCACAAAAAACCACTAGGAACAAAAGTAGGTGGCTTGATAGAAATAGCCCGACAGGGCTCAGATTTCTCTGAAACAGCTACAAGCAAAGGAGTGTGAGGATAACAAGAGAATCACAGATTTCCAAAAATACAGATCCCTTTAAAAATAGGCAACCCGCCATGCTTTGTCAGAGAGGCCTGAAGCCCCATTACTGAGCCCTTTCTAGGAAACCTCAGTGATGTGTGTGTGTATTATTCAACAGTCTCTAATTGGTCATGTTCTTAAAGGGCCTTAAATAAATAATAGGCCTTATCTGATTTGAACTGAATCCAAAAGTTGTATTTGAAGGGGATAATGCTCTACTGACAGATATCACGTTGGGAAAGGAATGCTGAAATTTTCTCTGCTATTTCAACAAGAAATTTGAGAGAAAAGAAGTTAACTCATGTGCTTGTTGGAAAGAACGAAGTTTTGAGAGAACTAGCCTCATAGAATGCTAATATGCAGACATATTGTTAAAATAAATAGCCAAAGACATAAATATTCTGAGAGAGTCTAACGTCTGACTCTGTGTTATTACTTTGCAGACAGAATTCCCATTCAAAAACATAAACTATCTGTGGCATGAAGTAGAATTAGAATTAAATACCATAATCAGCTCTAGGCAAAATTGTATATTAGGAAGAGTTTGAGGTTCATGTCCCTAACCTAACTCCATCTCTCTCTCTCTCTCTCCCTCTCTCTCTCTCTCTCTCTCTCTCTCTCTCTCTCTCTCTCTCTCTCCCCCCACCACACACACATACCCATGTACATGTACATGCCTTATCCAATAATTTTTAAAAATCCAGGAAAGCATTTGAAATTATTAACATTTTAATATGAATTTTCATAGTTCCCTAAGTCTTCCAAAAATATTTGTAACTGTAGAATAAGATCTTTGTCTCTCTGACAAAGGCATTTTGATATTGAACAATATTGAACATGGAGTTAAAGAGGTTATTTTGGAGTTAGAATCCTATATCTTCCTTGAAATCATACCATTTGAGTAACCATTTGCTTCTTCTAAGGGTGGCATCTTGGAAAAACAGCTCTCCTCATCCAGAAGAGAGTTTTGTCCTCACCGAACAGTTGGATGGGACCATTAACAGAAACATAGACTCCAGAACTTCCACCTGTCATCCAGAAGCACAAACACACCCACACCCTCATCCACCTTCTTTGACTAACAGTGCAGACAATGGTGCTGAATTCAGTATCAATATCTTAATTAGTCATTCTGACTGTGCTTCAGTGAAAACACAGGCAATTTTATCCCCCTTGCTTTCCCACATTTTCCTCCAAAAAGGATTCTGTCAGAAATTATTATGACTTGTTAGAAATCTATCTTTTCAACAAGCTAGGTGCTCCTCAGAACACAGCCTCAGAAGAGCTTCTTCTGCAAAGCACTGGCACCTTAAAGATGCAGCCCAAACAGAACTGGGTAGGTCCAACTGAATAAAGTGATGGAGGAAAAGAACAGAATTTTGAAATAGAATAGAACTGATATACAGCCTGTCTCCCACAATCTACAGATGCACCCCCATCTCACTGCCCCCCCCCCCACCCCACCCCACCCCCACACTGTACAGAACTGCTTGCAGGCAATGGGTCTTCAAACTGCAGTTTTTCAGGCTTACAAATGAGCTTCCTAACCCTCCTGCCCCCTGCCATATTTTTAGCCAGGACTCTGTTGTTTATTTTTGCTTTTGTTTTGTAACACCAGCAGCCACCCCAGTGACTGCCACAGTATCAATGCCTGATGAGTGTTGAACAAAGAAATGGAAGCGGATTGGTTCAGGAATCAGGCTGAACCAATCAGAGCCCTTCCCTTAAATTTTAGAATTTGGAACTACACACAATGGTTACATAGTACAACCGTAAGATGTACACCAAGAGCTGCCAGAAGGTTAATTGTTGCCATGTGGAAGAAGACAGTCTCAGTGAACTATTGCCAATATAGAGAGAGTTACAGAAATAAGAAAAGGAGGGATGAGCCCTGGTGAGATCTGTGTCTTGCATCCAGCTGTGTTCACACCCCTGCTCTTCTTTTAGACACACAGACCTTTCAGGAAATCCCCATTTTTGCCTAAGCCATGGTTGAGTCCCATTTCTATAGTTGCCATGAGCAAGATTATAAATACCTAGTGTGTGTTCTGTTTTCTCCACTATATCAACATCTTAAAGGTCTTGAGGATAAGAGCTCACTTTCTATTGTTGCAGAGTCCTCCAGGATATGTTCTGCAGGATTTGGTACACAAAAGTCATTTAGTCAACCCATTGATGCCTTCCAGAAAATGTACTCAGTGTCTCAGTGTCATGTTGGAGCAAGACAGATGCAGGAAGTATTTAGACAGGCATGGAGCTGGGACAGTGCTCAATGATCAAACTGGGGGGTAAAGGTTCCTGTAGCAGCCATTCTGCATGGTAGCCCCCAATGATCCCCACCTTCTGATATTCCTATCTTTATAGTCCCTTCCTATATTGTACCAGGGTAGGTTTATGTGACACATAATATACAGCAGAAGTGATGGGCTGTCACGTCCAATAACCGTTTACAAAAGACTTCAGCTTCCATCTTTCGTGCTCTCCAGGTCACTAGTCCACTTTCTGGGATATCACCAGCACTGCAGAAAGCCAGTGAGGAACTGGGGCCTGCTGACACCCAGGAGTGAGCTTGGACATGGGTCCTTTCACCCCAGCCAGGCCCTGAGGTGCCGATGGCCCTGGCTGACATCGTATCTGCAAACTCCTGAGCATCCCTGAGCCAGAACCCCTGAGCTGAGCCACTTCCAGATTTTTGGCCCTCAGAAACTGTAAAATAATAAATGATTTTTGTTTTAAACAGCTAGATTTGGGGATAATTAATATGTGATACAGCTTCCATTGTTTCGTGAGTAAGTCCACAGTCTAAAGTGGTCCATGATGATAATGCAGTATCTAAGGATTTCATGGCCTCAATGGTCAGAGCTGACACTCAGAACCAGAAAGTTTAAAAAAAAATCAGAATAGAGAATTCATGGGAGCCAGAGGTCTTGAAAATGGAAAGAAATCTCAAAATCATTTTTGCTATGAGCCCAACAAGGTTTTTGGAACCAATACATCAATAACAAAGTAGGAGAAAAGACCTCTTATATCTCAATGGCTCAACATGACCCTAGAAGGGCAAGAACAATCAAAAGACAGAAGAATGCCTCCTTCTGCAATGAAAATGGTTTGCTCTTGACCCCATTAAACTTCATATTAAACATGTGAGACTCTGCCTATCAAAAACCATAGCGGAAAGTTACAACTTAAAATCAGTGTGTCATTTACTGGTTGGGCAGATGCTGAGGACCTTCAAGGTTATTCTTTGAGATTTTGGGGGGAATTTACATTTTCCACCTCTCTAGCATTTGATACTCTCCAAAACCTGCCAACCCTGTATCTCCTCAGCACAGACACATCACCCCAAAATCACCTGTTTCCTCTTTCTTAACTTCTTTAAATTCTAGTCATTGTCTTAGATTCAGTTTAAACCTCTTGTCACCCATGGTGGTTTGACCAAGCCCACACTGGCCATTACGTCTCTAGTATTTAGAATGTAAACCACAGAATTTGATGGCTGGTTACATATTATATTACTGACTTTTCCCCAAATGTCTTGCCTTCTCCCAAGACTGTAAGATATAGTTTCTTGATAGTGTAAAGGTCATTGGTGTCCAAATCCAATCACATAGTAAAATCACCTTTGATACTTTTAAAGGGCTTCTTTAAATATGCATACTTCAAGTCCCTGTGTAGGATTTATTGACGAAGAATTTAGAAGAGTGAAGTCCAGGAGAATATCAAGTTAACAAGCTCCCCAGATGATATGTTAAGCAATTCTGCACAGTTCCACAGAGTCATGTTGGGAACATCATCAAATGCTCAAAAATAATTTTTGGATAAACTGAACTGACTCTTCTATCTGTCCCATTAGTCTTGCTTGGAAGTGATGGTAGATACAAGAGAAATAGGAGCACAGATCTAATCAATTAGAACTCTTACTGTAAAAAAACCAGTTTGTTCATTCCTTGCATAGTTATAATTAAATTCTTTACACATTTGGGGCAGAGGAATGGAAAGGTGTGTGAATAAAGCAAGAGTAATAAAATGTTACTGGTACAATGTAGTTGATGGGTATATAGATGTTTACTTAAAATTCATTTAAATTTGTATGTTTAAAATGTCTCATAATAAAATATTGCAGATGAAAAATATAAATTCCTACACATTTGAAACACTTGGTCTACCCAAATTTAGTCTTGTCAGATTAGATTTCCCCTTCCTTCTTTCCTTTATTATACTCAACCTTGACCATGATCACTAAAAAAAAGAAATCTTGAAAGAAAAAGCATTTGTTATCAATAATATATCTTCCTGACCTGAGATTAGTTGAATAGTCTAATGAAGAAAATATTTTAATCTTGCAAAACAACTTTGACATGAGCTATATATGCTGCTTTGGGTGCTTTATTATAACAGCCAATCTTCATAAAATAATTCATAAAAAAGTAGAAAATTCTTTCACGTATTTTGAATCCAGTGAAAGATGTGACAAAGAATATATAAATTATTCACATTGTTTAATGCTATTTTAGCATCAGCATCCCCCAAAATGATAAGCTAAGACAATAGTATATATGTTTAAAAAAACAATTAAATTTAATATGATATAAGTACTTACATATTGATCAAAGACTAAATATTTTCAGCCAGGAAAATAGGTATGTCCCATGGGCCTAAAATAGTACCAAGAATAAACAATCTATCAAAAATTAACTATTTTATGATATCTGATTAGCTTGGAGTGCCATTTAAAAAACAGCGAAAATGTGAAGGAGTTGTCTGCGGGGGGTTAGCAGATGTCCATGCCTTTATACTGTCCAAATTATATTAATGAGTAGATCATATTAACAACCATATTAGTGAAGAATCAAAGATGAACTCCCAACTAAAATGTCAGTTGTCATATTTTTAACCTCACAATATGGCTTTTTGTTTGTTTGTTTGTTTGTTTGTTAGATTTTATTTATTTATTTTTAGAGAGGGAAGGGAAGGAGAAAGAGAGAGAGAGAGAGAAACATCAATGTGTGGTTGCTGGGGGCCATGGCCTGCAACCCAGGTATGTGCCCTGACTGGGAATCGAACCTGCGACACTTTGGTTCACAGCCCGTGCTCAATCCACTGAGCTACGCCAGCCAGGGCTACAATATGGTTTTAACGAAATATATATATATGCTAACAAGTTTTTCTATCCTAACATGAGTCTAACACTAAATATTCACCAGTTCAGTGGTTTCCTTCCAACAAACTAAGTTATTTACAATTTCTCAACACACTTCTCACTTTTTTGCCTCTGTGCTTTTAGTCTTACCATTCCCCCTACCTAATATGCTAATAATCCTTGTCCATCTCCTCTTCACCTTCACTTCTACCGACACTTTGGCACCCCCTCCCCCAAATGCTTGCTCCCCGTGAAGCCGTCCAGACCACTTCACTCCAGATTCACTTTCCCTCCTGAACTTCTTTGATACACAGGCCCTACGATGCTGATTTGGGAACGAATGAGAATTTCTTTCTCTCCGATATTTTCTAACTCATCATTTATTTATGATTTATTTGTCTTGTCAATTTCTTGGAATCCTTAGAAAGAGGAGTGCCTTCCATGTCTTGGTGAGCTCAACAATGTCTTAAAACTGAGAGGATAACAATGCTGCTTGTGCCTGATTATTGGTTGATTTATGGAAGAAAGAAAAGGAAAGAGAGACCTAAAAATAAAAGCTAATATTTACTATGTGTTTACTGTCTGCCAGGTACTTTTTATACTTTATATGCTATGAGTTATATCACTCAATCTTCTCAATATCCGAGGAGATAGATTCTATTACTCTCATTTTACAAAAGCAAACATTTCTCTGAGAAGGTGTGCTTCCCTGCACCACTGAGCTCTCTCCCATCCCACTCACCCCCAGGGCTGAGCTCACCATTGCCTGAGGCTTTGATGAATTCCCGGTAATTCCGTCCTACCTGAAAATCTGGTTCAGCTGAAAATGGTTTTATCAGCCTTGTTTCTAAGCCATGGGGCAAACACAAATAACTTGGCTTTCCCTGCTCCCATTTAAAGATTTATGGTGAGAGTCGATAAAAATATCAATGTTAACAATAGGTAGGCAAACAAATTCAACTTTAAGAGAATGATATATTATAATATATATAATATTTTACATACCGCAAGACACTTTGACCTACAGAATCCAATTTCTAGCATAACGTCAACTTTCAAAAAAAGCAAACATTTATTTGATTGACACATACTTGGGTATTTTCCACAGTAACTGCTTTTAAAATGAAAAACTCCAAAGCAATCACAAGTTTTGGTCATCTTGCTTCCAGCTACAGCCTAAAAACCCTCCCATGGAACTTACTATTCTAAGAAGCATAGTAATAATCATTAACCATTTCCATCTTAAAAGCAGAGCTATTCTAATCTTTCTTTGGAAAGCCACATTAGAAAGTGCAACTCAATTGTAGCCATAAATATATGGTTACGAGAAGAGCCTCTAAAAAAAATAAACTGCTTTAAATGAATTGCTCTCTCCAGTCCTCCTTTAGAAAATATCTAGGATGTTCACAATGTGTACAGACATTAATTATGAAACAACGCATCCAGGAATTTTCCTATATTCAAATAAAAAATTAACCTTCATAGCAATAGTGTTCCCTTGTACAGCACCTACCCCTGACTGCCCCAGTTAATTAAAGCTTACACAGCAGCTTTAGCCTTGAGCAATCCTTTGAATCCTTTTCCCTACCACGTCCTCTGTGCCCAGAGATGTTGTGCTGACAGTTTTATTTCCCTGATGAACTGAAGTGACTGAACTGCAGAATGCAAAACAAGCCGTCCTCACCCTGTCGTTCTCCCTTACAGCTGTCCTTCGGTGGACATGCAACTCCTATCTCAGGTTGGCTCAGAAATTAAGGACCAGTAAAAACAAAGATTTACAGGGATGTTGTTGAAATGACAACTTGGAGAGGGGTCTTGAGAAATTATTTTGGAGACAAAATTTTAGTTTATGTCTAATTTATACATTGTGTGGTTGCAGTTACATAATGGTTAAGTTGATTGCAAAGTTGTGGAAGAAAGGAAAGGAGGGAGGGAGGGAAGAGGGAGGGAGAGTGGGGATTTCTGTTGACCCAGATTCTCAAACTTTGTTCTCATATGGTTGTAGTCAACACATCAGGGCACCAGGCCTCCGAAGCCAAGTCTGTCCCTGCAATTGAAGGAGAAAGTCAGAAATGTCATGTTTGCAACAGAAACTGAGAATTTTTATAAAGGGGTAGAGGAGGAGAGATACATCAACCATATACCTAAGAGGAACCAAGTTAGAGATGTTTTTAAGTTATGACACCAATGAGGTTAGCATAATTTCCAATTCTACTTGAGAAAACTAAACAATGACCATGGTAAACTGAGCCACGATGACCTCAGCTATATCATGCCCAGTGCTGTGAACTGACTTAAATCAATTTGACCTCTCAGCTGCTACCAGATTCTTTCAGGTAAAGTTAGGCAGTACTGTGGTAATCATTAGTGGTTTTTTTTTACACACATTCTTATATGCTCCTCTGGGATACAAGGTAGTATTGTGCTTCCTGGCACTCACATGGTGGGTGAGTCGTGTGACTAGCTCTAGCCAATGAATTGTGAGGATTGGTGTAATTGCCAGCATGATACCTACCAGAGCTCTTTCACAGGTATCCTGAAAGCAGTCATGCTTCGTCAACCTGGGTGTCCAAGTGAGATGAGCCATGATGCAGAGCAGAGCCTCCAACCAACCCACATGGGCATGTAATGTGAGCAAGAAATAAACCTCTGTTGTATGAAGCCACAGCAGAACCTAGCCTAATGGGTCTCAAAGAGTAGTCCCCAACCAGCAGCAGCAGGTCACCTGGGACCTTGTGAGAAATGCAAATTCTCAACCTCCGCCCAAGACCTACTGACTCAGAAACCCAGGGGTTGGGGCCCAGCCTCCTGTGTTATAGCCAGTTCTCAGGGTGATACTGATGCTCCCTAGGGTTAGAGAACCAAGGATCTACTAACCCATCCCTCCAAATACAGAACTGCATGCCTCTCCCCCAAAATCAGTGTCAGGTGGTAGATGAAGCAAGTCTTAGTCCAATGTCTGATAAGTGTAGAAATATTTACCAGCAGGCAGGCACTAAACAGTCATGAGACCTATTCTCATACCTCAAGAGGGTCACCTCCCTGCCTTCAGGCACTCTGACCAGAAGCTTCCACGAAAGTTTCACTCTCAGGCCAATGAAAAGATATTTTGCAAATAGAACCAGCCAGGTCCTGAGGAGATGTCAGCGGCCTCCTCGAAGCAGGATGATTCAGGACGAAGGTGGCTCTTGATCTTGACCTCTCCACTGTTGGTGGCAGCCCACTGGGCCTCCTGAGGCCCACCCTTGTTCACTGGGGCCCACACCTTGTTCACTGAAGACACTGGGACCCAAACAATGTTTCATTTACCTTTAAAATCACTCATTGCACCAGTGAAAAATTATGACCTGCATGTCAGTTGCTAATTAATAAATCTCAGCATAGATTTCCATAGACTTGAAGCAGTGAGTAAAAAAAGAGTCGGCTCCTCATTATGACACTTCAAATGTTAACTAGTCACTCTAGAATGTGGATGCTAAGGCACTCCAACTGCCTCTGGGGTGTAGACTAAAGTGAATCTTAAGATGGGTGCATTACAATATTCGTACACTAAAAAAGGTTATTATGACAGCAAGTCTTAGATCCCATGGGATTTAGTGAAAGAAGAATGAAGGAATCTGAGTTTGTCAGAGTATCAAATTCAAGAACTACTCTAAAAAACATTCTTAACAGCCAATACTGCCAAGCTGGGTAGATACATGTGTAAAGTACACAGGACAACCTGTCAAGCTACTATGCTTTTTTGGCAATTATCATTGGGATATTTCTATGCTCACCAAGCAAGCTCTTGTTGTTTGCTGTCCTCAGATGGCCAACGCCCAAGCAGAAGAGTATGTCGTAAATATAAAGGTAATTCCAGTTATCCTACTAGAGAGATACTGTATTTTGCTGTGTATAATGTGCACCTACGTTTCTGGCCCAGACTTTCAGGAAAAAAATCTTTCATTTTAATTTTTTAATTTAATTTTTATTTTTATTTAGATACTTGTTTTTTGTATTATAAAGGAGTTTTAACATTTATTTTTGAACATATTATGATACAAGAAATTTTATGTGACAAATAATTACAAAACACAAGAACATATACAAGGTACAAGAAATTTTACTGGTAACAAATTTATGATATTTATGCATTATAGAAGGCTGAGAACTCTTCATCACTGTCAACATCAGAGGTATCATCTTCTTCAATTTCTACATTACCAGTGTCTTCTGAAGAGTCACTCTCCTCATCCTGGTAAATTTCATCATCCTCAGTTCCATCCACAGCATTGCTGAAGCCCCATTTTTTAAACGATTTCACAACCACTTCCATCTTGACACTGTTCCAAGATCTTAGGGTTCAATCACAAACCTGGGTGACGGATGCTTCTTTGATCCTGCTAGTAGGTGTTAAATCACTACCAGCTGACTGTATCCATGACGTCCACTCTTTCTTCACTAGGGGCTCAAAGGGCTTGTTTACTGGCACATCAAGAGGTTGCAGTTGGCTGGTTAGCTCACCAGGTATCACAACAATATGGGTTTTCCAGTCCGCTGCAATTGCTTTTGCACTGTATGCAACATGGGCTTTGAAGTGATCAAAATGAGCAAAGCTGGGTTTTTTAAGTAATCCTCCAGGGCTCAGAGGTGTCCAACCTGCAGCCCATGGGCCACATGCAGCCGAGGATGACTATGAATGTGGCCTGACACAAAATTGTAAATTTACTCAAAACATTGTGAGATATTTTTTGTGATTACATGTTGCAATGTAATCTGTGGCCCAAAGACAATTCTTCTTCTTCCAGTGTGGCCCAGAGACACCAAAAGTTTGGACACCCTTACTCCAGGCCTCTGTGACCAGACGTTGTTAAACCAGATTTCCATGCCTTCTTCATTCACCCACCCTTTTTCATGCACGTGGACAGTAGCTCTACTTGGAATCTTTTCTTTCAGAAACGTTTTTCTTTTAGAAATGTTTTTCTTTTACAGATGGTCATAGGTGGTAGCCTTGTCCCATCTGCACAACAAGCTAGAACAACAGTGAAATGTGTCCTCTCCTGACCACTGGTTTTAACAGTCATGGTCTTTGCCCCCTGATGTCCACACTTCTGTTGGGTGGTACATCAAAGGTGAGTGGAACCTCATCCATACGGGGACAAACACTATAACAATATAACTTGCAAATTGCCATTTGTTAGTGTGGTAGGCTCTGTAATGCTCCTCCCTCGCTTTGCCAAAGATATGTACTAATCCCAGAACCTGGGCATATGTTCACTTACATGGCAAAAGGGACTTTGCAGGTGTGGTTAAATTAAGGATCTTGAAATGAAGAGATTATCCTGGATTATCTGTGTAGATTCAGTATAATCACCATTGTTGTTACAAGAGCAAGCCAGGAGGGCCAACATCAGAGAAGAAGACGGGCTCACGGAAACAGAGGTCAGCAAGTCAGAGAGAGCACTGAAGATGCTACAAGGCTGACTTTGTGGATGGAGGGAGGGGCCGTGAGCCCAGGAGTGCAGGTGGTCACTGAAAGCTGGAAAAGGCAAGGAACTGGATTCTCCCCAAGAGCTTCCAGAAGGAGCCAGTGCAGTAGACTCCTCGACTTTAGCCCAGTGCGACCTATTTTGGACTTTTGACTTCCAGACTGTAAGAAAATAAATATGTATGTTTTTAAGCCACTAAATTTGTGGTAATCTGTTGCAGCAACAACAAAATTAATACAGTTAGTATGATCTATGTTACAGTATGATAACCTCTGGGTGAACTAAATTTTAGATTTCTGAAAAAAATTAGATTTCTGAGCTTGTGAAGAACCCTTGTGAGGTTCATTCTCTCCCATGATCATCCTCACAGCTTGAAAAACAAATAGCAAGTAAGGACTGATTCAAAATTTATATTCTTTACTTTGAGCATTCCGATATAACAAAAGAACACACAACACTTCTATAGAGCTTACCCACCTAGTATTTTCAATCACCTATAAAAGAGAAAACACCCGGAGCTTTAAAAACTAACCAAAACAGATGCAACAAATTTCATTTACTAAATTTACTCTATTTGACCCCTAGGAGAGCATCTCTGTGCATAATCACTCTTTTTAAGATTTAACAACCTTAGTGATCTATTTGTCTAGCCCAAGTAAGATCTGAGGCTGCAAATTGGAAAGGGAGTATGGAGAGCGGATTGCTAAAAGAGGTCTAATTTTAGCAGCAAGAAGTGAGAGATCACAATGTGCCTGCCTGGATGACACAGAAAAACTCTCCTTAAAAACAGACCCCAAAATTTAGGAAGGAAAAAGGCAGCAGCCTGGGGCCATTCGGTGAAGGACCAGCTAGACCTGGATGAGTCAGCCGAGGCTCTGGGCACACACACGCATCAGCTCCCAGTGCACTCTCTGGGGCTTCTCCTGATGAGCCTGAGTTATCAGAATGGCATTCCATTGCGGTTTTCATAAAATGCTTAATAAGGTAGAGAAGCACATTCCATAGCTGTAAAGATAAATATATGTTTCAATGCTTAACAGGGTAAGACCGCTTAAGACTTCGCTTCATCAGACGCCTCTCATTCCCCAACTATGCCAAATAAGCGAAGTGTGAAAGTATTATTAAATTAATTCCATGCTAATTAGTAGTACTGAGAAATCAGAATTCTTTTTACTTCCTTTTCCCCCTACTCTCTCTCAACAGTTACGAAGATAGAGGAAACCTTCACAGCAAAGGCAAGAACCTCCTCAGCTCATCCTGTCCTTTGTGGCGTTGCCAGCAGCCCCGCAGGAGAGGACTGGACAGAGTGGCGTCACCAGCAGGATTTGACTCATCCTAGAATCTGGAGAATCTGCCTGGCAAGGTCCATAAAAGAGGTCTGATCCTGCCCAAGGAAGAGGGAAGAAGAGTGTTTTTAAAAAGCATTCCACTCACCCTTTCTCATTTCCTTAGACACTTAAAGCCTGGAGCCCAAGGTGAGGTCCTCAAGATAGTATTCAGATGTTAGAGGAGATCTAAAGCCCAGTTCTAAAAAGTCACTTAAAAAACTTCAGTCCCACACACAACTTCCTTTACCAAGTGAAAGATAAAGCTAATCTATGTGACCCTACAAGTCTGCAGATGACCTAACCCCTTTAAAAGGAGACTATGAAATCATATTTTTGGCATATACAGATCACCACCCCAAGCCCCGAGTTTCCTCGGGCAAGAATTAGGTCCATGAACTGATGTGGTAATCATCTCTCTGTATATCACAGAAAACCAGTGGGTAAGCACTCAGTGTTCCCCCCTCTACCCCTGCCCCAGGGCTTCTACTGGAATGAGGAAACTAGGTAACTAAAGGGCACAGCAGTAATACAGAACGTCTCTCATCCCCAGGCTCCCAGTATTTCTCAATGGCTATCTCCAGTAAACCCAGATGCCAGGAAAAAAAAAATGCTAAGTGTTTCCAAGCTTCAAACTCAGAGGAGAATATGAGTGAAAATCAGATATCAACTTTGTGCTGATGGGGATCTTATTACATCCTTTCAACTCAGGTTTACAGAGGCTTCACCATCCTGTCCTTCCCCAAGATGATGCTGTGAAGTTCCTTCTATCTCAGCTTATTTGATTTAGCATCCAGTATTTTGGGGTTCTTCTATGCAACTTCAAAGGCTCTGGTCACTGAGAATACACCAGTGAATAAGCTCCACATAGTCCTTGCCCTCAGAAAGCAGAGAAATTGAACAAGGAAAGGAGAAATTACAATAAAATGTGAAGTGGGCTCTGACAAGAGTAACATGGGGTCCTGTGGGAGTTTATAGGAGGAGCTGCTGAGAAGGGTAAGTGGAAGAGAGCAGCTGAAGGTGGGGCTTGGGCAGGAGAACTTAGAGGAAGGTGAAACTGCAGAGAGCTGGTCCTGAGAATGTGAGCTGGGCCTGGGCACAAATGAAAGAGGCCAGTTCCCCTCATTAGAGCATTTCAAGTTGATCCAATGAGTAATGGGGGTCTTTGAAGGGCTTTGAGTTTCCAGCATCATCAGCAGAGCTGCATTCGGAAAGCTACCTGTCTGCAGCATAATGGATTCTGGAAAGCCTGAGAGAAGAAGACTTATTACAGGCTGTGGAATCTCTCCGAGAAGATCCTCATCACATCAGAGTGATAGGGAAACGCCCCGAGGTGTATAGGCTGACTTCTCCTGAATGAGGCTCACTGTGAAGGTTCTGGTGTGTGTCTATCAGGGGTGTCAGTCCTACATTCCTGTGGGCTAAATTTAGTGGTAAATGAACTTCCTCGGCCTGAACAGTGATTATTTTTAATGAACTTAGATGTTTTTTTAAAGCGGGACTTATCCTCTTCCCCACTCTATTTTCCTGAAGTCGACCCAATTTCTATGTTTACATTACCAGCATGGCAACTGTGGATATTTGAGTTTGTGAACCTATGAGATAAAGGATGAAACTTTTTTTACATTTAATCTATGAAATCGTCATCACCTGTTTGGACATTTGGGCTATCGTTATATGCATGGCCTTATTGAGTGCCGGGCAAATATTTTACTTCAACAAGTATAAAATAAATAGTATTCCTAACCCCAAAGAGGGTTTACCATTTTTGGAGAATTGTAGAAAAAGATAATCAGCAAAAGACTTGAACAGAGATTTTGTCAATAAAGTTATACATCGGGGAAAAGTTCAACAACTTAGTCAGTGGGGAAAAGCAAATGAAAAGCAGGATGAAATCCACTCCACACCCGCTAGAATGGCTCTGCTCAGAAAGGCACTAACAAGTCTGGAAGAGGAGCCTGTGGAAGCGCTGGAACTCTCACACATTGCTGCAGGATGGGGCACGGCGCAACCACTTTGCACACCAGTTTGGTTGCTGCTTTAAGAGTTACACGTGAAGTTACCAGATGACCCAACAATTCCCTCTTAGGAAATGATCCAAGAGAAATAAAAACCTATGTCCCCAGGCACGTTCATCACAGTTTATTCACAACAGACAAAGGAGTGGAACCGACCCATGTGATCAGTCACGGAAGAAGCGACAATCAGTGAAACATCTGTACAGTGACACACTGTCCTGCAGGATGAGTGACTTATTAATCCTTACCACAGCACGGATGACCTTAAAAATGCATACTAACTGAAAGGAGCCAGTCACAAGAGGCCACATGTTATACGATTCCATTTATATGCCAAGTCCAGAAAAGGCAAATCTGCAGAGTCAAAAGAACACGAGTTAGTTGCCTGGGGTAGGGAATAGGAACAGGGAGTGACTGCAAGTGGACACGCAGCATCTTTGGGGGACAACAGAAATGTTCTAAAATTGGGTTGTGCTGATGGCCACATGACTCTACAAATTCACTAGAAATTATTTAATTATATACCTAAAATGAGAGAATTTTTTGAAACCTAAATTATACCTCAATAAAGCTATTTTAAAACAAGGTAATTGCATATTGTAAAACACGGTAAATGTTAAATCAATGATTTAAAAAATGGTCTTCAAACTTTTAATGTCAAAGTATCATGTACCACTCAAATTAAAAATACAAATGTTCATCTTTAATATAATGTACTTATTTCTTTACAAATAATATCATAAACTAATGTATGAGTATATTATATAGAGCATTAAATATACCCCAAAAGTCAAACAAAAAGAAGAGATTTAAAACACACAAATAGATAATATTTTAATTCAAAATTATTGATTTGATCACAAGGTTTTGAAAAATAAATGAATCTAGGGGTGAGAATTAGTGAACAAAATGAACTCCGGAGGCATAAACATGTGAATGCAGGAAGCTGCCGAAACTGACAGGGGGCTCTGTTATGGACAAGACCACCCATGCATAATAAACCCTCAGAATACTCATCAATTTCAAAATCATGTCCAAAGACATACTGTGCTTGCCTGATGAACAATGGAACATCCATCAAAAGAAGCCCAGCTGTTTGGATAAAGACTCAGGAACACAGGACTGCAGATGTTGTCAATAATGATCATCTAAGAGGACAGTTCAAATGAAGAGGACCGAGAAAGAGAACCCGGAGGATGAATTCATGTGAAGAGGATGCTTTCTATACAATGTGAACTTTTGCTTCCAGGTGAGATGGATTTGGTCACATCACTCTGTCTAATCACCTATTATAATGGAATGGTTAATTATAAGAAAGATTGTGCCAGGTTTATGGGAAGTTATAACAGCTATGAAATTTTTAAATAAGTTTTCTACATCTATTGCTGTTTATCCTTAACCTTTCTCCCTGAGGTTTCACATTGCAAAAATAATGACTTCTGTTGACTTTAATATTTACAATGTGATATTTGCTGCAAGCTACCAATAATAAATAAATGTAACCAAGGCAACAGGATGTTATTAGTGAGCTGTGAGAGACAGATAAGGTTGATGAGGAATTGAGGGCCCGATCCTGAAGAGCATTAATACAACATTACGGGGTTTGGGCTTTGTCTACACAGTCATCATGGAGGCTACTAAATGATTTTGAGCATAGAACAGTCTGAACTGTGTGGCTTTTGGAGAAATTAACCAAATACCACACACAGTGTGGCCAGCTGCGTGGAGAGATGAGAGGAGGTACTCTAAGTGATTAGAAGTAGAACAATACATAGCCCAGCACAGGCTGAAGTTAAGGGGCTAGACTAAGACAGTGGCCATGAAAACAGAAGGAAGGAAACAGCAGAGAGAATTTCTAGATGATTGATGGTGATGTAGAAGTTTACAAGTCTGGGTGCCAAAAACTCTTTAACACCAGGCCAGAGGGCAAGTTCAACTGAAGTGCACCAAGATAATCTACAAGCGAATGTTGCACTGGGCTTCTCTGGGCTAGATGTGTGGCCCAGGCACTTTGGAGAAGGCCCAAGACCAGAAGCTGCTCTATCTTTTTTAGTCTGAAAAGTATCAGCTCTCTTAAAGAAGCAGAAGGAAGTATGGAAAAACATGTCATCATTTTTTAAAAAGTGGTAAATAAACTCATCTTGTTTTGGAAAGGGAGGACTTGTACTCCATCCTCAAATATGAGGAATTTTATAAAGAGGACTCAAGTAAGAACTAAAAGGTTCATAGACCCTTTATCCATGAATTTGAACTTGAGCATGTTGTGGTTTACAGTTGTCTACAGCCACTTTGGGAGAAACAAGGTTATGTTAATTTGGGGATCCTGTTGTCTACTTGTCTGTATGTGCATGGAGGCTATAGCCAAGTAATCAAAATAGACACAATAATCCCTACATCTTGACAAAAAAATTTTAAAAAGCCAATCATCTATCCAGGTAATCATATTTTCACTATGGAGTCACTGTGGAGGGAATTTACTTTAATTTACTTGGAAATCTGTCCTAATATTCCACTATTTTACATATATAAAAACTCAAAGATTTAGATTGTATTAGTTAACCAAACTGAAAAATATATATAAAGGAAGATAATGTTTTCTGTATTATCTGGCCATATAATTCAAATTTTTAAGGTAAAATTATCTACCAGATTTATTCTTCCAACTCCCAACATCATTATATTTTCAGGTTGACTAATGGTGATGGTCACTCAGTCAGACTGGAGACCTTGGCTTCCTTCATCTGAGTAGTCATACTTACAAGAATTTTGGCTTCCTATAGAGTCTATCCTAAAAATCACAACCATAAAAATCACCTTCCCTTATGCATTGCCTGTTTGTAGATGTAAAGAAATATTTTTCTGCTTTGAAAATCAACAGAAGAAACTTTATCCTCTGATTGTTAATCAGGTTATTATTTGGTCCCTCTGGTTCAGGATGCATAAAGCATCACTTTTTGGACAATGTATAACCTCCACTGCTGCGAGAAAAATGGGCATGTGGTACATGGTCAGATAAAATCAGTGTTTGTTTAACATTTATTGATTACAAAAAAACATAAAATCTTGGTGTTCAAGTCTGTATATCATCATTATGTGGAGGAATATACTGTTTTTGAAAAGATGCATCTAAAACATTCATGAGTCAAAGTTTATGATGTCTGCAACTTATTTTTAAAAGGCTCTAAAAAGAGAGACAAATTGAAAAGATAGATCAATGGATGGATGGATGGATAGATGGATGGATGGATTGAAGGATGGGATAGATAAAGAGACAGATATAGAGACAATAAATGGTTAGATGGATGGATAAATAGATTGCTAGGTAAAGGAAATATAGAGAAATGTTAACAATTTGTTGAACTTATTTGGATGGATAGGTAGATGCTCGCTAAACTATTCTTCCAACTCTTCTGCGTCTTGAAATTTTTCATTACAAGAGTCTCAAGAAAAAGTAGTCTATATAAATCAAACAAAGTCCTGCTTCTCAGTCTTGGAGTCCTGTCTCCTTCCAGAGTTCCCCATGCTTTCCCTCCTTTCACCTACTGCTGCCTTACTCTTCTCTCCCCCCGGCAGCGTGGAAGAAAAGGCAATTTCCTACCTTCTCAGTGGGCATTTTGGAAAACTGCTCTTCCTAAGAAAACAGAACTAGGTTATCTAAGATGAAAACTTAACTTAACCATAAAAATAATTAACCATGATTTTTATTAAAATGTAGACCTCCTTTTGTGTTTGTTCCTATTTGAGATGTCTGTGGCGTTCCTCCTTCACACTTGAGTGCTGAATCTAGAGCTCAGCCAGCCTTTTCCTCCCTGCAAGCAGGCACACAGGCACACACACACACTCTGTTCCCCCGACTACCCTGAATCAAAGCCCAGCTGGCCCTACTAGAATCAAACAGTGAGGTGATGAAGCAAACCACAAAAGTACACTAACTTTGGATCCTTGGAAGGAACTGAAAATTCATGGACATCTCCCCAGGAAAAAGTAAAATTGTGTCAATTTCAAATACTCATATAATTAATATCATGTAAAATTAAAACCAAAATGAAATATTCTTCTTCATATTAAAAGTACTCCCCTCAGGTAGGCTGTGTACAACTAGCTGTTTCTGCAACACATTACTTAGTGATTTAAAAGATTCATTTTAACACAAATCACAGTTCTGGTGATTCTTATGCCAGCATTAAGCAGCTAGCACAGTGCCTTGGAAGGCAGCTGATGGTTGCCGGGCAGACGGGAAGAACAGAATCATCTTGTTCGCCAGGGGCAGTACAATGGTACTCCTATTCCTTGAGTCAGCTTGCAGTGTACATGTGTGTCTTTAACTCGTGAAATATTAAGAGAGGACTCTTTTAAGGAAGTGAGAGTCAGAACTTGACAGATATATAATCTCATTGAGAAAGTCAACTGCCACACTCCTAAACCACAGGTATGCATCTCCGCAGTTTGTTATAATCAGCCACGGGCAGTCCAAAGCATTCTGCACCAAACTCACAGCGGCAGACCTGTCTTCTGCCCCACAGCCTTTTCCGCTAAAACCAGATCCATAATCAAATGCTAAGAAAATATATGCCCTAAACCCTGTAACAAAAATATGAATGCAAACTATAGGGAAGTAATGTTCTCCTGGAGCAGATATGTGTAAATCTAGTTTGCATATGGAAATTAGGGTGGCTTTGCTTCCTTGCACAACGATAAGTTAAAACAAAGGTTAACAACCTCTTTGACCCTGAGTTCCACCAGTAGAGAGAAGACCATCAGTGGGACTGAATGACTCAAGCTGGCCTCAGACCCAGTGAAAGGAGAAGTTGGTGAAGCCACTCAGAGAAAGACAAACACCACATGATTTCACTCATATGTCGGATCTAATGAACAAACTGAACTAATATGCAAAACAGAGAGAGACTCATAGATGGAGAGCAGATGACAGCTGTAGGGGGTAGGTAGGGGGTGGAGGGATTAAGCAAGAAGGAAAAAGGACTCATGGACATGGACAATAGTGTGGTTATTGTAGGAAAGGGGGTATAATGGGACTGAATGGTAATGGAAAAAATACAGTAAAGGTTAATTTTTTTAAAAAAAAGGATAAAGAAACAAAGGGTTTAGAGCAGGAGTGAGCAAACTCGTGCTGGAAAGGGCCAGATAGTATAGTTTTAGTCTCAACGTGCCATTTGGTCTCTGTCGCAACCAGCTCCACCTTTGCACTGTGAAAGCAGCCACAGGCGATCCGTAAGTGAAGGGGTGTGATCACGTCAGGATAAAACTGTATTTACGGACAGATACTGAAACTTGAAGGTCAGGCTATTTTTGTGTGTCACAAAATAGTATTCGCTTTTCAACCACTGGAAAGTGTATAAACCATTGTTTGCTCATCAGCTGTACAACATCAGGCAACAGGCCAGACTTGGCCCAGGGGACCTAGTTTTCATATTTCTGATTCACAATGCTGTATTTCATACTTGAGCAGTGTCAAAGTCACCTGGAGGATGATTAAAACACTGATCCTTGGGCTTCCCCCCAGAGTTTATGATCCCCAAAACCTGGAGTGAGCCTGACCATATGCGTTTCTCCCACACTCCAGGTGATGCTTAAGCTGCTGAGACCGCAAGTGGAGAACCACTGTTTGGAAACAAAGCAAACGAGAGAGAGAAAGGGGGGGAAGAAGTTGCCATGCTGGCCAGGATAGGTCAGCAATAACCACTTCGATGTGACTTAGGTCAAGTCTATATAAATGTTATATACAAATTAGGAGGCAGAACATGATGAATATAACTGAGTTTGAATAACCAGCATCACCTCTGGGAAGTTCTACACTCAGCGATCTACAGGCCTAAGTCCTTCTTCACTTCCTTCAAATCTTTGCGGAAATGGTATCTCCTCTGTGAGTCCTATTACCCCAATCGCCTTATTAATGTTGTGTATTAACACTGCCCCCCCTCCCTACATGCACCCCCAGCCCTCCTTCCTCATTTCTCAAGCAGTTGTCACCTCTGACATACTGTATAATTAATCTGCTTACTGTTTCAGTATTTATTCTCTGTCTTCCTCCAACTCTTCTCTCCACATTCTCCTATATCCCTGGGATAAAAGCCCCATAGGGGCAAGGAAAATGGGTGAGTATGTGTTATTGACTGAGTGTTTGTGTCTCCCCAAAAGTCATGTGTTGAAACCCAGTCCCCAATGTGATGGTATTAGGAGGTGGGGGCCTTTGGGGTGATTAGGTTATAAGGTGTAGCCCTAATGAATTGGATTAGTGCCCTTATAAAAGAGAGATCTCCAGCTCTCTTTCCACCATGTGAGAACACAGTGAGAAGTCAGTAACTCTATCAGGAAAGAGCCTCACCAGATCCCAACCCTGCTGGCACCCTGACCTTGGACTTCCAGCCCCCAGGACTGTGGGAAATAAATGTCTGCTGTTTAGACACCACCCAGTCTGTCGTGCTTTGTTATAGCAGGCCAAAAAGACTGAGACAATATGTCTGTATCCCAACTATGGGAGAACCATGCCTGGCACTTTATAAACACATATTCTTGAACGAATGGATATATAAGTGATACCAGTCTTTTTGGATTTAAAATAAGAAAGTCTATGAAGACAGTCTGACACTCTGATACAGTACATCTCAATGATCACAAAAAGAATTTGTGGAGGTACCACTCTGTAAACTGTATAATCTTAGAGCTGCAAGTTTAGTGTCAAGAATCAAAATTTAGCATCAAAAAGAGCCCAGACAACCCTCTCATTCAACTACTTTCTACTATGGAAGTTAAAATGACCTTGTCACTTCATTCCAACCCACCCCAAAATCGTAATTTCAAGCCTTTCACTCATGACCACCGCTGTCTTAGTCTCCTCAGGCTGCCATAACAAAACACCACAGGCTGGAGGGCTTAAAAAGGGGAGATTTGTTTTCTCACAGTCTGGAGGCTGGAAGTCCAAGATCAGTGTGTCAGCACAGTGGGAGGATGGTAAGGACCCTCTTCCAGGCTTGCAGATGGCTGCCTAAGGGTTTCAGAATGGGCCTCCCCAAGACATGCCACTATGGCATGAGAATTATTTTGAGCTGAAGACAATAAAGACCCTGAAGATTCACAAGAAACTTTTACCTCTCCCTTAAAGAATTTAAATTAGAGGCCCTTCCTTTAATAAGAGTTATCACCAGAAATTGCTTTCTATGATCTATCTATAGGGCAGGACAAGCTTCTAATTATTGGACATCTGCTCTTCTGATCATCCTGCCAATGACCTTCCTCCCTCTGAAGCCCCAAGGCGCCCTGCCTCATCCTTCGCTCACAGTGTCACATGCACCTCATTTTCCCTTTTTGTCTCTGAACCTCACATGTGTGGGGTTCCTATACATATGCATGTAATTAAATTTGGTCATTTTCTCTCGTTAGTCTGTCTGATGTCTATCTGATTATTAGACAAGCCAGAAAACCTAGGAGGGTAGAGAAACTTTCTTCCCCATTCTGTGGATATGCCAACCATATTTTGAAGAAGCACCAAGACACCAAACACCTTGTGAATTCAGCCAAAACATTAATTGGTCTCACTATTTTTGCATGGTAGACATTTTAAAATATAATGTAATAACTTAAAAATGTTGTTTAACAGGCATAGATTAAAATCCAAGATTTTTGAGAGATGTCAGCTCTCAAAGGTGACCTATGCAAATGATAAACCTGACATACTTTCCTTTATATAGCATTTTACACATTGTAGGTGTTTCATAAATATTTACAAAAAAAAAAAAAGGAAGGAAATTGGGAGTGACAGAAGGGCCCTCACCTAGTTCAATAAAATGATTGTGAATGAACCTACTCTTATTTGGGATTATGTATGATTTAATCTATTCTGGTATAACCATGTAAATAAAACTGTATATTGCCAATATCATATTTCCTTAAGTTGACTCCTCCCAAAATTCAAAAATCGCCAAGCAATATTTTCAGACTCTTTAAAATATCACAGCACTCTCAGGAAACTGTGAGTCTGAGCTCTCCCCTTCTCCATCTTTCCCCCGTTCTGTGCGCCTTCCCCAGGAACACACCCACGTTCCCCCACATCCTCCACTACATCCAGCCTTGCATTGTACAAAGTCACATTTATACCCTAGTGTTGCATTGAAAATACAACCAAACTATACCAGCTACACTAACTTTCCGAGAACACACTCTCCTTTATTACTTGCATTTTATTTATACAGACACATTTAATTTTTTATAAATGTTTTCCGCCCTGGAGACAGTGCAATTGTAAATTACCTGCAGGGAAGGCTGGCTTGGCTCAGCATGGAGTAGCAAACTCTGCTGCTCTTTGGTCTTTCCCTCCCTTGGTTTCTTGTTCACTCTGGTTGTTCGTGGATGTGTTTTTTAAACTGATAAAGGAGTTTTATTTGCTTGGTTATTAATCTATCAGCTTCCATAGAAATTGACAGGAACTCTCGGAAGAACAAAAACTGCTCAAAGTTCTAACACACAATTAAAAACTAACTTCTTTGAAAGGGGTCTTTGGCTACTGGCTGCCTTACATATGGCAGTGGCCTTGTGTTGGTGAGCTTGGATATTGAGGGAAAAGTCATTATACCTTCAGTATCTCCTATTGTTTGGTTCAGGTAGAGCTGTTTCCTTAGTCCAAGGAAAGATCTCATTAAAACCAGCTTGCACTGTATAAACATAAAGAAATAGCACTTCCTTCAGAATTGATTCACTTTGACCCAGAAGCACAAAATAGCATATTCATGATGCTTTGCACAGACACACAGGAAGCACTGAGTGAAACACACCAGAGGATGGGGTCCCATCCTCTTATCAATCTCAAGAGCAGAAAAATTCCAGGTCAAGTGTATTCACTCTTCGCCTGCACCTGGGTAACACTTACTTAGCTGGGAGTAAATCATAAAAGAATTAATTAGAAAGAGATTAACCTGGAAGAGGCCATTTCCCTCCAGGGCCTGTCAGTCAGTCCTTAGAAATGACACAGGTGCCATAAGAATGGACTACACAAGCAACCAGGTTTTCTGCCTGAGATGGTGTAAGGTTCTCCAGGGACTGGTTTCACTGGGGGGTAACCTGACACCTTTTCAGAGGAACCACCCCAACTCTGATGGCTTCCCACCAGTGTGTGTACTGCTTTCCTGGGCAATGTCAACCTGAAGTGCTACTTGTCACCACTCAGCTCCTAATCCTTCCCCTCTATTCAACTGCAAGAGCTGTCCAGTAGGAACTCTCTCATTTTTCTACTTCCAAGCTTCCCAAAGAACCATGATTAGAAAAAATGTGACTTCAATGAAGGTGTTCTTGCAGTTTCTTTTTTTTTTTTTAATTTTTGTTTTGTTTTGTTTTAAAGATTTTATTTATTTATTTTTAGGGAGGGAAGGGGGGGAGAGAGAGAGAGAAAGAGAGAGAGAGAGAGTGAGAGAGAGAAACATCAATGTGCGGTTGCTGGGGGCTATGGCCTGCAACCCAGGAATGTACCCTGGCTGGGAATCGAACCTGGGACACTTTGGTTCCCAGCCCACGCTCAATCCACTGAGCTACGCCAGCCAGGGCTTGCAGTTTCTTATTTTCTAACCTGTCTTGATTTCTGGTCGATGTCATTCCAGATCTTCCAGTGATGTAGCAGCTTTGTTTCAGAAGTCACGTAGGTGATGGTTGTAGTTTGGTCTCTAGTTCAGTCTCTCATAGAAATTATCCCCTCTGTCAATCTCCAAACAGATGTGGTTCATCCTTCTGCATTAGTCCAGTTCATCAGTTTATATTCTTAAGGAGTATTCAACCTAGCAAGTAGGCATCTTTAACTCCTTTATTACTTGATAATACATAAAATACTGCCCAGTTAAACATTTTATCTTAAGTTATCTCAGACTTATAATTAATCTATGACCTCTACCACAACCCTTTAGATACATTTTGGATGCTCATGCAACTAAATAAGCATCCATTTTATGCTAATTCAGGAGCAACTTAATAGACTTGCACCCATCAGCCACTTGTGCCATATTGCCATTATTCTTCTTGACACGTATGAATTACGACTCAACCAGGGGTTCCAACAATGAATCTAAGAGGCTCCTTCTCTGTATTTTACTGCCTATAAATTTTATAGGAAAGGAAATTGAGGCCTGGGGGATTTAACTGATTTGCACAATTGAACAATAAGTGCAAGAATTATAACCCAGTTCATACTTTCTCTCTGCTTAGTTGATCAAATTGAAGAACCATATCAAATATTCAGCTAGATTCCATGTAGGTGGGGGATGCAAGGGAGTGGGGAGTAAATTCTAATCCTGGGGACAGAGGAAAAAATTATGTATATAATATAAATAAATAGTATAAAGCAAATTCTGAGAAAATGTTAAAGTATGGTGAAAAATAATAATGCATATTTTGAAGAATACAGAAAGAGGAAAGAAAATCACATTCTATATGAGAATAAGGCAAAAATGTCCCCAAGAAAAGAAAATAACTAAAAACAAGGAATTAGTCATATGCTGGTCACATTCATACAATGATCTTTAGACTTTTTAAAAATTCAACCCCATTTTTGTTTTCAATGCGAAACAGTATGTACCCCAGAGTATGTACTCAATAAATGTTTGTTGAATTGAATTTAAATTACTTTAGTTTGGCAAGATTATTTCTTTTTCATAGTGCTCTGAGGAAGAAAATCATTAAATGGATTTTTATCCTGCCTTTCACAAAAGTCTCTACAGAGCTGCCCCAGTTGAGGTTTTTCTTTTGCAAGATTATTGTTTTGCTTCTTGTCTGTTTTAACTCCCTTCTCTGCTCTTGAACAAAAGCTGAAAGGGAGAGAGAGCTACCAGGTCCCTACTGTCAAATTTCAAAAATTTCACCAAACGTATCTTGAAGTCAACCAGCATCTTAAAGGAACCAGCAGAACCCTGGTTTTTATCTGCATAATATTTTTGTTGCTATTCCATTTAAGCACCTGAGGCAGAGGAGAACAGAATACCTGCTTGGACTTCAGTTCTGTGGTTGTATTTATTTGGTGTTTGCCAATGCCTTGCACATTGTTATAAATGAGAGAAATCTTTGGGGAATGCTAGAACTCTAGTTGGAGAAATCATTGCAATGACAGCTTTCACTGCTGAGCAGGCGTGAAGATCCATTTAAGATCTCATCGGCCCTGAGAATTATTTTTGATGCAGGGTTAAATGTCCTTGCAAAGTTTACATCAGTAAGTCAAACTTCATGAACTCACCGTTTTTCCAAATAAAGGTGGTTGTTTCCAAAGGCTTAGAGTATGTCTTAGAACTCATTCTCGCTCACCTTTAGCGAAATTATGCTAACAAGACAATTCTACCTTGGGAAGAGCTTGTCTGCAGTTTTCTTCTTTAGACCTGTCATGTGACCAGAGTGGGGGCAGAGTAGCTGGCCTGATAGCTGTCCCATTTTGGGCAATTTTCCATTTACTTAAATGCAAAGCACTGGTTTCCTCTGCCCACACCCACCCAACACATGCCCACACATGCAAAGGAATTAAAGTTTAGGGTGGGTCAGGGAGGCCATCTGGTCCCACCTTCTACATTTACTTTCAAGAACATGGAGGCCCAGAGAGACTAAAATTCTCTCCTGAGATCAGGAAAAGAGACAGAATTAGAAATGAAATTTAATGACTCCCAGATAATGCTTTCATCCACTCTAACATCATATTATGATTCTGCTTGTCATTTAACTTTTTGTCTACCTATGTCTCATCCTGCCTACTACATTGCCTTTAGTTCCAAAACTACCCCATGAGCATCATCTCTATTCTAGACTGTGTCCTAAGTGTCAGGAGTATAAAGTAAAGGACACCTACCTTCCCCATGAATTTTATGCTTTTGTGGTGCCCATGTTGAAGAAAATCAGGACTCAATGCTGATGTTAGTTCATGCATCTAACTAATAATACATAAAAATATGTATTATTTCTCTTTCAAATATATGCTATTTCTACTTCTTTTTCCTGTGCCAGGTATTGTTTGAGGCACAACAGTGAATAAAAATAATAAAATTCCTACTCTTATAGAGATGACATTCAGCTGAGGGGAGAAGCGGAAAAGTTAACAAATAAATGTCAGTTGGTAATAAGTACTATATAGACAAACCAAGGGTACAGGGGGCCAGAATGATGGAGATGCTGTTACAGAGGAACAGAAAGGCCTTTCTGATCAGGTGGCCTGTGAACCAAGACCGGTAGCAGGCAAGACTAACCCAGCTGCTCAGCTCATTTCCACAGGCCTGGCAGAAGCACTGCAAGCTGGGAATGAAAAGGTGTGAGTATAAAGGGTGTAGGAAATTGGATTCTTTTGCCTCTATTCTGTTCAATAGGTTGAGTCTCTAGAAATTATGATTATTGGGTTGAAATTCACATCACATAGAATTCACTATGTTAACACATACAACTGAGTGGTATTTTTTGTACATTCACAATGTTGCGTGACCACCACTTTCATTTCTGAAAGACTGTCACCACCCCAGAAGAAAACCCTACACCCAGTAACAGTCACCCTCCATCCCCGCCACCCACCCCATCACCATCTGGTAACCACTCGCCTGCCTTTTGTTTCTGTAGACACATCTGCTCTGAATACTTCATAAAAACTAAATCATAGATGGTGTAAAAACTTGTGTGTTCAGTTTCTTTTACTTAGCACATTTTCCAAGTTCATCTACATTGTAGCAAGTGTCAGAACTTCATTCTTTTTATGGCTGAATAGTCCTCTGTTGTTTGTATAAACCACAGTTTGCTGATTCATCCATTGATTAACATTGGTTATTTCTACTTTTGGGCTATTATGAATAAATGCTCCTATGAAAATTTGTACAATTGTGTGAGGACCTGTTTTCAAACTTACTCTTTTTAATCCTCTTTATTAATCCATTTTAAGTCTGTTCACAAGTCACACTTGAAACTTTGAAAAAATATGTCAAATAACCCCACAGCAATAAAGAATGAAATTTAGTTAAGCCCCTAAATGAATGCCTGTCACATAAGAAGCCCTTGATAAATGGTAGTTTTCATTATTAGTAATAATAATAGTAATTAAAAGAACATAATGCTAAGTAGCACACAGATGAAGGCACACTTCATAGGTCACTGGTCCAATCTGGGAGTCAGGGGTGAGCGAGAGACCAGATCCTCGTGGAGAACCAAGCTTTTCACGGCCTGCCCTGTAGCTCTTCATCCACCTCCTACCCTTCCCAGTGGCCAGGGAAGTTATCTGGAATTGTTCCCAGCATTTACATCTTTTATCTGCCATGCTATAAAATATTCACTAGTCCCCAGATTTGCCAGTGGACTTACTCTGGGTTTTGCCCTGAAGTTACACAAACCTTGTTGTGAAAAGCAAATGGAAAGAGACTGTTGGTTTCCACTTGTGTACTTGGCATTAAACAAATCTCCAATTTCTTTATGTAACACACAACTGCTGACATCACTGCCTGAAGCAAAATCAAGCAGGTCTGATCCCAGCTTGTTTTGCCACCAAAAGTCAACACCCTTTCAATGAATTGTAGCAATAAAAATTTGCTTTTTATCTAGAGCCAAATATTTGAATATTTGACAATCACTTGGAGGGCTAGGGTTCTAGAGATGCACTGACCTAGAGTTTAGGAAAACCTGCGATATTCCTAGCCCTTCTGAGACTTGCTCTGTGACCTCCGAGAGCGCGCTTCTGCATCATTCTACTTCCTCGTTATGTTAGAGACATTTTATCTGACCCACGGGCCTCAGCGAAGGTTGTAAGACTTATCCTATATTTATGCTTACTTAATCTTGCCAACTAGTTGAAGAGGTAACGAGTTGTACAAGACACTGCTTAATAAAGACCACGTTTAGATTTCTAACGTCAATCATGCCTTTTTTATTTCAGCTGAAGTTTTCTTCATGTATTACAATGTTAACCATGTGGGTGAGAGAGAACTGTGGTGACCAGGCTAATTCTGCAATTTCTACTTCCTAGCCAGTGCCAATTTAATATTAAATGCCAGGTGTAAGAAAGACATATCTTCCTGAAGCAAATAAAACAGTTATTTTCACAATCATCAAGATCTTTGTCCATATATTTGCACGTAGGGCTCCTTGACTCACAGAAACGAATCCTCCCTCCATGCAGCTTTCCTAAACTCTCTGTAAATGCTAAAACAGAAACACAGCCACAGCAGCGTGGCTCACTGTTTCTGTGAGCCACGCTGCTCATGGCTCACGTCTGTCTCATGGCTCAGTGACCCAACAGAGGTATCATTGCAGCTTAGGCCAAAGTCCATACAAACAAATACCACTATGAGCAAAATTCCTCTATAGGCAAAATATTTCCAAACCTTGAAACCTCGTTGCCATTGACTCAGTAAACTATGCCATGCAGACAAACAGGAGGCCTCTGAGACATTGTCTGTGGTGCCCCAGTCTCTCCCTCCCAGCCAGAAGGTCTTTAAGAGCAAAGTTGTACCTCTGGTGCCTGGTGATTGGTGTTGTGATGCCAAAGTCAGGTGGAAATGAGTAGGTGATGTATTAGTTGCCGAGCGAATAGGTTCAATAAATCCCCCTTCCTGGAACTTGAAGACTCAAGGAGCACATAGTTGCCAATATTGTCAAGACTATCAGAGATATTTTAATCCTTTATTTGCAAATATTGAGTAGACTGTTATGGAAAAAATGACCATTTTGTAAGAAGCAGCCACTTTCATTATTTCAAATCTGTTCTGATTGTCCAAACTATAAATTATTTCAGGGGGAGGAAAACACTATGTTCTACTCATTTATGTAACCACACCAGCTAACAGAGTGCCTGGTTCCATAATCATTTCTAGAGCTTTTCTGTTGTTGTTAAACTGATTCTTTAAGGGGTTAATCATGAAATAAGTCAGTCAGGAGGTTTGGGAGCCCACTACTGAAAGTAATTACCTCCTGACTCAGAATCTGGCACAGAAGCAACAATGGCCCCACTGAATCTTTTGTTGGAAACACTCTTTCCCATCCAGTGTAAGGGAAACAGAGAGGGCTTGAGAGGTTTTGGCCATTTTCATTTAGAAAGGCCAAAATTTTTCCCAAGTTCTGTTCCCTTGGCATGCAAACTCAGAGACATGATGTCCCTCCTGTACTGGTTTCTCTATGGAACTGAGGGTTCTCAATGGGGTTCCTGTGCTTTCCCTTGAAATGAAAATAATCACATTTCCCTAACTGCAAGAGGATCTGGTAGGAATCTTTCACTCTGAAACCCATTTGGGCATGTGCTACTATGTTTCTGGAAGATAAATGATTGAACTTTGCAAAAGTTGTTGTGTAGGAGAAAAAACACTGCAGATGGGAGAGGAAGGAAGGGAGGGAGGGAGGGAGGAAAAGGGAAGGAAGTGAAGGGAAAGGAAAGGAAAGAGAAGGAAGGAGAGGAGAGGAGAGGAGAGGAGAGGAGAGGAGAGGAGAGGAGAGGAGGGGTGTTTATAGATCTAATGATCATTGGACCCTCATAAATAAGGCAAAGCAGGCTATACCTACTTAAAATTTCTGAGAAAGGTTTATATACCCATGAATGAAATGTCATGGGTATAGGGACACTTGCTATAGCAATGTCTGATCAAAAAGTTAGGGAGTTCCTCAAGAGGGCAATGATTAAATAAATTATATCACGTATTCTTTCAAAGCACGAGACAACTCAACATGCTCTATGTATGGTGTGACCTCCAAGATATATTTTTCAGTGTAAGATAACATCCACCTGCACAGAGTCCACCCAAGGTCTCCAAGGGAGGGAGCATCTCAAGATAAGACAGTTGTATTGTCTCTGCTGTGACTCCCTGCAATCCCTTCTGTCCCACCCTCCCGCCCAGCTAAATGACAGGGTGGTGACAGCCACTCCATAGTGCACTCAGAGCAGCTCTCTGCAAGAGTCTGAGCTATATCTCCAGTGTGAGAAGCCATCTACATAGAACTATTACACAGGAGGAGCCCCAAAAGAGTATGTTCCTCCAGGGAGCAGTTTACTCCAGGTAGATACCATAGGGCAGTAGTAACAAGAAAAGAGGACTCCTCAGCATGAAGGCCCAGCTTAGCACCTGCAACTCAGAGAAAAGTAAATGTCCAAGGTTCAGCAGAAACCGTGGGGCAGCAGCAGAATGTCAGGGACCACAGCGTAGGGGTCTCAGAAGTGACAGTGCCAATGGGGACTTCAAGGCAATGGCTCAAACTACCAACTGGCCGCTCAGCTAAGATCTTAGCAAATTTGCCACAGAGCAATGGTGGATTCTATGAAATTCCTGGAGTTGGGAGGCTGGTGTAGATGTGAAGATTTCAAGCTGAGAATGGTCTAAGAAATAGTGAAAGTAGGTCCGAGGTGAGCAAGGGCTGTGCTGGGGATGGCCCTGGCCAGGTGCCAAGTGGTGGGACTCTGCTGACAGCGGTCACAGAGGTGATAAGAGTCTCCAGGACAACCTAGGGGTTGACATCTAAAACATGAGGTGTTTTGGTTTTCTCCCCTCCCCCCAATCTAGTTACACTAGATTTGGCATGAAGTTTATGCCACAAAGCTAACTCAGAGCTGATCAACATGCCCAAATAATATCAGCCTGAGAATTTTGTTACCCAAGGCTAAATTTGAGGAAGTTGAGGCATACATCAGAGGGGATAAAAGGAAGTTACTAGTAGCAGGGTGACTATGTGACTAAAAAAAAGTGTTTATTTAAGGCAAAAACTTTACAAAGGGGTTTATATAAGAAACTGACAAGTTTACATTTACCTACAGAAACTGTTGATAGACCAAATAAAAATGTCAATAAAGTATTTCTCATAACTGACATGATCCATTCTGTCTTTTCTATTTCTATGATTTGATTAAAATATGTTTTTGTTGTACTGAGGACAGGACCATAATTACATTTTATTTCATCTGAATTCTATTTTTATAATCCTAAACTTGCCCTAAGCTACATCTTTATAGTTTGGAGAGGTTTACAATCACTGAAGAATATTAACTAGAGCTTTCTTTTGTTCTATTATAAATTCAAGTTTTTAAGAATAAATTATAAATCAACTTTTTTTCCCTAATATGCCATCTATAACTAAAGAGTATATATTTCCTTTTGGAAAATATATTGCTGTCCAGGGTTACATATGGTGTCCAGGCTTATACAATTATATATTATAATTAAATCATTATAATGTATTATTACTATATTATAGTATATATTACATTATACTATTACAACAATATATAGTGTATATACAATTATTACAATTGTAATCTAGCTTGAAGTAGTGTCTTAATACACACTGCTGGGCCTTCAAAGACATCTTATTAGACACAAGTCAGACATGGGGGAGACTTAGACAAGGTGAATTTCAAAAATAAATGAGACTGGGATGACAGACACAAATCCATGGGTTAGGTGTATCCCATAAACTGTTATGTTCCTTCCACACATTCTTAAATATTACATTAACTGACATACAAAATTCAGAAATATTACATTAAAATCCAAATTGGGAGCTTCTTCTGAAAGGTCTGGCCACTCTGGGCCCGCATTCACTTCCGGCAGCCCTGTGCAGGAGCTGAGCAGCAGGCAACCCACAGCAGTTCACCCCAGTCCCCACCTGGCCCCACGTGACTTCCGTAGGTCCTTGGGTTCGCAGTCCCTGGGTCTGTAACTGCTGGGTTAGCTGATGACATGTGCTAGGAAGCCAGGAAGGGTGAGGGTCATGGTAAACAATAAGTGTGGAGAAGAGCCACAGATGAAATTCACAAGTTCTGTACCCTATCACATATATGTTGTGTAAAGCACAAATATTTCACAATTTGATGTGATATCAAAATCCAGATGCTCTGGTTCATGTCAGAAACCGCCTGGGGGTTTGCCCCGGTATCTAGAGACAGGAAGAGGGCTCAGCGGAGGAAGAGGTGGGCACTCCTCATAACCGCATAACCAGGGAAAGCAAGAGCGCCGATGGGTGAAATGGAAAGAAACCAACTGTGGCAAATCAATGAGTACAAGGGTAGCTTTCCTTTGTCTTTGGTTGCCTTTACACACATCAGACATTTCACTGGGCATTGTAGCTCGAGGACATTTTCAAGATTTCCTGAGACATGTTTGCTGAGCTTCCTTAGATTCAGTTGGAATTCTTCTGCCTCTGTCACTTCACTATTATTCTCATAAACTTACCTTTACTTTTATTGAGGTATAATTGACATATAACATTACCTTCATTTCATATATATAACATAATGATTCAATGTGTTAATATAGGTATTCCCCATTTTTCAAAGGTTCTCATTACTTTTATTTTTAAAAACTATGTAAGTACCTGTTTTCGCTAACTGGAAGAAATCTGAAGAGAATTTTCACTTTCACAAAAAAAGACAAAAAGCAAAACTAGTTTTCAGCTTTTTTTTTTTTTTTTTTTTTTTTTTTTTTGCAGAGCACACCCAGAACATGGAGACTTGTACAGTTTGTACTGCTTCTTAGTGCTAATTTAGGTCTCATGTGTTTCTTGGTATGATTTGATAGGTTATTTTGAGGGTCTGGGAAATATCAAAAATCTGTCCATATAAATGAATGAAGGTTGCAAAGGTTTTCATAGGAACGCTCTGCTCTCAGACACTGGGAGAAACCTGTACTGAGAAATGGTCACTAAAGTAAGTCTCCATAACGTCAGTCCCCTCACGTCGCTACAGATCTTTTTTCTCTTGGTGGGAGAACTAAACTTACATTTTAAATTTTAAGAAAAGGAGTTCCTGAGACCTGTGGCACCCCTTGCCCCACACTTGATGGACTCAGGCCATGAGACTTCTGCCTGATTTTTATAGCCTTTCTGCCCCCTCTCTACGGACTACCATTCCTTCGCAATCACCATCTCTCTCATCCACGCCCTTCTTTACAGACTATCATCTAAGCGAGGGGCTGGGAACTTCTGGAGAGCACTGCCTAGTAGCCTGCATAATAGGAACCCTCTTGGATTTCTGCTCATGGTTTTCTTTGGCTTATTTCTGGGTTTACAGCTCCTGAGTTTTCATTAGCCTGATACCTCCACTCCCAGAAAACAGGGATGCGCTAATGCGTTCCATAGATTGTACCGTTTGATCTTCACAACATAGACTTACAATATCTCTTTTGTTTTAAAAAAAAAGACAGCATTTCTTTAAAACAAAAAGCTAACTTTACCCTTGGAAATGTGCATGGGTGTGGCTGCCAGAGTGCTAGAGTTCTTCAGTGTTTACAGTTTTAACTCCAAAAGTCTCCTTATAAAGGATGTTTCCCCCACTTTATGAGTGATCCAAGATAACAAATGTGTTTTTTTCAACAACTAGAAAATTGACATACAAACAACTTTGGGAGGGCTAATCCTATTTCCATTCTCAGTTCTACTCTAGTTTTATGGAGGGGGGGGGGACGTAAACTCTTTCTTTCAAAAATTACCATGAATGTAGCAATAGTTCTTATACTCTGCCCTTTCAGAAGATGTGCTCTTCCAGAGCTACACTGTCACTCGGCCCTTTCCTAGGGTCACTGATGCTCCATGGTTACTGCCCATTCCTTCATGTGTTTGCTTTCTTATATGCACCTGTATTCACATGCAAACATACATGTGCAGACATGCCTTCCTCCAATTGTCACCTGTTTGTCCACACACATATTTAAAATAATCTAAAGATTAAGTTTAAATCTACAATGTCTCGGTCAAACTTTTCTTTGCTCTTTCTATCTCTAATAAATATGACGTATCAACCACATGCTTATCTGACCTCATCATGTATAAATAATAGCCCCTCCCAAACCGTGTTAGTACTTCTCTAGGAATGTTACCCTTTTAGAGGTCCGATTACCTAAACAAACAAGGCATGGAATGCCAGCCATATTTCCAACACTCACAAAAATAGCCTTCTGTTTTAAGCAATGATTTTTTTTCTAACTAAAACAGTGAATATATAACATATGATACCAAAGCATAATTCCTCAAGGCAATAATTGAGTGACATCTCTCTTTTTCTGATAGTCAGACTTTTAAAAAACCTCACCATCTTGAACACAGATATGAAAGCAGAAATGTTAGGCATCAGTGTGGGAAAATCCAGATTAGCAAGTCAGAAACTGTGCCTAACGCTGCACTCATGTACCAGCTGCTGGCTGGGCACGCGCCGGGCATGTTGACACCCAGTACCCACTGCTTTCCCCTTGCACTGATTCAGACAAGAGAAAAAAATCCCTTTCTAATAAAATGGCAATTCAGTCAAGGACCAGTAAGATTTTAAGGTAGACTTAAACTAAAATGCCAGCCATAAATCCACAGAAAGTTAGGATATTAGAAAATAGCATTATAAAAACATATGGTTGCTGTCAAACATTCGTTTAAAATTGAGATTTCTATATAGTAAAAAAAAAAAAAAAAAAAACATGAACAGTACTTACCAAGGGCCTGGCACTATGAACCCATTCATTCCCACAAGAATCCCCATTTTCCAGATGAGGCCAAGGGTAACTCAGGATTATTAGCACTGAGAGTCAGACCTCCACCTCAACACAGCGAGTGAAACCCCAATACCTATTTCCCACCACTACATACACTATCTGCTTTCAGAGCAAGGGAAGTCAGTCTTTTCTTTTTACCTGATGATGTGGGGGTTTTTTTGAGAACTTTGAAATGTTAAAATGTGGCATGTGGTACCTTTCTAAAAACACATCTGGCCTTTTGCCCAGGACTCTGAGTTTCACGTGCAGGTCAGCAGCCTTTCTCTGGTGCATGGCACGTGAGCGAAGGAATTATCATCAGGCAAACACAAAAACTGTCCCTGCAATGGGACTGGAGCCTGCCTAATTCCCAAAATATCTCTCCCATTCACCAATGACACTCCTAAAATTGTACTCCCAGAAAACTTGTGGAAATGGCCATGTGCTCAGGGTTCAATGTGAATGTGTCTTCAGATTGATTTTTCCCATCCCAATCACTGCCCCGCACAGGGTACCAGAATGACAGAATGTTGTGGTGGCAGCTGTGGACCATAGGTGGTTGTCTGATCACCTCCTCTTTACTCCACAGCTAAGGGAGGGATTCCCACCCAAGTGTCACAGGTGGGCCACACACATGACACTCAGCACCCAGCAGTGTCTTAGTCCCATAGAGCCACAGCCTAAGGGAGGAGGACACTGCTCTTTGCAGGGCCTCACCAGAGTCGCCTTCGGACACAGAGTGAACAGCAGAAGCTGTAGGAGATAAGCTTGTAGCAACAAGAGGATGAGGTGGTTGCCATGGAAGGATGTGATGGACTTGTATGAACAGATCCGTGGGCTGGCAGGGAACCGAAGCTGCTGCTGAGAGAGGAGCGGACCAGTGCCTCCTCCCCCTGAGAAGAGGGGTAGAGCACCCTGCTCATAGGGGCAGAGAGAGGAGGGAGACTTGTCGAGCCATTTCCGCCTGGACTTTGAGACAGCACATAATACTGGGCACATTTTACTTCCTTGCCTCAGACTCGGCTGACCTCTCCTCCCCGCTCCCAGGTGCGGCCTGCATGTTCTGGAACTCCAGTGTCAACCTTCTGCCTGCGTTTTGCATCCTGTCTGCCTGTCAAAATTCTCAAATAACCAGTTCTCTCTGTTAGCTCCTTGGTATTCACCTCATCCTCCTCAGGTGACTCCTTTACACCCATGAGTAGACTGGGTGAAATCTCCCCCACCCAAACAAACAAATAAAACACTTCTTTTCTTTCTTCACTCTCAGCCCTATTTCTCCAACCCCCCCCCACACCCCCGCCAAACCAACACTTTCAAAAGAGTTTCTAGAAACCGTGGCTCGATCTCCTTGTGTCCAATGCCTCCCTCAGGCTCCTCAGGTTCCAGCCTCTGTCCTTCTGATCTGACAACTCCTATTTAGGTTGCCAGTGCCTGAGGTTGCATCTTTCAAAGTCATTTTACTTGACAGCTTAGCAACTTGTGACATGTTTTTCCATTCTCTTTTCCTGAAACATCTGTTCCTTTTATTCTGTCACCCAGCGCCCTCCCAGCTTCCCTCCTTCACTCGTGAACAACTTCCGAATCTCTGCAGGCGCACGTTCCTTTCTCTAATCGTCAAGAAAAAGGCTCAGTCCTAGGCATACTTCTTGTTCATTCTCTGTTTGGTTGCCTGCACAGGTGACATTAATCAGGCTCATGGTGTCAATTACCTTCTAAAGGATGTTGACTCCCATTTCTGGTCCAGTTCTATCCGTTGAGGTCCTCGTGGCTACTCAGACTGTCAACTTCTATGTCTCCAAAACCCCTGAAATGAATGTATCCAAGTATAAAGTCTTAACCTTCTCCCTCAGTCCTGATTATTTTTCTCACACTGAGTCGGGATGGGGTAGGGGGAGTGATGATGAATGAATAAAGGCTGAGAAACCTTGGGTTATAATGCAGGCTTGAGAAAGTTTCTGTCTCATCAAAATGAATGGGCAACCCTACCATTCACTTGTTATGCTTACAGATAATAGGGAGTGAGGAGGGAGATAAGCAAAGGACAGGCACCTTCCGGGTAAATCATATTTGTTCTTTCTGAACAAATGAATAATAAAAGTTATGCAAAGTCAGAAAGAACAATACGCTTAAAGTGTATTTAAGAACACATTAAAGTTGTATATAATTTTCATAGTCCTGGTTCAGTATAAGCATTTGCCTCAATGTGAAGGTGAAGGAAGGAAGAAAAGAAGGAAAAAGGAAGGAGGGAGGGAGGAAGGGAAGGAAGGAAGAAAAGAAGGAAAAAGGAAGGAGGGAGGGAGGAAGGGAAGGGAAGGAAGGAAGGAAGGAAGGAAGGAAGGAAGGAAGGAAGGAAGGAAGGAAGGAAGGGAGGGAGGGAGGGAGACTGGTTATCACTTTGGAATTTAATTAGCTGACAAAAAGTAGAAGACTTGATGGGAAAGACAAAATGCAGAGGAACTAGAATGAGGAAGGGAGAAAATAAAAGACAAAAATGTCACAGTAAAATTTCCACTAGCATCAGAAATGTAAGCAGCTCTTTTCTGAGGTACTCTAATTTGTTTGTCTTCTAATTATATTATTTTTGGTTTTGTAATTTTACTATTTTGTGTGTGTTTTATTTTGAAAAGGTAGAATTTGCTCTGAGTTGTCAAGACAAATTCAGCTCCTGCAAGTGAAGGCAGCTGAATAGGTAGCAAGGAAAATATAGCCTCTATTCTCCTCAGAAAGGGAAAAAAAAAAAAAAAAACCACCAACCCTCCGGGGAATTTGCATACTAGTCAGACTTGGTGTTGCAGTGGGCGGCGGCAGTGAGAGCGGCTCTATTCTTAGATGTCTGCGCGAGGCCCAGTGGGATGAGGAACGCTCCCTGCTGTGCTAGGACCCCAGCCTCGTCGGTTCTTTTAATGGGGTTCACCTGTCAGATCAAATTGCCCAAACCTGCGTAAAAGGCTCATACAATCAGCCATGTCATCCCCTTCTTTCACGGCAAATCTCAAAACGGGGCTCTTTCTGTCAGTCACGTAATGAACTGTAGTCTCTCCCTTCCATTAAGAGGATTGCTTTCCTTTTAGGGGGTGGAGGGTTTTGTTTTGATTTTTTTTTCAATTTTCTTTCCCATTCTTCTCGTTGTCAAAAGTGTATTAAATTGAATGTATCTCCTCAAGGTTAAAAAAAAAAGTGCCTTTTTCCTCTAAGTAACAATATCATGAACCTGACTTTCTGGTTGTGTGGCTCTTAAATACAATCCAATTGCCATTATGGAATAATTTATTCAATTATAAGGCAAGAATCTTTGGTGCCTATTCAAGCTCATTTTCTACTTGAATAAATGCATAGCTTAAAAAGCCAAAAGACAGTGAGTTCGCCAATAACAAGGCTTTCTTTCTTGCTAGTGATTGGAACGCCATCTTTTAGATAACTTTTAAAAGATGATTATCAGAGTATTTAAGTAAGTTTTTAAAAATAATTTTCCTTTTAAACTTTCATATACACTTCTATACCCACAACTTCAGAGAAGCCTGTGGCCTAATAATTTTGGGGTTTTATTATGTGAAACTGTGTTTCATAATTAGGGAAATACATGGAAAATCATATTCAAAATGAGATTTCCCTAAAACAGCCCTTTTTTTTTTTTTTGAGACTTTTACTCTTCTTCTCTTAAGTCCTGGACTGTATAAGCAAAAGTGTATGTGAAGAAAGTAATATGAAGATTCTCTAAATGATTCTAAATTTGTATGTAGCCCCATCACTTTGCCATTTGACCATTTAACACGGTGACCTGAGAAAGTTAAAACAAAAAAGGGATATATTACATAAGACCAATTAACTTATAAGTGAGTGATATTAAAGGTGAATTTTCCTGGTCTCAGAGGAAAACTCAGGGGAAACACAAAACAACCTTCAAAGAACACAAAGAACAAAGATGATATTTTGATCTTGGGAAAACATAAATGGCAAGTATCCAGGGGATAGAAGTTATATATGGTATTTTTATTTAATTTTTCTAGTCAGCGTATGCAGTTAAACTGAGTTTTCTTTTTAAAGATCATAGGGATTTTTTTTTTCAAACAGATGTTCACTCTAGACATTTGCTTAAATATGTATGTGAATAGAAGCACACAGCCTCAGAATCCAAGTTGTTCTTAAAGACTGAGAAAACCTGGAGACACGTATGGAACCAATGGTTCCTGGACTTTGAGATTTTGAACACTAATACAATTTCTACCAGTAAGAAGTCATGAAGCATACAGGCTTATAATAACGAATCGCTTTTTTAAAAAATCAAAGACATACACCTTCATGAAAAACTTCCTATAATCCCCCTTTTACTTTTCCATTACCAGAGGGGGGAAATGACACCCTGTCCAAACACCAACCCCAGAGCTAAATATTTAAAATATGAAGTACTTGGCAGACCAAAAATCAAGCAAATGTTGCCTCCTTTTATAGGGATGCATATAAAAGTTCATCTGATGAATCCCACAACTACTAGTGGTACTGCTATTTGATATATTCTTAAAATTACCTCCCAAACATCCAGTGTTCAACATTGTGCAAATCAATTAAAAATAAAGCTTAAAGTAACTACAGTTAATCTCAAAAAGCAAAAGAGAAATCAAAATGCTAGAGATTAACCTCATCAATCCTACGATGTTGGATAACACCAAAACAGTAAATTTTATAAATCTGACAAATTGATATTTTCCCATAAATGAAATGGCTGAAATTTGCTATGTCTTATGTGCATAAAGGAACAACAAAAAATGGGTGGACCAGAGCCAGATCTAATAGTGAATATGTTTCAATGAAGACACTGTGTCAATATACCATGTTTCATTTACTAAAAATTAAGGTTTCAGGATGCTTTATGAAAACAAACTTTGTGTAGCTGCTGGCACCTAATAATTTACCCAACTTAGGCAGCTGAAGAATGTCTACATCTTGCCAGCATCAGAGAGTTAGCAACCAACTCCCTACTGTGCACTAGACCTGGGTCTGGACCCCACGAAGGAGACCCTCCAAGAACGGTGAATGGCATTCCTGGATTGTGGCCATGTGTGCCCTCTGCCTCAATGGCCAGGGACAACTGAAGACAGTCTTTTCGTAGAGTTGAAGCCAGGGAGGTTCATCCTGGGATGTCTGGTGCACCCAGCTCTGGAGGATCTGGATCCATTCCCATCACGCAGAGCCAGTGTCAGCTACTGGACAGGACCTTCAAGGTTGAAAGACAAAGCTAACAACCTTGAACAAGTCCATTTTGATTCCTGCTAATCTCCTCACAGCATGCTCATGGGCACTCAACAAACAAGGGGACTCTGGGACCCCTTCATTTTTCATAAAGACTTGTACACACGTGAGTTAGTGAGCCAGACATGTGGCATGTTCCCGAAGAGTGCTGACTGGCCTGCTAAGCACAGCCCATGTGTTGCCTCCCCTTCATTTTATATCACTCGTGAGGAAGGAACAATCTAGGTTAATCCAAAATTAACTTAAATGCCCAACACTGTTTCCTTCCTGGCTGAACCAATCACTCCCACACATAGGACATTTCCTGTTGAATATACAGTTTCAAGCTACATCTTAAAGTTTGTCTTACGTGTGGTAAAATTAAATGTCACTAGCCATGGTTAGGTTAAAATTCTGATATAAATTATTTTAGTGACCACATTTCTGTACTCTTTCATTGCTTGGAAACAATTCTAATGAAGTTAGAAAAGAGAAATATATTGCTCAGATTTTAATTCTCTTATACCTGACTCCAAAATTTTTAATGTAAATAAATTGAAAAAAAAAGTCTTAGTTTCATCCCTAAATGGTCATTTGTAGTAATAAATGGTAATCCAGAAGGTTGATTTGATTGTTCTAGTCACCAAAATGTGTAATAATTTTAATTAAAAGAAGAGGAAGAAAAGACAGTGTACATATAACATAATACTTCCACCAAGCACCTTGGTCTGCAAGAAGCACATGCTATTTAATGTTAGTAACTATATAAATGTTCTTCATGGTTCACTGAATCTGTTGTTCCCCTGCTACCACCACCAACTCGCCCCCAAGCTATTTTATATATTCAAGGACACATTGGTAATAATCCGGATGGTTCTCTGCTGTTTTTCATACCTAAAACAGTAGGATGGTGGTTTTGTATTTGCATATTTCTTCTATGCTGTGCTTTCAAGCAGTAAGAGTTCAAATTTACTTCGCTATAGAAACAAGAACCAAAACTGCCAAAAGGTGATCACAGACATAAATTGAACCCAACAGGTATATCTGCCTAATATGTTTCATCACTTCTTCCCCAGTATTACCTTCTGGCAATGTGTTAGGGCGGGTACAGACTACAGGGCACTCAGAAAGTAATTGAAGAGAGGTTTTGTTCCTCTTTATTTAACCACGTGTAACATAATGCATAAGCACAAAATCAGGTTCATCCCCATCTACTATATTGCTAAATGTCCCCTTTGGGAACAAATTTCAGTATACTGGCCTTTCCCAAATTCTACAGGAAGTTCCCTATGTTCACAAACAAAGTACTCCTGTGTTAAAGTATATATTGTTTGAATTTATCACTCTGGGTGATTATTACCTAATGCTGCTATCCCCAAAACCCTAACACTTAACTGATTTAGGCATAAGCAATCTTCACAGTGGCTAAGGTTAAGTTCATTTTTAAGTGTTTTATGTTCATCCCTTGGTTTCTAATATCCAATTAGATAAGACCAAAATGACTGCCGAGATCCAAGTGACAATTGTTTCTTACGTTAGAGAATTGATGTGCATGCCTGCCCACCCCATAAGGCACTGCTTACACCAATTCTCCTACCTTCCTCCACCTGCAGAATAGATGGAACCTGAGCAAACAGAGGGGTTTTGGGCAAGAAATCAAGGGACAGAGGTGACATCACATCTGTTGGTACATACATATCCATCACAACATAAATGTGCCACCAGATACACACACAAACAACTAAATTTTCAGAAGCTGAAAGGGGTTTTTCCGTAGTGATCATAGAGCCTTTCTTCACCCTCTTGTAGATCATGCAAGGAAGCCTGGAGGTCAGAAGTGACTTAAAAGCTATACAGAGTGGCAATGGCTGGACGGGAATCTGGTCACCATAAAGGCCAGCTCCGTGCTTGCTTTCAGGCTGTTGCTCCTCACTGCCTGCTCACAACATGGGGTGCCCTCTCCAGCCTCTGCCATGAATGTGATGAACCAGGGGGTAAAACAAAATGATTACCAGCGGCTTCACAACTTGCAATCATATGATGCTACCGTAAGGTCTTATAATCCTGTTCTTCCCAACCTTCAAGATCAAATCTACTGTCTTCCAATTGTTTTACTCAGAATGCTTTTTGAAGTAAATGAATCTGCCCACATTTTTCTATAGGGTGCACACCAAAGGCATAGTAAGTTTTCAGTTTAGCCTCTTCCAAGATAACGTTGACACTGGTCCAAGTAACGTTTTAAACAGATAATGTTCACAAAAACTTGAGGATACAACCTTACACTTCTACCCAAATGTATCCCAGAAAATGCCGGTATGCTGGATACCTTGATCGGCTCCCCACTAAAGTTAATCACCAAGGAGGAAGGGGTGGCCAAAGAAAACCAATAGTCATTCATACTTCTTTTTAATTGTTTAACTTTATTACTGTTGCACCATTTATACAATTACATATAATTTCAATGCATCCATTGTACATTTTTTTGTTGTTTTTTCTATTTTTATTTTTTCCATTTTCCAATGAGTGGTGTGTTGGTGTCTGTGACACAGAATGGAGGAGAAACTGGAACTGCAATGAACGCAGACATTTTTTTTTTTCATTTCCACTGACCAATAAACAGAACTACAGGTGCACCCAACCACGGACATGCATTAACTCGTCATGAGAAATCTAGGGAGGCCTAAGTCAGATGAGAATGTTTGCTACTCCCAAAAATACCTGGGGAGGAAGAATGGAGTACTGGCATGGAGATACATGTGGACAGGCTAAGTGGGCTGTCTGAAAGTTGGCATTCATCCACAAACATTAAAAAAATATCAAAATAAGAAAGGCTGCAAATGAAAAAGAAAACACAGAAAATACTGCTTTCATAAAGATCTGATTGCCTTGGAACGGGCCCTGCGGGCAGAATCAAACGCATCACTCCCAACTCCCCTTGCAGAAGACAAGATATCGGATCTTAGTGGCGGAGTGCAGGTAACAGCAGTTCAGGTACAAAAGGTGTACTGTACTTTCAGACATTGACCTTTAACATCCGGGACTGATTGGTAAAGTTGACTGAAGGTATATTAGATATTTCCCCACAAAAATACTATTTGGATTCTCCCCACCCCCTCCCTCCCTTGATGGGACATCTTTTTTTTTTTCTTTCCTTGGGCAATACATATCATTACTTCCAATTTGAAACAAGTTAGTATAGGAGAGAGACAGACAAGAGACAGAGAGAAACAGGTTGTTTTTAAGCTGTAATTTCTTTTTCATAGGCTGTCCTTGTTATTCCTTCACTGCTACGGTTTGATCAGAATTAGCTGCCGGGGCCTCAGCAGGTTTAACCTCGTCTGCTGGAGCTGCGGGGGCCTGAGCCTTGGGTGTGGAACTGGGGGCTTCCGTGCCTGCTGGGGTCTCCTTGGACGATGGGGCAGCCTCAGTGCTGCTGGGTTTTGAGTCTGAAGCTGGGGCCCCGTCACTTTTCGTTTCCTGCGAAGCAGGAGCTGCGGGAGCCTCAGTCTTTGTGGGTTCCCCTCCCTCCTTGCTCTTGTCATCCACCTTGGTGGCCGCCGCGGGTTCCGCGGGAGCCTCGGCCTCCGAAGCCTTGGGAGCATCGCCTGCAGCTGGACCCGAGGTGGCCGCCTGCTCCACTTCCTTCGGGGGCTCCGGCTTCCCCTCGGCTGCTCCCTCCGTCTGCTCAGGCTCTGCCTTCGGAGCGTCTGCCTTGGCCGCCTCCGTGTCTTTCCCACCTTCCTTGTCTTCAGGTTTGTTGGCAGCATCCTGGGCATCCTTCTCCGGCTTCTCCTCCTTGCCCTCCTTCACCTCGGTGGTCTCCCCGGCCGCCTGGGTTTCATTCTCCTTCGGGGTTCCCTCCTCTTCCGTCCCTGCTCCTTCGGCCTTCTTGTCTTTGTCCTTGGCCTTCTCGTCATTCACATTGTACCCCTTCTTCTTCTTGCTCAGCTTGCCTCCCATCTTGGAGTTCTGTAACACAACACAAAACAGAATAGAACAAAAAGGAGTTACTTGTCGCTCCAGACCGAATGTCTGTGCTCCGGCCAAAATTCATAGGTTGAAGCCCTACCCCACATTGTGATAGCGTTTGGAAGTGGGGCCTTTGGGAGCGGATGAGGACAGGGAGGTGGCATCCTCCTGAAGGGGAGGATTGCTGTCATGGATGACACCCCGCAGGGCTCCACCGTCCCTTTCCCCAGGTGAGGACACACCCAGAGATGGCCACCTAGGAGTCAGGAACGGGTCCTCTACAGACTGAGACTGCCCACACCTTGATCTTGGACTTCCCAGCCTCCAGAACTGTGAGAAATAAACTTCTATAATTTATAAGCCACTCAGTACACGTCAGTGTGTTATACCAGCCAGCCTGGATGAAGAAGCTTGTCAAGTGTGAAAACTTAAAAGAGGCTTCACTTTACAAAGAGTTCAGAACACTGCTGAACCAGGTACTCGCAAATGATCAGCATAGTGAAGTTCTTACCTGCATTTTGCCACAGTTAGCAATAAAATAGTGAATCATTTTTTAAAAAGAGCTCAGTTATAGAGTGTCTAATCACAGCAAGTTGAGGAAATAAGGTGAAATCAAAGAATCAGTGATTAGCGACTAAGCTGGTCCATACTAAAGAAAAGTAGAAGAGTATTTGCTTCTCATCTGCCCCCCAATTTCCGACTCAGGCCCCCAACATGGAACAGTGTACAGAATGGCTCTAGCAGCCCTGTTAGATCTCAGTAGAGCCACGAAAAGACTTCATAATGCTTTCCAGAGATAAGGCACAGCTGTAATCAAGCACAAATCACAGGTTTCAAGAAAACACTTCTTTCAAACTCCATTATTCATTTATATATTCATATAAGCACACACCTCTTCAAAGACCAAAGTCAAACAGGATTTGGTCTATCTCAGTAAATAGGAGCAATTAAAGGAAAACTCTCCCCCAAGAAATGAAAAGCACAGTGTCCCCTGTTACATTTTGGTTGTTACTTGTGTCAGATTTGTATTCATTGCTTTTCAAGTTTTTGGCTTAAAACAAATAGTTCCATAGCAATATAAAAGTGTCTTTCATTACCAATTTTTTAAATTAGGATTCAAACTAGATATGCAAGTCCAATGATCATTAACAGCCTCAGTCACTCAAAGTCAAGTTTGCAACTTACTAAAGGCTGACATTTTGATTGGGCAAGAGAACATGATTTCATAATTGAATTCTGAAATTTTTATCCTCTGGTACCAAACCATTAATTCAGATAAATAATTAAAATTTATAAATAATAAATTCTGTCCAAAACCATTGCCAGAGTTAAACAGGCACTGCGTTGTGTTTTTATTTTTTAATGAATTTTTACGGGATCATATATCAGTAGGAACCCACTGAAATGTTGCTCTTTAGAGGAAAATCAGTTGCTTTTTATTGATGAAGCATAGCAGAAATAACATTCCAATATCCTCTTTCATCCCCACAAAGAAAAGAGAGAGAGAGAGAGAGAGAGAGAGAGAGCGCCTTGACTGTGGCCCAGGTGAAGGTTATACAGTGTAGGTGGGACCATCTGATTTGGTCCCAGCTCAGGGTCCACTCCTGACAGAATTATGAAGTATGCCTTGACTGGTCATTTTCTAAAATATTATCCTTTCAAGGGAGAAATTTTGCTGTTTACTCATTATACTCCTTGAAATGATAATTCGAGACAGTGAAATAACCTACATTTATTCTAAAAGCGGGGTGTTGAGTAGGAGAGCACTAATCTGAAGAATTCTGACTAAAGTCAAAACTTGTCTCCCCACTCCATATGCTAATGTCCTCTCTGGGGAGACTAATAGTTGGGAGAGAAAAGAGCAATAGACTGAAAGACGGCTAAAATCCTAGCTTCTGTTCTCAAGAAAGATCTTTATCATGTTATCAAAGAAAGAATTTCTCTTACATATATATTTTTTAAAAGGAGCTGTTTGGGGTCATAACCTACTTCAGATATCCAGTGGGCTCTATGTGACTTAATCTTTCATTATTTCTCCCTCAGAAGTGGGAGCAATCGTATGTGGTAAAAATATAACCAAACATACTTTTATCCAATTAGCAATCACAAAGGCAATAAATCAAAATATAAAGAGATAAACTAGATCAGTATTTTTAAATTGTAGTTATAAATTTTTCACGGAATTCTTAATTAGCCAATATGGATAAATGGCGTTATGTCAAAATAATTTCAGTTCTTATATAATTTCTTAAATCATTTCAGCTCTTATTTCAAGATACCTAGGAAATAGAAAAGCTGACCGGCCTGCCAATGATCCCCTCCCAATTCTATAATAGAAACCCATACACCAACTTAGAAATCACAAAATAGAAGACAAAGTGTAATGTGGAGTTTGCTGTGAATATAGCCCAGGAGTGCCGCTTTCTGACACACATAGCATGAAATTCAATATAGCTATCTCCAGAGGCTTAAAGTCCCGTTGGTTTACAGACCTAAAATCTATGTTGCTAAAACTGGTTTTCCGAAACACAGTTCGGGCCACTTTCTATTCTTTGCTTTAAGCCCAGCTGTGATTCGTTTCTGGGTAGGAAATGAAGGTACAGAACCCAGTTGTAAGTACGAAGGTGTGCCTTCATTCCTTTTGATTTTCAAACACAAAGTTAACCAACACTCCTACCTTTTGATAGTCTTCTTGTGTTAGTTATTGTGGGGTATCAGAGGGAGGCTTATAGAATTCACTAGAACCCTGGAAAACCTGGTAGCTGGTTATTTTCCAAGACAATACGGGTGAAAATCTTGCCTACCCCTGAGAGTAAATTAAAATTACAATTCAAAATCTATTAACTGTTTCCTGGGTATCACATACAATCCTAATCCTAAACACATTACTGAGCTATTTTATTCAATCTTCTCATTGGTACTGTATGGTAGTAAGTATGCCATTAGCATCCTCCTTTTACCCGTATGGAAATTCTAGCTAAGTTCATGAAGCAGTAGAAGCAAAAGGCTGAGTCCAGCAAAATTAAGTGAGGCAGGAAGGTAGCATCTTGGAGGTCAAGGGGAACTGCCCTAAGAAGCTGGCGATGTGGGCAGAGTACTCATCTCAGGAATGTGACCCACCCTGGGTCACAGGGATCATACAGATCTGGGATGACTCAGAACTCAAGATATTAACAAGATAATGAAGAAAGGCAGAACTTCAGGTACTCTCTGTCCCTAAACTTTTCATCACCCCATCTGTTAGTAGAGCTTTGAGTCATGATCCTTAAGAAATCTGAAAGAGTGATGGGCATATATTTTAATGATTTTTCTCACTTCTATTACTTCTAATTTTGAAAGAAATCAGTTGATATATATAGAAAATTATAAGTTGGAACTTCTAAGTTAAAAAAAAAAAAGACACAGCAACTAGTAATTCACCCTGGAAATCACTTAAACCTAAATCTAAGCGACGGTAGAACAACTACCTTTACATTTGTGCACATTTGGGTCATTCACTAGCCATTGAGTGGCCCAGCAAGAAAACCAGTGCTGGTGCACTGCCCTTTGTGTTGATACGATAACCAAACTAGGACATAGCATTTTTACAGAGCAATTGGAATGCAGCATTTTAGAAGATTTTTCCAGGAGTTTGTAAGTTGGAAAGTTCAAGGCCAGTTATAGGTTTTAAATGCCAACAACTTTGCTTTGGGAATATCAGCACAAGGTCATGGTGACTTTTAAACACAGTAAGAACAAAGATTCATTACTCTCACATAAAAGAGAGCAAAAGAGAGAGACAGAGAGAGAGCACGCTTCTCATTTTTAATACAGTCTCCCTTTACCTTCCCTATACTGTTTCTTCTGAAAATCTACTTCTCCACTGAATACAATCCTTCTTTTTCCTTTTTTTGCATTTATAACTTATGGAAACTGAAGCCTAATATTCTGTCCCAGAAGTTCATTCCATGTATCTTCAGAGGCACATAAGAAGTATTTGCAGTACAGGATTGAAACCTCAACCCCATTCTGCACCAAAGCCTAAGCAATTGTTTGTAAAATCAGGAAGCCCATCAGAATACTTTCCTCTTCTCCAGTGCTAAGAGGGGATCCCAATTTGACAGATGCCCATTGCTACAGTGAGTGGAGCCACTGAGCTGAATTGGTTCTAAATAGTCTCTTTGGAGCACCATTCTACCCCTTCCAGGGACAGAGCTTCTTAAATCCTCTGACTGCTACCAAGTGAAAAGAGATGGCTCAGGCCCACTGCCTTTGGTTTCTGTCAAGAAAACTGCCAGTGCTTTAAGGCATAAAAGTCACAGTCCTACATACCCAGAGAGTGTCTGATCAATATTTTAGCCAATATGGGTATTATTTTTATGTCTTTCCAATGAAATGTCAGGTTCCTGGGAGCTTTGATTTACTGTTTCCTCTCTTTAGTCCTTGAAATATAACATTTACTAAACAGTCTAGTTGGGTATAGGTAAGAGAGAAGAAGGAAAATACTGGATCAAAAGGAGTTCAGTAAGAGAAACAACAATGGCATTGTCATGGCCAACTTTAAAATTTCAGCCCACTGGGGCAGGGCTAAGTGTTAGCATCCCATTGGGCATCCCAGAGGTCAAGGTCATCCAAATAGCTTTAAAGAACCCTTCTGCATTTTGGTAGCAAGCAGAATTATTGCTAATTAACAGCCCACATACTAAATCTTAGATGTTTTAATATGTAGATGATCACCACGTATACTTGTTTAATCTTCATTTTGATAGCACTTTGTCTACTTTTCTGAGCACTTTGTTGGTTATATCGATTATTTAGAGTGGCCCAAGTCTTTTGGACAAAAAATGCAAACCCCAGTTGCAGCACTGTCCCTCCTCAGAAGAATGCAACCTTTCACAATGACACAGTTTCCAGGCATTAACTATCCCAAAACCGTGGGGCCTTATATGCACTGTATTCTTCCTACAATTACTACATACTCTGTGTCACCTCCCATTCCATTTCCCACTGACATAGGTTTACATCTTTGTTACTTGCAATGATTCTGTGATAATAAAAATTATTGGCATGCCTTAAGTGGTGTATAAAACAAAACAAGAAAATGACTGATACAGAATTTCTCCATATGATCCAAAAGTTACTATGTTTATGGCTTCACATTTTATTTTTATGTCTTTGGTCTCTCACTAATGATATCTTGGCACTTCCTATGTAGGCCAGTTTGAATTGTACCAAGGTCCCATCCATTGCCAAACTTCTACTTTGAAAATGCAAACCTGGATTAATTAACCATTCCATCCAGAACTAAGAGAGTACAGTTCTTAAGGAGGATATCAAACAGATGGCAATGAAGATGATTTCAAGTCTACAGCGAAACCCAACATGAATATGCAACAGTGTGCCAGAGACCAGAATGTTATTTCTGGTTTGACTGCTGCTTCCTGATGTGATGAAGGCAAGAAATAGTCTTGATTCTTCTCCATCTTAAAATCACAAGAATGCTGAGAGCGAATCAATGTGTCTTGACAGTTAAATATGTGACTGCAGCATATTAACTATACTCTCGAAAAAGCAATTGTCACTGAATTCAGGGCTACAAAGTTTCAACAGGTTCATATACAAGGCAACCTATATTGATTTTTTACAGTCATATAAAGTTAGAACTGACTCAGGAGTTGCCCCTGCAGACAAACTGCACCACTAGACAAGTTGGGTTTACAATTACTCAGGCTGAATCCAAGTTATTGGTCAAACCCAGCTGAAGCACATGTTGAGATAAGAGAAAGGAAAACCCTTTTTTTTTTTACCTTATGGAAAGAATTTACACATATTCTTTTCACAAAGAAACCCATCCAATTAAAAATATATATTTTCAATAAGAACAGAGGAAAATTAAGACATTTGGTTATGCCCAACAATTTCTATTTTCCACAAATGGCTATCCTTTTTCTTTTAAATGGTCAAGATTATTATTCTCAAAGAAGAAAATGAAATAAAGATAATATAGCCTGTGTGAATCTTTGGTATTTCTACCAGGGTATGCTTAGTCACTGTGATTTGCTGTCAGGTTTTATCAACGCCTGATGATAATTTTCATCATTAGACTTACTGTTCTCGGAGTCTGATTCAGCCAAAGCTTCTCTCAGCTTTGGAACATCACCAACATTTAGGAGGTGAGAACATCCTTTGGGAAGAAGAAACTATAGTAATAATTGTCAACCCATGTCTACGTTTCTGAGGCATACCTATTAAATACCACGAGTAAAAGTGTAGAGAAAACATTTTCAAGACAATTGATTCTCTTGTCACAATAAAAATTTTCATTCAACACTGTAAAAATGTATTGCAAAAATGTGTAAGAAATATTTGGAGAAGAGAGCACACACACTTCTACAACCCAATTTTCTCAAAAAAAAAAACTCATTAAGATGACTTGGGTCTTCAAAGTCAGAAAGCCCTCCAATACAGTAGAAGATTAGTCACAAGGGACCCCTCCATTTTTCTCCTTCATGAAAATCCAGGTCTTTGGGGCTCTCTCATCAAAAATCCAATATGCAGAGTGGCCTCAAGAACTTCAGATGTTCAGAAATTATTCTAGAAAAATAGACTTGATCTTAATGGAAAAAGAACGATTTTGAAGTGAGTACTGAGTGTAAGCAATGACAGGGGACATGAGTGAGCGACAAGCCTACTCTAGTCCACCAGGAGAGTTAAGATACACAGAGACAATTAAAATGAGGGTCAGGTAAGTATCATAACAGAGTGAAAAACAGTAAAGTTTTCCCAGAAGAGATGACCTTTAGCCAGATTCAGGGGGGTCAGAAAAAGGTTTGCAGTTTGTTTGTTTTTTTAATCCTCACCCAAAGACATTTTTTTATTGCTTTTTTAGAGAAAGAAGAAGGAAGTGAGGGGAAGAGAAATATCAACTGGTTGCCTCTATACACGCCCAACTGGGGATCGAACCCACAACCTTTTGGTCCACAGGGCGACGCTCCAACCAACTGAGCCACACTGGCCAGGGCCAGAAAAACTTTTTATAGAGAAGGTGGAGTTTGAGATGATAAAAAATATCAAAAGTACTTACACATACAGCACTTACTCTGTTTAGGATAGTCTCACTATTTAGTCTTTACATTTTTAGCCCATTCACTGTCTCAGCAGTCCTACAAGGAAGGAATTATCACTATCTCCACTTTACCACGAGGAAATTAAGGCATGTTGGAGGTAAATAACTTATCCAAGATCATTCATCTAGTAGTCTGGAGATGTGGAGTGAAGCAAGACACTCCAGCTCTTGAGCGAGGTCTGCTAACCATCACAGTAAGTGCCTTAGAAGATGGCTAACCTGTCTACAGGTGAAGATGGGGATGTGGAAAGCATTTATGTCAGAGCAAACCTGTAATAGGAAGGGCCTAGTCAAGAGTATAAGAAAATCCTGTTTACATTTAGGACACAGGTGAGGATACACTGACCTGGAGGAGGAAATGATGGAAAGTTCGTCTATAATGGTTGCCAAATAGAATGTATTAGGTGGCAGAAAGCAAAAAAAAAAAAAAAAAAACCCTTAAGGGGGTTAAAGGAAAAAAAAATATGTCTCAGAAATCAATAAAAGAGAGAATTTTAAAATTTTAAAAAGTAGCTTGAAGTTATATGCTGCTGCAAAAAGGTTAAGAAAGAACACCTGGCTGGCGTAGCTCAGTGGATTGAGCTTGGGCTGCGAACCAAAGTGTCACAGGTTCGATTCCCAGTCAGGGCACATGCCTAGGTTGCAGGCCATGACCCCCAGCAACCACACATTGATGTCTCTCTCTCTCTCTCTTTCTCCCTCCCTCCCCTCTCTAAAAAATAAGTAAATAAAATCAAAAACAAATTAAAAAAAAAAAGAAAGATAAGAACAGAAATTGTGTGGTTTGATCCGATGATGTGTTGTCAACTACTGACCTGCAGTGACTCAGATGCAGGAGTGAAGACACATGCCTCTCTTTGCAAGGGCTCAAGGAACATATGAAGAACTGGAAGAGCTCCACAATGGTCAACATAAAACAGTGTAGGCAAAGTGAAGGCAAAGGTCAAGGTTCTGGAAGTCTCAGAAAGTACGTCAAAATTAAGCTTGGTAAAGAGGGGCACATACAAAATAGATGCGGGGAGGGAGAAAAATGAGCGAGGTCAATTCCAAAGTCACTGGTTGTTCGCTGACTCCACATCAGGGTCACTCTCTTTCAAGTGAATGTGGTCAAATTGGAATTATCCCATACCAGAGACTCAATAAGATCCTGCTATAGCACATGTTAGATCATGTGTCTTTGAAATCGTCCTTTATCTTTCAGTACTTTAGGTCTTTACTGCTCCAGTAATTTATCTTCAGATCCTTTCACATTACAACACTTAGCATTTCTCAAGTCCTGAGAGGGGAAAAGACAGACACTTCATAACTTAAATGTTAAAGAATTAGCATAGTGACCACAAAACCTGGAGAGGTCTTATTGTGAAACAATTTGGCGTGCACAAGCACAAGGAAAGCAAACAGGCTCTCTGCATGATTAGAGGGTTTAAGAGACAAGGGAATGCACAGGTGCCTAGCCATTGCTTCTCAACGGAACCAGAAAAAGAACCTTCTTAAGAACTCCTTTACTCTCCTTGTTACTTTCCCTATTCAGTCTGATCTTGTCTTAGATGAGCCATCCATCTTTGGTTGTTTATTGTATCTTTATTGCTTAACCCTTTTATATTCCATTGTATTGCGTTGAGAGTTTTAGCAGTAAAATAAATCTAGCCTCCCTTGAATATTAATGAAAAGCCTTTCTTCAGATTTTCTCAACATATCTCTGACAACCTCAGAACAAAGATTTTATTTTATGAGTTGCAGTGCACAATGGGTTCTTGATAAATATTACAGACTCTGAAACATGCAATTTCCAAATTACAAACTTTAAGAGTCACTACAACAAAGACTATACACTGAGTCTATAAACTCAGCTTTCACTGGGCAGTAGAAATAAGTGTGCTAAATTACGACCAAAATGTCCACTTCATTGAATAAGACATGGCCAAGCTCCAGGGATCACCACAACAGCAAATTCTATGGCACAGGACCCACCACGTAAAGACGAGAAGGCAGACATCACTACTATATTATTGACAGGATATTTTTCTTTAAAGTTATCATGTGCATATTATAGAAACCAATTTTTAAAGTGTATCTCCTAATTGACTCTACAAGTTTTAACCGTAAAGCTCTAAAGCAATGCTGCTCTAAATAGGACAAGTAATAGTTGAGCTTGTCTTTGAATATAAAGGTAAACTGGATGTAGATCTTTTGCAGAGGATTCTTTCCCCGTCTAAAATATCCCGCCACGTGAAGCAAACACTATCAGAAGACATGTATTATTCATTCTAATCAATAGTCTAATATGCTTTTAGAGTCTGCTGTGCATTCACATCACTATTTATTTGTACTTAACGGGTAGTCCTTTCAAAAGCCCTGGCTGCAGGATTCTCACATAGGACTTTATATGAGTCACCTGCTCTTTTAATAAAGCTAGTACATAAACCCCACCCAGCTCAGGAAATGCAGGCTGCTGAAATCACTTCTGAACCATCCTCTCTTCCACAGACCCGGGGAAGCTAATATGTCTTTTTGCCTCAACTAATTCCAAAGTCTCAAGACAGTATTAAAAGAAAGCACAGGGGAACAACTTCTAGCAGTGGAGCTATTTTTGCTGCTCACTAACGGACCAGACAGACCATCTCGGGCTTGGAACCATACAGACTTGCACACTGTAGCCCACCTGACAAAGCCAACCCGGTGGCCAGGAGAAGGGCGGGGCCCCCGTACCAGGAATAACTGCAATTGTATTTTGAGGAATTCCTAACTCCAATCATAAAGTTCTATTCACACTTTTTATAGCCACCTAACATTGTCAGATATTGACATTTTAATATATCTTTTTCTGGCATCAATAACAAGTATAGTATTTTTAATCCTAAAGCTATTTCGTAGTTTAATCATTTCCAAGGAAAACCATTATAAAAGTCTTTAATCATGTCCTCGATTTTTTAAAAATGCATTTTTTCTTGGCATTATGCTTATCACAAATAAGGGTTCCATAAATGCATGCTGAATTAAGAATGTATTGAATCCTCAGGCAGTGGTATGTGCTGAGTCTCTCTTCAAGAGGCTTCTCACCGCCATGCTGTCTCCACAGCACAGTGTAACATTTAATGTCCTTTGTAATTCAGCCCCTCCTTATAAATCCCAATGTATCTCTCAAAATTTCACAACCAAACACTCCACCCCTCAGCTGTCCATGTTCATACTCCCTCCACACTTGTGCCTTTTTCAAATGTAAGCATCCTGTCTACCCAGCGAGGCATTTAGCAATGAGGAGTAGTGGAGGTTTGAGTCCCAGAGGGCTGTAAGACTTTAAAACATGACTGAGGGCTATTCCTTCCTAACCTGGGAATTCCTAGAGAAGATTATGTTTTTTTATCCCCAGATCCCACATGGTAAAAACGCAATACATGTCTTTTTAATGAATGAAAAGGAATGAATTCTAATTGAAGCAACTAGAATTCAATATTAATCTGCCCATTATTCATGTGACCTGGAGTAAAGTCACCCATATTCTCTTATTTGTCAACATTTTGATATCATGTGTTAAACAGTAGTGGTGGAATTCGTGTGTGTAAGAATCATCGGAGGAGCTTATTAATAGTGCAGAATCTGAGGTCTCTTCCCAGAGGTTAATTAATGAGTCTAGAGCAAGCCCTAAGAATGTATTTTTTGACAAGTCAACCACAGGTAAAGCTGAGGCCATTGGCTCCAGAGCCACTCTCAGAGAAATACAGACACATGGAGTTGGCAGTGGCATTGAGTCACCTAATGCTTTCACATTCTCTATAACAACCACAGCATGAAAAAAACCTAAAAACCAATGTGGTTACTCCAGGTGGTTGCAAAGCTGAAGGCAAGCATGCATGCAAGCACCCCTAGCTGCATGGAACCTGAGGGAACAGTGAACAGAAATCCAGTGAGACCTCATAAACTCCTGAGCCATTTTACCTTTGAGTTCTCTTTGTTACCAGAACCACAAGCATGTTAGAGTTATCAGGGCTTGTTCTTCCTTCCAGACACTCCCCTGCAGAGAGTGGCCCCTTGGGCCTCTCCCCACCACAGCAGTCCTATCAGCCGCAGAGAAGCTCCCACACCTTCCCCAGGCCTTAGGTGACCTTGTTGCTCCAGCAACTTCGGCCACTGGTGCGGGAAACCGTATGGTGGCTATCCGCCTCTGTAAACTCCCTTTGATTGTATTCAAGGCTTACAGCACGCTGTGCAAGACAATACTGTTTTCAGAAGCATCCATTTTATGTAATTAGAGTTCACATTTCAAAAAACAGGTTTTTCTCTTTTAGTTCAAATAGAACTTTGAAGTCTTGCCAATGAGTTTTGAGCCTGGATTCAATAGACTCTATGGGAGAAAGCATATGGGCAATGGGGCCAGCAGGCCAAGTTCAGCTATGTGAACTCTGGCAGGGAAGTTAACCTCAGCAACCTCACCCATAAAAAGAAAAAATGGGGGTGGGGGGGCTGTTAATAGCATCACATAGAGTATTTTCAGGAAAGGCTACAGTTCGACTCATGACACAGTGCTCAGTAAGTTGCCACTGACTTTCCCTCACCTGAAGCCATTTCTCCGCCCTGTTACCAGGTAATAGAGAGTAAATCGGAATGTCGAGTGCCTAGCATAGGTGGAACTAATTACTGTATTCAGAACAAGCAAACGGAATGTCAAGTGCCTAGCACAGGTGGAACTAATTACTGTATTCAGAACAAGCAAACAAATAGAAACTGATTTAATTATCATCAAAATAATAATCACTTTCCCTAAATGTCCGAATCCTAGATTAGATTAAAGATCGCAAAACCCATCACATAATCTAGATTTTAAAGGGAAATAAATGTTATACTAAATGGGCACATTTTAGGAAAAGACGAATGACAATCAGGAACACCAAATATCGAATGTAGCCCAGTGTATATGAAAAAGCACTACACAAAAAAATCAAAAGGGAAAATGGCCTTTACAGCAACATTTAGGAAAGAAAGGCTCTTTTCCGAACTATATTTCCATCTTATTTGCTTTAGGTAAATCACCAGGTTGTGGCAAAGGCCACGCACAACACTCGGTTTTGCCTATTTCACCTGTTTGGAGTTCAAGAATAGTTTTAAAATAGAAGTATCAATAGATCTTTTCCCTGACAATATTTTACTTTTAATCTACAGTTACTGAACAGTGTGTTCAAACACAAAGCAAAGAATGAACAGGTATCCTTCCTCAATTTTAGCATAAAATTCAAGCGAGAAGTCAGCCACTTCTCTATATTTTTCCTGTAGGCTTAGAAAAAGCAAGTCAAGGAAATCCAATTGTCCAAATCCACAAGCACTTCTCCGGGAATCGGGGAACCAACCACTAGGGACAACCATGTGGCACTGCGTTCTAGGCCACACCGACAGCACCTTGGCACTCAGCCTGCTGACCAAGTGCTAAGTACCATGCTAACACGTGGAACTTAAAACAGGGCGCCTATTTAATTTCCCAGCAGCATCCCTTTTAGCATGCTCAAGCCACACAGTAACTTACCGGAATCACTCTCCTTAGGAAAGGAACTAACACCATTCATTGTCCATTCTTTTGTGACTTTGACTCTTGCAACATCTGTTAAACTTGGACTTGAGTCTCACCATAGCCACTAGTAGTTGCTTATGTTAAACAAATCACTTTTTAACTCCCTAGGACTTGGTCTCTTCCTTTGTTATATAAAGGACTAGAACTTGGCATCCCTTTAGTCTATAATTTTTAGTCCTCATACAAATGTGTAGTAAAAATGTATATATTTAACTATACAGCATTGAACACTCAGATCCACTTATGCATTTATTTCAGGAAGACCACAAACATCTAGGCACTGTGTTAGACTCAGGGGCGACCAGTGTAAAACAAGGTTGACTCTGACTTACCCACAGGCCTTTCAGGTCTAGAGGGTAGGAAAACTACACCTAGCAAGAATGTCAAAAGGAACAGCAAATAGCTGTTAGCCTGTGGCCTGGGTTGTGACAGTGTGGTTTAAACCATTTTAACAAGTGCACTACCACGAAAAAGTCAATTTATTTTGCAAGAGTCAAAACGGAAAATACATAGGCAGGGGCCCAAATCTTTCCTAGGGAAGCTTCTGGGCTCTTGTTGATGTCCCTCCAATCTTTCACGCACTCTATGAGATGAGGACCGAGGAGGAAGCTGTTAAAAGCAGGGTGCTGAATGGCGAGGGTGGAAAGCCAAGCCGATACCAGACAAATGAGGAACAAGTGGGACCTCAGATGTCAATAACAGACACCTTGAAATTCGCTCAATCAGGTACACATTCTTTCTGCTTAGTAAACCAAGGGTCCTTCCTCTGCACTGAACCATGTGCATGTCCAGAGTCCACTGTCTGCCAGTGTACTCTCATCTACAGGACGTTGCTAAATAGCATATACCATTGGCAGTGTGAGTCTTAAGTAATCCTGGAGTTGTGACAGACACATTTGAGGAGAGGTGAACTGTTTTCATAAGAAAGGCAAAGGCAAACACATTGCTCATTTAAAACAGAAAGTGGAAATGAAGGATATACTTAATATGACGTTTATCTGACTTATCTAAGGTGGCAAAATTAGAGATTCTGAGGGTTCCGCTCCTCCTTCCTGCCACCAACCTTGCCACTCCCACCACCTCCTTCCCTGTTACAAATTGCAGCATTTCCTGGTTGACAGTAGGCATCAGAGTGGGGCAAGAAATTTCAAAACACACAGCAGTCTCAGGCTGGCGAAGGTACGAGAGATTCCACAGGACTCTTTGGTGTAAGGAGGGAATAGAATAAAAGTTTGGAAGGCAATGCTAAGCTATGGCTCATGAGTCTCTTTTAACAGGGCAAAGCCCAGTGAACTTATAGAAAGGGTCCCCAACCCCCCCCATCCTGTTAGCAACCAGGCTGCACAGCGGGAGGTGGCCGGAGGGCTGGCAGGACAGAGAACTGGTCCCTGGTGCCAAAAAAGTTGGGGACCACCGTGTTATAATATCAAGGGGGTAAATTATTTTACCCACTATGTCATTACCATGAGACCTGATAAAAACTACTAAGTTGAAGCAAAGGGAAGGAGCATGTCTGTTAAAACAGCATCTCTTACCTCTTATTACTATACACATGTATCCCTCACATCTATGGACCTACAAGGTTTTTTCTATAAAATAAAGGAGTTGCACTGTTTCATCTCAAAAATTCCACTTGTCTAAAACACTAATACAATAAATACGAATCAAGAAAAATGTGTATGTCCCAAACTATTTACATGTTTGCAACAATGGGTTCAAATAAATAGATAGATGCATTGCTGGTTAGAACAAATTATGTAGCATGAAAAAGTCAAAGCTATTATACCTTCAGTCAGCTGGAAGGTTAAAAAGAAGCAGAGGGCAAACTGAAATCACCTACGACCACCCATAAAAGAGGGAGCATTTATTAAGATAAAGATCAGTGTCAGAACATGGTTACTTCCTTTGGTGTCAAGGTGTTACCTAACAAAATGAGGACATCCAACATAGACAATGCTTTCAGATTTATTCTTTCCATTTTTACATTGGGTCTCTTACCAATTTAAGCCTAAAATGTTTTAGGGAGGAGCCCTACTAAGCACAGTGTATAGTAAAAACTCTTTATTCTAATCACTTAGGTCGTGATAACTTGAACGTGGGATCTGCAATTCATACTGAATTAAAATCTGAGAAATAAATACAGTGACTCGAAACTATTGAGTTCTCCATCACATACTGAAGAGTCATGGCAAACTGAACGTTTCACCAACTGGCCTCACTTCCCGTAGGCACCCAGTTTTATTCCTTTTATAATATAACCTTGAAAACAGATCATCCTAAAGTCCAAACCATCCCTCAGCCAGGCAAAACTGTCTCTTCTTACTTGGGAATTAGTGACACTTGACTGACGTAGCTGATTATGAAGGAGTCACAGGATTCCCCAAACCTAGTCAAGTCTTCTCAGCTCCTCTGGTCACTCTACCTTCAAAAGGCCTGTTGCTGGAGCAGACATACTTTATTTCCTGGCAGTCATGAGGAGAGCTCAAGGCCAAACAGGTAAGCACTACTCATCAGCAGTGAGAGCTGCATTTATTTGCTGAAGGTGCATCCCGTATCACAGCAACGCCTACAAGCCTCCCTGGGAGGGAAAGGGCACTTCGAAATGGGCACAAAGGAGGAATTATAATTATTTTAGCAAAAATCTGCTTTTTTAATACAAACGAGAACCGTTAAACATAAGACAGAGTCTGCTTATGATTCTTGTACAAATTAATTATGCTAATTTGTCCTCATAGGGACATTTTTGTACGTAAGATGATCAAGTCCTCCCAGTTTCTTCCACAAAGCTGCCCGAATGTGCTAGCTCTTATTGTTGGAGAGGTAAATGCATGAACCTTCTCTAATAATGCAGGCATCTAAGCTTTCTCTCAGCCATGGACCCCAGTTTGTACACCCGACCAGTGTGGCGGCACACGCTCATGGTGACCAAGGCAAAATCCACAGCACAGTTCAGAAGTCAAGGCTCTCTGAAGGGAGAAGTCAAGGCTCTCCGAAGGGAGAAGTCAAATCTCCCTGATTTCAGGGCTGACTGGAAAGATAGGGATTATTTCGAGACATTAGGAAGAATCTTGATAAATAAAATAGAAATGGGAAATCAAATTCCATACTTTGCAACTCTTCTCTTGAAAGTGCCATTGCCCTTATAAAAGGTTCTTTTACCAAAAAAAGTCAATGTTAACAGAATTAGCTAGGTCTTTTTAGTTCTGGAAATGAAAAAGAAAAGTTGACTGTTTTCAACAATTTGTCGGATTTCACTTGCGAGACAAAAAGTAGAAAAATACAGAATCGAGCTTTCTTCTGGAGCAGAGGTCAGCAAACTGGGCCACCTGTTTTCGAAAACAAAGTTTACTTGGAACACAGCCAGGCCCATGCGTTTACAAAACGCAGCTGCTTTCACGCTGCAGAGTTGAGTAGTTGTGACAGAAACTGGGAGGCAAAGCCTAATGCAGTTACTATCTGGTCCTTCAGGAAACAGTGTGCTGACCCCTCTTGAGAATCTTAGTGGAACAGACTTAGCCAGTGGCTGAGTTCCTGCTGTTAGACAAGAGTGTAATCCAACTCTAAATGATGCTGCAAAGAGTAATCCGGCCTTTTGATTTGTGATAATATCATCAGTAACAAAGAATGTTACACGGGAATGTTTTAAGATTAGGAAATATCAACGCAGCACTTCCCAGTTCAAAAAATCTGGACCAGTCATTGAATCTCTAAGGAGATTATGATGCCACAGCACAAAATCCAGACCAGAACCAAAGAAAAAAAATTGCCTGGGTTCCAAGCCAGGGTTCCACCCCTTTCTGCTGCATGGCAGAGAATTAGTTGCCAGGCCTCTCTCTCCGTGTGCCAGTTTTTTCATAAGCATAAAACGGGGTAAATAGTAATGTATAACAGCTGAATAAGATAACAAAGACTTCGGTGCTTCTCTTGAGCCAAGGGCGTGGTCTGTGGCACCCTTCAGATTGTATCACGCCCACATTCTCTGAAGTGGAAATGCTCATCTTTGCGACACTTCCATAACATCAACAATAGCCAATGCTGAAAGTGAAGCTAAAGAAAACACAGCTGTTGCTTCCCTTTCACTCTCCCCAGGCCTGTCTCTCTCATTTTCAAGCCCCAACCGGAGCTCACCCTTCTGTCCAAGGCTTCCTTCACAGGCTCATGGGGGCATCATCCTTGGGTCCACATCCATTCAGTCCTCTTGATTTTCCTGGGAGATACACCCACTTGCACAGTTTTAAGAGCTTCCAGAGAGTCTCAACATTCCTTTGTCTAATGCCTATAGCCTACTGATAGTCATTTCCTAAGCTTCAGACTTCTGCGCCCAGTGTTATACCATTGACCAAGCATGGTATCTCTTAGGTCCTTCAGATTCAAACTTTTCTCAAGTGCACTCATTGCTACCTTTCCCACCTACCTAAACCTATTTCTTTTCCTGTGTTCCCATCCAAGAGACCAGACGCACCACCCACCCAATTGCCTAGGCAGAAATATGGGGACTCTGTGGACCAATCTGCACAACCACCACCACCACCACCACTCTCATCAAATTGCTTATGTCCTTCTCCCACTTAAAATCTGTTCATAATTCCACTATTAGGTGCTGGTAAACAAAAATGACTTAATGTGTTGTATGTGCTTCCGAAGAAAGATGGCTTGGGGCTCCCACAGCCATTTTGAACCAGAAGGACAGAAATCAACACTGAGGATGGAAGAGCTACAAAGTAGGAGCCTGGTAGCTGCATAACACCACCAAACTGCCACATCAGCCCTGGAGCCCAGTTCTGGCATTTATGTAAAAGAGAATTAAACTTTTCTGTCATTTGAGTCATTATAATTTTGGATATTCTGATCTATCTATGCAGCAACATTGAATTCTAACAGAGTAAATTTCTCAAAACCACGCCTCAAGCACCAAAAATTCAAGTTAAAAAATCTCACCACATTTAGCAATGAGTCGTTCTTGTGAATTCCCCCAGCCCCACGACCATCTCTCCAACATATATATTTCTAAATTATTTGTGTTTGGGGTATGATACTACTAGAAAATACCAAGTCTGGTAAGTGAGTTTCCCATATAAAATATTACTGATGATGTAAAAGCTGAATAGTAACAAAGCATTAAGTTGATTTTTAATATTTACTATAAAGTCAATGCAGCTATCCTCACAAAATAATAGACAAGCTAATCAAAGAACACACTTTCTATAAAGTGCAACATTTTTATAAAGAACAGAGTGGGTTTTTATAGCCAATGGAACATGGTCGAATTAAAAGAGGTGATTTTAGTATAGCTGGACAAAACAGCTCTAGCAAGAATCTTAACAATTAAAGACAAAAAAGGAGCTAAAAACACATTTGAAAAAGAAGCCTTAGGGATGGCCAAGGGAAAAAGACTTCGCTCAAGTTGTGGGATGAAGAAAAACTAATGAAGTAGGAAGCACAAAGATACAGAAACGTTAGTATATGAAAAAGGAGCCATTCATAGAGAATATGACAGAGTCTAGAAACTGAAGTTTCAATAGGAGAAGAGGCTATGCATAGCAAGTAATTTTAAGTAGGGTCAGAAAAATGTATGATGCAAAACTGCCTTAGCATTAATGGAATAAGACAAAAGGTCTTATGGAAGTAGTAAATGAATCTGGCTCTTCAAATTCTGAGTCAGATAATCACACCCTCTACCAGGGTGTCCAACCTTTCAGTGTCTATGGGCTACACTGGAAGAAGAAGAGTTGTCTTGGGCCACACATTAAATATACTGTGACACATGATCATAAAAAAAAAAAAACTCATGAAGTTTTAAGTAAATTCACGATTTTGTGGTGGGCCACATTCACAGCCATCCTGGGCGGCATGCGGCCCATGAGCCATGGGTTGGACACCCCCCAAGTCTAGATGTTTGCTAGCCCCACAGCTCCAGAGGGAAGTACCAGGTGGAAGGTTCTGGACAAGGCGAGAATGGTGACTGGCTGCTACAGGGGTGCACAGCGGGAGCAAGTGACTTCTCACCTTGGACCAGTTTTTTTTTCATGAGTTAAAAACAAGGCATGGGGAAGACTGCTACTCACTGCACCCCTCCCAGGTCTGACCTGTGCATCCAGAGCTGACGCAATGCCAGGCCAACAACGGCAACAGCTCCTGGCTCGGACCTGGCAGGACTGGGGCCAAGGTGTCTGGGCTCACAAGGGCCCTAGGAAGTCTAACAGTTTGAGACCTCAAAGAAAACAGTGCCTCCAGAACACACAATGAAGACCTCCATACCCTAGTTAATAAGTGTCTGTGTTGCTATAGATTGAATGTTTGTACCACCTGTCCCTCAAATTTGTATGACTATGTTAAAACTTAATCCCCAATATGATGGTATTTGGAGGTGGAGCCTTTGGAAGGCATTAGGTCATCAGGGCAGAGCCTGGATGGACGGGATTAGTGCTTAAATACAACAGGCCCCAGAAAAGTCCCTCCCCTTTCTCCAGGTGAGATTATTACAGCAATACTCAGTCCCCAGGAACAAGAAAGAGAGGCCTCACCAGACACCCAGTCTGCTGGCACCTTGATGCTGGACATCCCAGCCTCCAAATCTCAGGGAAATGAGTACTTATTGTTTAAGCCACTCACTCTATGGTGTTATGTTAGAAGAGCCTGAATGGACAAGAGAAGTGTCTACAGCCCTTATCTGCAGTAGTAGCTATGCCAATGAGCTTCTACAACTTAACACCTATAGATTTATAGTTATACAAATTACCTTTAATTTGGGATTTCAGTGTTTTAATGTTTAACATGATGAGGAGTAAGGCTTCCTCCATAACTAAGAGATGCTAAAGCCCATGGAACAGTGGTATGTGAATAAAAAAATATATTCAAGGAGCCCTAGAAAAAGAGCACCAATGGGCAAAAGTGCTTTAAAACCTATTAAAAAGCACAACTACAACATGACATGTATTTTTATTAATGATTTTTATCAATATCATGGTGTTCAGAGTCACCCAGCACCCGTAAGCATGCTTGGTTTAGGGTGCCCACTCTACTATGGGCTGGAAACCATTCACACCCCACCAGGGACATGCTGCCCCCTTCTTCTGAGTTTAAAAGAATATTTCTGTGTCTGAACTTGGTCAGCAGCTGAACTTGGTTTTAGTAATCCTCAAGTTTATGCAATGAGAATGTTCAATTGTAGAATAAACACTAAACTGTCTTTATGGTAATGACTACCAAACACCACCATACCCCAGGGTAATGCCAACTCAAGCTGAAGCAGATAATTTTGAACAGTTCCATTGAAGTGACCTCCCATTTCAATTTAAGCAGCAGAGTCAACTACAGAATTAATGCCACATATGCACCAATGTTCAGAAATAAGTTTTATGCAATATCTTTATCCAGCACACGCAGCAACAGTTTATGATGGAAAAAAAAAAACAAGCTTCTATTTTTAAAGTATGACATAATTGTTTTCACGTGAAATCTGTAGACATAGGCCACAAAAGAGGCTGCCCTGATATGCATACTTACTGGTTGGTCACTCTCTCCAGGTGATAGACACTGGACATGAACTTGGTGTTTTCATTGCAACAAACAGTGGCTACATTTAACTGTGCACCAGAGAGATGGTTGCATTTATAGCCGATGTGAGAATTCTGACAAGATGACTACAAGCAACCATCTAGAACACACTCAACAGAATACTGACTAGCATGAATCCATCGTTGACTATCCCACATCTGGAATATTTGAGTGTTTGAACTGTAATCATCATGAGCAACCAAGAGCAAGACCGAAGAAGCCTCGTGACCCAGGGGCTCCTGCCCAGTCAACGCAGTGGTAAGACCGCTTCGTGGTGGCCCAGATGCGGAGACTTCTCTGCTCACTAAAGCCCTTCCTCCAGGAATCAGTGGGAAACAGCTAAAAAAACCATAAAATGCTAGGTATTTTCCAAATCCTCTGCAATGCTTTTATCCCCCGATTCCTACAGAATGAAACCACCAATTCTTTTAAGTTAAAACTGGAACCATCTGAGGTACCAAACTCATGTACTTCATTCCCACCACTGTCATATACGAAAAGAGATCCAGTTTCCTAAGTTCGACTGAGGGGTTATTCCATCAAAGGCAGACCTAGTGCGGGCCCGAGAACCTTCTATAGGCCACATCAGAGTCGATGCCCAACCGCTCAAGAAAGAGAGACACCACAGAATCACTGTCAGCCCCCCACACTGCAAATATGGACATACACGAAAGTTTCCCCCTTTCCTTGTTTTTCTGTGAACTGAGTCATCAATAAAATTTAAAAGAAAAGAGAAACTATGAATACACTGTGGTTGATCACAACTGCTAAAACTATTCATGGTGCCCTCAGAGAATGAATGCCTCCCACTCTTAGGGAGCAGCATAGTAAGATGGCACCTTACTGCGGTGTTAGCCACTCAAGAAAGCACACAGAGTGTGAGTGAGGGAGGGAGGTGTGTTCTCCCGGGTACACCACTCGGCCTTAAAATGCAGCGCACCTCAAATTTTGTGGGGAAACCACAGTATGACTCAATGTCAGTCAAGAGTCCCCTGATTCAATATTTTTAGAAAGCTTAACTTTGAGCCACAGAAAAACCCAATTTTGCATGCTGTCTTCACATGCTAGCTTTGTGGCCTTGTCTGTCTCCAAATCTATCAGCTCCTGGTGGGTCACTGGGTCAGAAGCCTTTGTTTTGTTTCAATGAATTGATCCAAAAGCCTGACACCCACCCAGTGCAGTCAAAGGGGCTGGAGAAGGGGGCGTCTGGGATCCTGGTGGCTCACAGACATAGCGACCGCTGTCCAGGCTGCCTCTGCTCCAGTTCAGGAACAGATCCTAGGAAGGCTTCAGAATCCCATTCATTTCCAACAAATGCAGCTACGCATGGCACTTATTTAAAGAAGCCAAAGAAAAGTTACCCAAATGGCAAGCAATAAATTAAGTTTTATGGCCTGAGAACAATTCGAGCAAGACAGGAGCATGGAATGTGGACCAAGAAAGGCTGAGTCACACTGGTTACGTGACCTGTTACTTATTTCCCTGTGCTATAGCTTCCTCATTTGCACCACGGGATAATAGCGGTACATACTGAATCAGGGTGCTTTGTCTTAAAACATTAATCTTTGTGAAGCTTAGGACCACTGCCGGCTTAGCACACAGTAAGCCTGCATTCTGGAAACTAAAAGGTGGTATTTTTTGCAATTTATAATTAAAAGAGATTACACAATGCTGTGAAATGTCATTTAAAAATGAATCTTTGCATAATTGTGCCTTTCTTGAAAAATGGTTTCACATTACCAACTTAGAATCAAAATCACAACAATCCAAACTTTTTATTTATAAAGTAGAGTCTTTGAAAATACATGTCTCTTGTTGGGGGGATGGCTATAGTTCTAAATGCAGGACTACAGACTGAAAAAGAAAAAGCAGCCCTGGCCGGTATAGCTCAGTGGATTGAGCGCCAGCCTGAGAACCAAAGGCTCACCGGTTCAATTCCCACTCAGGGCTCATGTCTCGGGTGCCAGCCAGTGTTCAGTAGGGGGCGCCCAAGAAGCAACCACACACTCATGTTTCTCTCCATCGCTTTCTCCCTCCCTCCCCCTCTCTAGAAATAAATAAATAAAATCTTTTAAAAAAGAGAAAGAAAAAGCAAACACCACCACACTACTGGGGTGACATTTCCAAAGACCCGACTACCACCATGACGGCTACCCCTAAGAAGGATTTTGAGTTAAGTACAGATTCACAGATGAATCTGGGAGAAATCCAGATGAAGAGTTTTGCTTCACTAATTGAAGCTTATGTTTTCAATCATAAGAGGACATTATCAGATTCAAACATGCCCCACATATCTGAATTCCTAACTGGGTACCAACTAGCATCGACGTGACTTTGCGAGGCCCCGGGGAGAAGATAACTGAAGCGAGACCAAGATCAATGGCGTGCGCCATCTTAACACACCCTGCAGGACACAGAGGCCCAGTTCCCAGGGGGAGTGCGAGGCCAACAGTTATCACCTAATATACAACCATCTGTTACACGTACTGCAGCCTCCACTTAGCCACAGTCGCTGTTGTGAAAGTACTAAATGGGGAATTTCAGAAATGAGAAGTTTGCCATTGTGCACCATTCTGAGCAGCGTAACGAAATCTCTCCCAGCCCAGCTCAGTCCACCCCACATGTCAGTCATCCCTTTGTCCAATGGCTCCCCGCCCATTGGCCACTTAGTAGCCCTCCAGGTTATCGGATCAACCATCAGAATATCACAGTGCTTGTGTTCAAGTAACCCTTATTTTAGGTAATAACCGCCCCAAAGCGTAGAGTGGTGATGCTGGCACTTTGGATATGCCAAAGAGAAGGCATAAAGTGCTTCCTTAAGGTGAAAAGGTACATTTGTATAGGATAAACATAGTATAAACAGGGTTTGGTACTCTCTGAGGTTTCAGGCATCCACTGGTGGTCTTGGGACGCATCCTCTGAGAATGGGGAAGGGAGGATGGCTACTGTACTAACATTGACCTATTTTATTTGGACCCTGAGTTCGATGACTTCCAAAATGGTTTACCAAGAAGAAACGAGACAATGAGGGGACTTTTCGTACATAGCATACCTTCTCAGAAAGAGATAATGGCAATGTGTATTATTATTCAGTCAAGTTGATTGATTATTCAGGAAGGGGTAAGGAGCTGTGTAGCTTTACTCCCCAACTCATTCATACATTTTATTGAATGAGCCAGCTAAATTGGCTTCTTACAAAGCTAAAGGAGCAAACACTAAATCAATACTACTTTCCCAGGCACTTATCAGAGAGCTGGGCCGTCCTCATTTGAGTGGCTTCAAAGTTTACCGAAGGTAATCGTATTTGAATAGAAAGCAGGCGATTCATGGTGTACACTCAAAAAGAAATTTCCATGTATTCTTTGAAAAGTCACTGTCATATCAATGTTCAAACACAATTCATAATGAGTCATATTTAAATAGTTATATCATTCCACACTTCAGAAATTACAAACAGTTCACAGTGCTGGAAAGTAGGATGACAAACTGAAGCTGGTGTGATGAGGAAGAAGAGATGGCAGCAGATGAAGAAAAGAAAAGGTCAAGTTCAGGTGTGAAATGGTTGTGGCTACACTCCAGTACATTCCATTGAGACTATTCGGGGGCTAGGCGCGCATTGTTACTCCAAGTTTCCATGCGTTCTACAAAAACCCATGACCACGGAATACCAAACGCTCACCACAGACTATTAAAGGTCTCTGCGCATGCTTCTAAGGCTTGACATTAGTCTCCATTAACACTTAACTACATGTTTCATCAGATAAACATCAAATTATTTCTAAGATAAACATTGGTGGGTGTTAGTTGAAAGGGAGAGCAGGGACGCTCAAGCTTCTTCAATTTCTTTGAAGTTTTATTTTGGTTTCAATAAAAACTCAGCGAGCCAGCTCTGTAAACTGAGCTGGCTGAAACTAGTGACCACTCTTTCTGGACAAGAAGACTGAGGTGCTGAGGAGATCCAGACAAGCCTGGAATGACTTTTTGGAGAAAGTCCACCACTGTTCTGAAAAAAAAAGAGAGTGATTTAAACAGAGAAGACATAGAAAGGCACCTAGACAATAGGACAGATGTAATTCAAAAATATCTTTCAAGTCACAAACCAAAGAAAGTATCAGCAGAAGTGTCAAATTGTGTAGGTCCATCCAAAACAGAATGGGACTGGGGAAAAGACCACGATCCCCCAAGTAAGCACGCACACAATTAAACAGCCTCCACGCACATCACGGTTCGCACCACGTTGGTGGCACTATCGGTACTCTGACTTTAGAAAGTAACACCAGGGTGCACCTCACTTCCACCCCTCACTTCCAGAGGTCCACACCTGTCAGGCCTGCGAGTCCATTTGACCACAACCTGAGGCTGTTTTCTTCTGCAAAATGGAAACTACCCAAGTCACTAACGTGACGAACAAGCCTTTGGTCTGTGTTTTAATTCCGAGAGCACTCCAGATGAGCTCGAGGAGGGTGCTGCTGTCGCTGTCGGACAGCCTTCCTGACACCTCTGTGAGGAATTCTTGGTTGTTTACTGCAGCGTGGGCTGGAAGAGCCCATCAACAAGCTTTCAAAATCTACAGAAAAATTCCAGCTTTTGAAAATTTCAGGGGAATTACAGAGCAGCATAAGCATCTCCTTTGATACCCAGCGATACTCCCTATTGAGAATTCTTTGTTAGGATACAGATCTAATTAAAAGTGTGCATTACTCACCACACTTGAACTTTTAGATATTAGGGTCTGCGAGGACTTGACGAAAGTCTTTAATTCCTATTATTAAAATATTTGTCTTTATAAACAATGAGTGAAAACTAAACTCTGAGGACACGCTCTCAGGATATGTCCAGTAGCCGCTTAACTATTTAGCAGAGAACATCAACATACAGAATAGTAAAGTCTCTTTTGTCAACCAGGAAACTAGCTTTCTGACTGGTCTGCCCAAGATGTCCACAAATATATAGGATGGTTTGAATGTACATAATAATAAATCATTTTTGCTTTTCTCACCCAAGGAAGATTAGTCTCTCAGATTAATCGTTAATTCACCTTGAGCAATTTACTCTGGGCCTTCCACACCTGAAGTTCTAGGAGAACCAACAGTCAAGCAGATGGAGTACCTATGTCCACGGCATTTCCCCATGGGGGTTGAGAAGTAATCAATTGTCAATCAGCCATTACGCACCACAGGTAGTACAAATCAGAAGGAACGGTGAAGGCTAGAGAAATGATAAGAGATGGGTTACCAACCTTACTCCAAGTTTGTTGAGAGACTTCGAACAAAAATCATGTTCAAGAGCCCCAGCTACCTCTGTAAGCTGTTTGCAATTCAGGAATCAAGAGCAACCACTATTTTATGACAGAAGGGACTAGCTATGTGGGGAAATATAATTTGTACGACAAAACATTAACAGAAAAATGATCTATCAACTTTAGCACTGGAGACTTACCCAATCCACACAGAAACTCTAGAACAAATATTTTCCAAAGCAGGCTCTAAATCAAGACAAAATATTTTCTTCATATAGAGACACCCTCCTTTGTCATATGTTCCGCGCAATTTCAGAGTCATTTCCATGAAGCCTCAACTTGTTTCCCAAAGATCTCTCTGGAACAAAGGACGAGCACCATTCATTCAAGTAATTTCCCTGAAAGAAAGACTTCAAGGATCCGGAAAACCATTGGGAGCTTTTCTTGGCATCTTGAAGACAACGGCAACAGTAGTTCATCCCTGTTCTTCAAGCTGAGTCAGGCCGGATGAACACGGTTAGGCGGGCAGGAGGGCACACCTGCTGGGGATGTTCCCCCCGCCCTCCCGGTCCTCCATGGTCCCTAGTTACTGTGAAGATGCTGCTCAAGATCTAAAGCATATTTTTGCTGTGGTTTAAGATCTACCTATTCTTAGAAGGCTTTTCCTTCAATTCATAAACCCTAAGTACTTTGTTTTTGATAAAAATTTATGATATGTAAATGACTTGTCTATCTAGTGATTAAAACCTTGGAATTAAATGAAATCAGTCCGGAAGTCCATATTCTCCAAAGTGATAGGTACGTAAGACTCTTTAAATAATAGCCGATTGAACTTGCAATATATCACAGACTTAAGGATCTGACAGCAGACTAGAGAAAGTACAGAGGGAATGACTGATCCAAGCAGTTATTTTAATGGCTCTCTGCTGCTGAACACCTCCATCCTGTGTCATCTACAGACGACTAACACTTGGCTCACTGTAATTACTGGTGTAGTTATTTGCCACACTCACTATAAACTCCTTAAAAGGAAGGAAAGAGGCATCCATGCCCCAGCTCATTGAATAAACAAACACTAATTGTGCAATATTTTAATGTGGTTTGCATTTCCCCACATTGCATTTAGCAGAGTAGAAAAAAACCCACACTGCTTGCTCATTTGAACTGCTTTTAAAAAGCTTCGTCTTAGAAATATACATACAAAGCCACTGATCTTTAAAGAATGAGTTCATCACAAAAGCAATACTTTTAACTATATAAAATAATTTTTTACTTATGACTTCAAGTGAATTAAGTGTACAGCAGAAATAGATGTCAGAATCTAAATTTCTACGCCAGTCATGCCTTGGGTTTCCTTATTGCAGCCACAGCAACTTTTCTGTTTATATTCTCTAACTTCAAAACCAAAATGATACCTTCACCCTGGCAGGTCTCATCAGAGAGTTTAAAAATAATAATAAAGGAAAATATCCTCTAGTAAACTGCTTGGAAAAACACATTAAAAAGTGCATCAGTCATCCGGTTATTCATTTGTCATGAATTGCCGCTCAGCCATCGATACCACGTCATTCCAGCTAATTACATATTCCAGACACACAATCTACAACCTGGGCCAAGGCTTCAAAATAAAACATGAAATGTGGTATGTGAGAGATCAGCAGTCAGCATGGCAAGTTAGGGAGGCTCAATAGTACATAAAATAAAAAACTAATTGCAATGAACTCCCACTGGCCTTTCAATTCTACTACTCACCTTAAATCAAACTGACTTGACCCTGTGGAGTAGATGAGCCATGACCCATTAGCTGTGCCCTCCCCTCCTGCTGGCCAGCTCCTTCAGATCCTAATGGAAGTCCGTCTTGTGTGTTGGAGATGGGGCATCAGGGGAAGGAGGAGGAGCTAAAGGAGTCACAGCTGCAGACAATGCCATAAACTAAGTGTATTTAAAACGAGACCATTTTAGGACAAAGTACTGACTTAACAATCAAAGTAGCAGGTGTTTAAGGTAGACATGGTATGAGTATGTCTTACACCCCAGCGCAGCTCACAGATGCAGACAATAAAGACCTTGCAATCCCCTCAATTATAACTAGTTTTCATATGTCAGAAAAAGCCTACTAAAATGAAAGTTTTACAAATAAAGTATCACTATCTAGAAATGTTCTAGAATGGGTCTATTGTATTGCCAGATTAGACTCGCTTACCAGAATCCTGCACTATTATTCAACTACAGAAATTGAGAAATCAATTTCATGATACAAAAAAAACCCTAATTTTTAAATTTAATATGAATTCCCTCAATAAGAACTGGCTTTAGAAAGCTAGACACTGACCTGTGAAGGCCAGTGAGAGTCAGGGACGAGACAATGAAAGTTGAAGTTGACCATAAAGAAGTACCTGAAAACATGGGGTCATGGATGGGGGAATAAATCATAAATGTGGTCTGATGTTCCTCCTCTCCCCTCACAAAAGCGCTGTGATGTTTGCACAAGGTTCACTTACAAGGTGATTCCTGGATGTGACAGTAAAGCAAAGGACAACACTCTGACACATGCCTTATTTGTAGAGCGCAATGCCAACGGCCACCATGAAACATCCCATTCTGTCCAATACTGGACCATAGGCTCTGTGCTGGCAACTGGCCTCCAAAGATGAATGAAGCAAGTCCTGGCCTGGAGGAACTCACAATGTAGAGTAAGTAGTCACAGCACAGAACCAGGACGAGATTCCTATTTATCTTATTAGGTTTATGTATAATCAACTAATGTGTAAATTAAGATTTTAAACCATATGCTCATCTGAGGGCCGAATACTCCCAACTTTACAAAGGCTTCACAAAGGCTGTTACAAGAATGCATTGGCTAATTAGCATGTGGTGGAAGTGACACCACGTAACTTCCACAGCCAGCTCAAAAGATGCTATGTAGCCTCTGCCTGGTTCTCTGGGAACATTTGCTTTTGGAGCCCTGAACTGCCAAGTTAGAAATCTGACCATTCTGCCCTGACTGGGTACCTCAGTTGGTTAGAGCATCTTCCTGATACGCCAAGGCTCAGGTTTGATTATTGGTCAGGGCACATACAACAATCAACCAATGAATGCATCAATGTAAGGGCCATGAGCCCGGCTGTCACTCCTGGTAGTTTACTTCTGCAAAGACTCCACAGTACTGTACTGTTTGTTTCCCACAAATGATACACGGTTTCATTCTTCCTCTGAGAATCTACCTTGCGAGGAAGCTTAGATGCATGAGCCATTAGTACTAATTACTCGTAATGTCTCAGAGATTTAGAACAATTACTACTACGGTTACTGCCTGGAAACAGAATAATTACACTAATTGGAGTTCATCAGATATTCATCTTCATAGTAAGCACAACTGATGAGGTGAACTTTACTGCCCATAAATGAAAGTCATCTCAGCTGCCACAGGTAACTTCCAAAAGACATGTGCCCTCCATGAATAGAATGTACTGTAGGCAACCTCTGACACTGAACAAATGTGGAGTGCTTGGTATATATCAGAACTGTTATGGAGCACTGTGATTGGTCAACAAAACCAACACTTCCCTGCCTCCTGGGTCTTTTCATCTACAGACATGAAATAATCATATCAGTTTTGATAAATGCAGGAGCAAAATGTATAGGGAAGGCATCTGAGAAAGTGGAATTTAACCTGAGGAGTACTTGGGCAGTGGGACAAAGAATATTCCAGGTGGAAGGAATAGAAAGAGCTTGGAGCGCTGGAAGAACTGGAAGGCGAGCCATGTGGCTGGAGAACAAAGGGTGGGTAAGAGCTGTGAGGGGAAGGGGGTCAAGAGGAAAACAGCAAGAGAACATGCAAGACCTTGCAGATCAGTGAAGGATTTTATTATTTTGTTCTAAGAGTAACGGAAAGTTGTGATGCATCCACACAGGAATGCCATGCTTAGCTTTAGAGGAGTACTGGGCAGTGATCAAGGACAGGGGATAAAGGCTTTGACTAGATTCATGGCTTAGAGTACAAAGTAAAAGGGAGCAGAGTTTGCCTCCCCAAAATGTGCCTCTTTGGGACACTGATTGTTTCAGGCTGGTTAATTTTAAAAAACAGCAGCCATGGGAGAAGATCTGAAAATCAAGTAAAGTCATGCTTTGTAAAAGGACCTTCACATCTGCAGAAATCTCCATTTGTACAGGTGTTTCCCTCACGGCATCAGGAAGATCTCTAAATCCTTAAAACTGTTGTGAATGGAGAAGGCACGGACTTAAATCTGAGTAACAATTTTGCCCTTGTCACCTGTGCTTTTCCTGCTATAACCGACCCTTCACCCCATCATCTTCTTTTGTCTTCAGTTGGAGGTGGTATACCTGTTATTAAACTTTAGTCTGTCTCAACTTTACTGTTAGATGAGCCAGAACCTTGAAAAAGGTAGGAGGGAAATTTTCTTCCCTGACAGGGGAAACGGACATAATGTGCGAGACAATTACGAAGTCGAGTTGATGGAGCTTTGTCACCAGGAAAAACTCTGCTTTCCGGAATGAATGGAAGAAGGTGTTACTGACCAGGACGGTGAGCACTAAAAGAAGACCACCACGGACATTGGCCTGAAAATAGAGGCTGTATAAATTAAAGAGTTAAAAGTAAAATATTCTATAGTAACTCATATCACGTGTTTCACAAAGAAGATAATTTACTAGTAAAAATCTGTATTAAAGATATTGAACAGTACCAACTTTCAATTATTTTAGGGTCAGTGATTTTTCTGGTATGGTAAAATTGAATTGTTATGTTCAACTAGATTGTGGATTAATGAGATACTGACTGGGGGCTAAAATGTTGGAAAAAATTGTTCCAGGTGATATCTTCTAAGCTTAGTAATCAATGTATGTAAAAAGCTGTTGTTTCCAGAACTGAAAGTATAGCCCACCGGGACTCCAGGAGACCATAAGCAGTCCCACCTTTGTGTCTCCAGGGGTCTCAAGCAATCAAGATGGTATCTGAGCCATTGTGCTCCAGGGTGAGATGCCCACTGCCCAGGGCCCTGATAAAGACCACCCCCCAGGACACAGATGAAAGAATGCTGTAGCTTTTATCTGATTAACTTTTCCCTGAATTCCAATTTCCTTACCTACACTCATCTTATCTTATAAAAAGGGTCAGTTCGAAATGGAATTTAAGACGGTCTGTTAGGGTACAAACCCGCCGTCTTCTCAGATCGCCAGCCATCTGAATAAAGTGCCCATAAAGATTCAATTCCTGTCTCTCTGCTGATTGGGCCTGGTAGGTGACAGGCAGCATGAATGCCGGCTTTTCCAGTTTCAGTAGTATTTTTATTGCCATAGTTAACACCACGTGACATGATCCGAAATTCAAAAACAGGAAGCAATAATTACATCCCTTGAGAGGGCATCCTCAAGAGTTGTAAACTGCTTTATAAAGAGTCTCTCAAAGGGGTTAAGTGTTTTGTAGGACAGGGTACACCCACTTTCCAGCTGTTTCCCGGCGAAAATCAACCTCTGCTGGTCAGGGGGGATGCCCTCCTTGTTTTGGAGCATGGCCTTGACATTCTCAATGGTGTCACTGGGCTTGACCTCCAGGGCCTTGCCGGTCAAGGTTGAGCCCAGTGACACCATCGAGAATGTCAAGGCCAAGATCCAAAACAAGGAGGGCATCCCTCCTGACCAGCAGAGGTTGATCTTGACCGGGAAACAGCTGAAAGGACACACCCTGTCCAACGACAACACCCACAAAGAGTCCACTCTGCACCTGGTCCTGAGCTTGAGGGGAGGTTACTAAGTTCCCCCCCCTTTAAGCTTTCCACACATTTAATTGCACTTTCAATAAAGTTGTTGCATTCCAAAAACTAAAGGGGGTTACATATGGACACACCCACATCCACATTTGTTGGAAATTCCTCTCAAAGAATCCCTTAATTATCACCACTTGTTTTATTGCCTGGAAAGGCCCCAAAGTTCATTAGCCTTGACTTTTGTGTCATCCTAGACTTCACATGATTCCTGACACTTCTTATTTCCCACTGTGTAATGCCCCACTGTATAGAAACCTAGCAAAACTCCAGCCATTCTTCCCACATGAGCTTGTGTCAGAGCCTCTATCTTCTAACATCTTCAAGGCTCCATCCAGTAAGACTTGCCCCCTACTAACATTCTGTGCGGTGAATTCCTACCAATAAGCATGGATGCTAGAACAGGATGTTAAACAGGCCTACACATCTTGCCCATTCTTCCATCTAGCATAAGAAGACCTGTTTCCCACTGCCACTGTTGGTGGGAGACTCTGAAGTGGGCTTTCTCTGAATAACTCGAACTTACTCAAGACTAGCTAGTTCTTTATACTAGACGCACTACGCAAATCCTTCTCTCTTCCTTTATGCACTCCCCTGCAAAATCTGGATACATAAATAACCTGATGGAAAGGCTTTCAGGCAGAGGAAAAGCATGACAGCACACAATTCAGTGTTAGAATGAAAAATAGGTTTCACTACGTGCTAATGCCTATCGATTGGCGGCGGCTGCCTAAAGCCCTGTGCTGGGAGGGACCCCAAGGCCTCCTCCGCAAACCCACGTCCACCATGAGCACAACAGAGGCAATGTGCCTGCACAGGGAGGGACAGTGGAGCCACAGAAACAATGCTTCGAATCCCACACCAGGCCCTAGCCTTTCTAGCAATGCGAATCTTAAGAAAATGAGCCTCCCTGCATTTAATGTGTCAGGTGAGGACACTTCCAGCCTGGCCCACTGGATTCGTGAGCATTAAACCAAAGGCTCAAGTGCTGCTGGTTTTCCCCACCCACTTCTTGAGGGCAGGAACGTGTGAAGGAGCACTTCACCAGAAATTCATCTGTTGAAGCCCTAACCTCCAGTACCTCAGCATGTGTCTGTATTGGGAAAGACAGCCTTGAAAGAGATGATTAAGCTAAAATGAAGCCACTAAGGCGAACCTTGCATCCAATAGCACTGGAGTCCTTATAAAAGAGATGAGGACACACGGGCAGAGACGCCAGGGAGGCAGGCCCACAGATGCAAGGTTCTGTGAGAACAGAGCAAACAGTCGGCCATCTGCAAGCCACAGAGAGAGACCCCAGAACAAATCAAACCTGTCAACACTTTCGATTTGGACTTCGAGCCTCCACAACTGTGAGAACATGGATTTCTGTTGCACAGTCCACCCAGACTGTGCTATTTGTTATGGCAGCGCTAACGGGCTAACAGGAGCAAGGCCAGTGCCTGCCACCACTTCTATCACCTTCTATTACCGTAGGCATTCCCACCCTCTCCTATTCCCGCTTCCTCCTCTTGAGGGTGCTTTCTTTTCACTCCTGTGGAACACTAGAGAGAGGGCGACTGGGGCTCAGAAACGAGGTAGCCTTGGCTGGTGTAGCTCAGCGGATTGAGCACGGGCCTGCAAAACCAGAGGGTCGCTGGTTTGATTCCTGGTCAGAGCCCATGCCCGGGTTGCAGGACAGATCCCCAGCGCAGGGGTGCAGGGCAGGCAACCACACATTGATGTTTCTCTCTCCCTTCCCCTCTTGTCTATAAATAAAGAAAATCTTTATAAAAAAAAAAAGAAACAAGAGGTAACATTGACTGCTGACCTAGAATGATATAGTTTTGCTTCCTGTATTGTACTTACCAGAAACACCCCCCCACAACACACACACACACACAAGGGCATTCCTGGAAACAGAAAGGAATGGTGTTCCCCTCTCTCCATCCAGACGCCTTGCTGCAAAATTACCGAACATTTACTGCGCTGAACTCCCCCTCAGTGCAGCCCCTTCCTCTTTTTCAGGCGGGTCTTTAAAAACCTCAACAGTGAATAAGAAATGCTGTCGATCCCCTAGATTGAACCGTTTAATTAGGTGGGGAGGTAGTGAAATGTGTTATCAGAATCCAATTTAAATGGAAATACGTCCAGGCCAATTAACCTCACACTAACCACAGTGCATAATAGTGCGCTGAAAAACATTTGTTCTGGCAGTTAGATATTTCCTCTACCAGGTAAACTATGCAAACAATCGCCAACCCGGCAGGGCCTGCTGGTCTGCCAGGCTGCACATGCTAACAACTGTTCAGTACCCTAAGATTTTGGGTGTTGTTTTGTTTTTCAAATATATCTTCCCCCAGTTCACAGCCTCCCCCAACAGGAATCATGCCCAACTCAAAACTGGCTTCAGCTTTTTGGGGGCTTTTTTTGTTGTTGTTTTTTTCACTTCCCTGAGAAACAGCAGTTAACATTTTTTTTTTTTTTTTTTTTTGCAGTATGACATCATCCCGGACTTCTTTGCCCTTTATCTGAGATTCTTGGTTCTCGCTGCAGAATGACAAAGGCCCCTCGTCTGGCTGTGCGCCTCGCCACTGGGGATCGGGACAAGAACAAGATCCACAGGTGCCGGCTCCACAGAACACGCGTGGAAGGGGCGGCGTGCGTGCATTTGTCCTGAGTTGCTGACTGCTCTCTCTAACCACCTCTTCGCCCCCAAAACATTCTAATATTTGTTGCTGAACACAGTAAAAAAAAAAAAGGTGTTACTATGGACAGCCATTAAAGTTTAGTGCAACTAAGTGACACTTTGGATGAGGGACACAGATGTGAAGACAGCTGAAAAAATTTTTTTTGTTAAATTCACTTTTTTATTACCTTCTCCGCATTCAGAGTAGTAATGAGTTAAACACAGTATCTTAGACATAGTACTAGAATGCTGATTTTCCACTGAGAGTGCATTATATTTAAAACCACAACTCTTACCTTGGTGAAATCGTGTAAGTCCACCGGGCGGTTGCCCCTCTCTGCACTGTGGCCTGTGCGGTCCCTTCAGACACCCACCCACCCACCCACCCAGGAAACTCTAGTACAGCTGAAACCAGAGCTAAGCTCTCTGGGTGGTGGAAACAAAATGAGTTTGAATAGAAAAGGTAGAGGTAAATAAAGTGAGCGAGTAACTTTTGTCTTACACCAATGAAGCCTTCAGTGAGGCTTTTCATGGGTCAACCAGCGCCCCATATTCCGGAGAAGCGTAACATTCAGTTGCCAGTCACGTGTGCAGAAACACATACCTGGGAAACCATTATCCATCTGGTCTTAACAACCTTTCTGAGAACATCAGGACAAACACTAGTTGCTATTTGTCTGAAAACAGAACACTGAAATTTCTGGAACCAGGTTTCTAGAGTCCAGTGGGGTGAGCCCTGGAAACCCAGAGCCTGAGGTCTCACCAGCAGCAGGTCACCAGGACTACTGAGGACACCCTCTCGCCACAGGAAACCTCCTGTCGACAGAGGGGCACCCACCAAGGCCGGGTTATCACAAGAAGACCCAGGAACTCTCGTCACCGCCCATTGTTAACCGAGATTCTTTCTTTTTCCATAGGAAAATGAGTCATTCAGAGAATATTCCAGAGCACCTTCTTTAACCACACAATGCATTTAGTAAATACCCCAGTGGTCACATAATGTCACCCTACCTTCTTGACGAAATGCAGGATAAAGGAGGGGAAATAATCACCTCAAATCTCCCCACCTGTAAATCACCGATTTCTCTAGGTTTTCCTTTTCCCCAATCATCTTAAATATCCCAAAGGCAAATACAGAAGTTGTTTATCCTCTATTGAAACAGCTGAGAACATTTGTAAAGGTTAAAGGCAGCAAATATTCCTACAGCCCCTACGGTTTCCAAGACAAAGCTCAGGAAAGCTTAAGACAGTGTCCTGCGAAGACCCAACAATTCTAAGCACCTTCTTCTGTACGTGCCGAGGAAACAGGATGGTCTCACAGCTACTAGGTGGTTGCTGCTGTTCCCCCTTTTCATGCACTGTTTCCACAACTGGACGTTGTTGCCAGTGAGCTTGGCTATTGCGCTGGCCTGGGTGGTAACGGTGCTTTGAATGGCTGTCAACGGGGAAATGATGTGGGTCTTTTCAAAGGCACTTTGCCAAGCAATTCAGGAAATTTATAACGTGGAAAGCTCAACCAGGAAAAACTATTCTCTAACATCTATTTCTTCAGAGACGCATAAAAGAGGTTTTAATGGGAGCTTATTTTAGGAATATATTCTTTTTCTCAACCTGCAAAACTGTAATAATTAAAAACATTACAAAAACAGTGAGGTCATTTTTTGCTGGTTTCCCTGGGGAGAAAAAAATGTAAATTAATCAAAGCTTATTCTCCATTGATTGATCTGTCTAAAGGTGATCATTTCAAAACATGAAATTACAACTGTGTCCTATCTAAAACTACCACAGTTTCACCAAATACAAATGTAAACTGTTAACATTGCTAAAATCAACCATCTAAAAGTTAGGCTTGGTAAAACGTTTTAACATGTAACTCAGTTCTATATTTTAATGACTACTTCAGAAATTCAGAGCCCTTTAAATCCTTTAAATCAGCCCAAATACTATAAATGATAATTATAAAGAAAAAAAGGTTCAACCTGGTGCATTATGCAGCTCTCAAACCAATAAGCCAGACAACACTCACTTCTCCCAACACAGGGGGCTGGATTTCCCAAGAGTTTTCCGAGCATTTCTACAGCCAGTACTCCATATTCCACTTGCTCTTCGGCCCCCAAATTAGCCTAAAACCAATTGGCTTCTTTTCAAACATGTACCCTCCATCCACAGCTCCCCAACCTTGTACCACTGTAAATTTTAGGAGGAAAACAAAAGGTGTGACACTAAAATGTATTTTTATGAACAAAGTTATTTTCATACATGCCATAAGTTCTTTGGCATATGAAGGAAGTCACGTGCCCGCAAGGTAAGAAGCAAAGAGAGGTCAGTGGAGGTGAAAATTGGCCTGGAGATGAAGCAGTAACAGGGCGGAACTGGAGAGTAGGGGGCCAGTCATGTACCAGGGAGAACAGTAGAAGTTCTTTCTGCAGGAAACAGGAGATGGGGCAGCAGGGAGAGACACACGGAATCAGATTTGGGTTTTCGAAAAGTGGTGGGAATTTTTTTTTTCTTAAGTTACAGACAGTGAGTAAGAGTTTGGCTCAGTCAGACAGAAGGGCGGGGTAGTAGGTGTGAGGCTTTCCTGGGAAATAACCTGGGTTTCCACTCAGCCACTAACCAGCTCAAGGGACCCTGGGTAATCCACTAACTTTTCTAAGATCCATTTAAGTTCCCAAATGAGTGTTTTAGTCATGAGCTTTCAAACTTTTTGTTATGAGAGCATGAGTATTTACAAAGGACTTATGTTGTACTCAGGATAGTATTTAAAGCAGCCACCGGTTTCTGCAAGTGAACCCCGCACACAAGGAGGCAGAATGAAGACCAGTTAATAAACCGAGAACTTGGTCTACTTCTAGTCAGGCAACCCCTACCACAGAGCTGGACGAAGGCTCACTCCTGTCTGATTAGTATCTCAAAGTTGGAACCACGAGGAAGGTATCCGAGGCCCACCTGTGAAGGGTAAGGAGGAAGTGAAGGGAGCCAATCAAACGCCCCAGGTTCACCTACAGTCTTTATGAACAGCAGCCTCCAGCACCATCCTGCTAGAAAAGGTGTGACGTCAGGATATGAGCCCATGTTCACTACAAGAAGCACTTCTAATCCGTCGTTCACGTCGTGTACTTACTGATTAAATATTTCTTCCACACTGCATCTCTTCTGTAACACGTAATTTTTCATCAAAGAGCTAAGCACGATTCTCTCTAAATAACATTTAATATGTTAGTGCATGTGAAGGCTGTCCATGTGACAGAGGGTAAAAAGGCCAAGGCTTACAGCAAGACCAGTGCAGCAATGTGGAGAGGAATGGGGCCATCAGACACAGATTTGAATCCCATCACTTTCTATTAGCTCTAGGATCTTATGTATATTACTTAACCCTAGTGGACCCAAAAGAGGCCTAGAACTGACAAGCTCAGGGGAGGCCTGCAGGCAGCCTTACAAATTCAGAGATCTGAAGAACCACATAGGATGGTCTGAAATTCAAATTTTCTAACTAAAAGTAAGTCATGGTGGATAGTCATGTCGTAGGCCTATATCTTCTTTGACAAAGACCAACCTTTACCGTAACTGAGCTTGTCTATTGTCTTTTTGCTTCTAAGATAACATACCTCTAGAAGGTCAGGGTCATTTCCTTTACTGGGACCCCTCACTGCACCAAAGCAGAGACCTCCGGACCCTTCATTATTATTGTTGTCATATGAGTTGTTAACTGCTAACTATCCCATACCCACAAATGTAAAGGAAGTGTCTATTCACTTTACTTTTTATCCAGTCGCAGAGACTTCCCAGCTCTGCCTTCTCCTGCCGCCCCGATCCATCACCATGAATTCCAGGTAACCCCTTCTGCCCCTCCTCTGATCGCGATGGATAAGTAAGGTGCAAAGCTGCCATCATCCCCTGGAGAACCTCCTCAATCCACTGAGATTTTGCTTCCCAGCAATTGTCGTCAGTTTGGCTCAAATAAACCCATAAAAATTCTCTACAGGTTTAAGCTTTTCTTACATTGACACCCTCTAGTTTGTATTTGTTTGCAGGTAAAATGCATCTTACAATTTGAGGGGATGAAATTCAATGAGAGCATATGATGTACAATCAACAAATGTCCAATTTCATCCCTTAACTTCTCAGATTAAAAAAGAAAAAAACCTCTGAGAGAGGGACTTTTTCAAAAGAGACAACCATCTTGTGGACACGTCTTTCTTACAGTGAGCACCAGACAGAGAAGTAAAGTTAAGTTTAATTTCCCTCCCAAATCTGTAAGATTCTAAACATGTTTAAAGAAACTATTGAAAATGACGTAACTGAAATGAGAATAACTTCACCTTCGCTCAACAGCAACAGCGAGCGTCCAGAAAGCCAAAAACAAACCGCTTGGGCAGATCCCTGAATTAAACGCCTGAAAGGCTGGAACTGATTGGAGAATGGACCAATCCCAAATAGCTGAAATTCCAAAGAAACTTTTTTGTTGTTGTTGTTTTGAAGAGGCTACAGTGATTAAAGCCTCCATGCAGACATTTACTTCAAGAACGGTGTTGACAAGACCTCACATTCCTGCATAATACAGTCGTCCCTTCCCTCCTGGAACGGGGTGGGGAGAGTGCAGAGGGTGTGGGACAGGGAAATTTGCACCAGGTGAGTCCCTGGTATTTTAACTGTACAACAAGATTGGCTTTTACCAATCTAAGTACTGGTACTCCTTTCAAATGCCAATTAGTGCACCTTGATTCAAGACACAATAAAGCCCAGTAACTCCAGGAATTTGAAGAAATTTAGTCTATCCCTAACACCATATAGTGAGCCTTCCTCTGAAGGCCTCTCAAGTTCCAGGACTTCTGCTTTTTTTTGTTTTTGTTTTTTTCATTTTAATGCCAATTCAGTACTGGAGGCTGGGGTTGTATTAACCTACCCATTTTAGACTTTTGAAACTGGGACAAATGTCCTGGCCACATACTGAATTGTGGCCAGGATTATTCTAAACCTCAGACTTTAATGTCCTACCAGCTACAGTGTTTTTGCCATGTATAATGTGCACCCACGTTTTTCTGGGATTATTATAAACATGGGATTCTTATACCCATGGCATGTAATCATTATTCCCATGTATAATGCACATCCATATTTTTCCCCAAAAATTTGGGCAAAAAAGTGCACATTATACATGGCAAAATACGGTACTCTCTTCAAAATACCATCATGGCCTGTCTGGAAACATGCTCTCTGAAAAGGCAGATGAACAGCTACAGGTGTAGAGGGCAAAGTAGAAAAAGCTGGGCTTCTCCTACTTTACCATGAACATGCTAAATTAAGGTGTTTAAGGTGCACTGCATATGCTCGAAGCATTGTCCTCAGAGTCTGAGGATTTCACTTAATCCTTACAATAACTCTGCATTGTAACCCCCACTTAACAGATGGGGACTGAGGCACAGAGAAGCTAAGCAACTGGCCAAAATTCACACAGCTAGAAAATGGCTGGGGCAAGATTCTCAACCCAGTGAATGTGGCTCCAGAGACCAACCCCACTATATCTAGCCCTACAAACCATGCTTTCTAAATATACTCCCTACACACGTAAGTGTGTTTAATGGCTGAAATATACATTTCAGAGAGAAGTGCAAAAAAACAAACTAATGAATCCAGCCCACCCTCCCTCATCTAAAATGAACAACCAACCCAACAACAAAATTAATTCAACAAAGTTCACAGAATGTTCAAGGGAGAAGGGAGGAATACTGTGTCGATGCATTACCTTCCCCACTGAACACCATGTTCCTATATTACCTTGAAATGTCTCCTTACGCCCCGTGTCCCTGTGGTGCTAGCAGATGGTTTCTATGTCTCAGTCTCTAAAGCTTTCAGGAATTTATTCCTAGACTTCCACGCCTGCTCAGTTGCAACCTTCCCTCACTGATGGCCTTGGCTAGCCAAGAAATCTCTGCTTTCTTTGTGTTTGTTCAAAAAAAAAAAAATCGACTGTCTTTGGAAAGCCTGATTTTTTTTTAAGTGATTTAAATCCTTAGGGTGCAGAAGGAAAACACACTATGAGGCTTGGGGCCTCCCACTTCATCCCATTTCTGACCTCCAGAGGGAAGAAGAGAATGCTGTATGATCACAGTGCTGCTTCTCAAAATCACAACTTATCTGTATCCTGGTAAGAATCTGGCTCCAGGGTTGTCTTTTACTCTTGATCAAGTTCATTGGACAAGTTTTCTCACGTGACCCTTACCTAGCTGTATGTCTTAATAGCTGCAGAGAGAACAGCATATAACGAAAAACCTTCCTTTGGCAGGCTTGGAACTTCCATGGTTTTAAGACTAGCTGTGTGTTTTCTCAAAAGAACTCAGATGCCATCTCTTGAGTTACATAAGCAGCCATAGGGAATTCAATGAGAGAGGCTGTCCTGGCTTCATTGAGCCCACTTTTGGGCAAACTCCCATGCAGTGCCTCAGAGCTTCGAATATATCCAAATGAACAGAAGTTTAGGATTATGATGAATTAGCATTTTTAAGAATGAAATATTCATTTTCTGACAGAGTACACCCAGAGCCCTCAGGTGTCAAAATGCAGACTGAGAAGTCCCGTGCACTTTCACACCTACACGTGGCCCTTACTATAGCTTGAAAGTAGGAATTATTATCCCAGTTTTATAACTGAAGAAAGTAAAATCCAGGGAGTTTTGAAGTAATTTGCCCAGAGTGGCCCAGCCAGTGCCTAGAGATTTTTAAACACAGTGGCTTTCTATTATACCCTAGGAAAACTTAAAAAAAAAAATCCACAAAACACATCAAGAGTGTACTCTTTTAAAAATTCTGCCTATTTGCAACCTCAGATTCATTTCTTGATATTTATCCACCATAATTAAGCCAAAAAGTAAAGTTCATGTTGCATTGGGTTACCTTAAGTCTTAAGAGGCAGAATAAATAAGATTCCGTAAGATGAGAAAACTTGATAAAATGAAGATTCCACACCATTCTCCCCTGTTTAAATATGCAAGGTTTTTGCCTAGTTTCCGGTTTACCAGCTAAGAGGATCGTTAGATGTTAATCTTTCATATAAAGAGGGTGTAAAATGAGTAGGTTCAAAACTACACACAAGAAAAACAAAAGCCTAAGCAAACCAAAGCATGTCTTTCAACAGAAACAGACACCAAAGACAAATGCTCTTAACAAATAATAGGCCTTTTTTGATATTTTCAGAGCAAAAATTTAAGAGATCACAAAAATAAGACAAAACAATTTTATAAATCCTTTATTTAAAAAGCATTGATTATTGCAGCTTTTAAAATTTTGTAGGGTTTAATGTGAGTTTTTAAGCCTCTAGATGAACATCTTAATTTAAGATGTTCAATGAAACCCATTTGTTTTAGGGGTGCACTGGTAGAAATTGGAAATAAGCTTCTTAGTAGACTAGTTAGGCTCTCTCTTTTACATACATATTTAAAAATAAAATATTTTCCAAAGACTAATATGAAGCACTATAAATAATATTCTCTACCAATTAATTTCATAACATTAGTAAGATTTATTGTAGTATAGCATACACACACACACACACACACACAGTACCTTACTTGCTTTAAAAATGGTTTTGGTTTTTGCAGTTTTTTCTGAAATACAATGAAAAGCACAGATATTTATTTTACAGTGATCAAATCTCATCCACACATAAGTTCTTCATACTCCACTTACTGTGACCATAGAATGAAAAAGGCTTAAAATTGTTCTTAATGTGAATTAAACACACACACACAACTAATGATGACGTCTCCAAGAACAGGGAGCTAAGGCCTTTAGGCTGAGCTCTTCCACTGGACGTTTTAATTAGAGTCATGTGGGGGGGGGGGGGGGCAGTTCTCTTCCACAGGCCACAATGAAAGCACAGGCACCAGTTAAGGGGAAAATGCCACTGTCGATATAATCACTTTGGTGCATTTTTGTCAAAAGGCCCAATTAGCTCCCTTTCTCACCTGCTAGGGCTTGGTAAAAATCAAGCTAGGTAAAAGATTAAGATAAATGATCTTTGTAAGAATTCTATTTAAAAATTATATTGCTCAAAAACCTGAGACTCATTGCTTTGGGGGTATATTGGTGTATATTTCCTATTGAATTTGGTCTATATTCCAACCCACCTCTCCCTCAAAAATACAATCCACAGGAAAAGAAAAAAGAGAAAAATTACATCTACTGCTATAACACACCATAAACCTCTCAATAATAAGAAATAGAACAGGTACTAGGCAGCTGTCCTACCAAGTACGGGCCCTTTCATATAGGGTTCAAGTTTTTATTAGAAGGAACAAAAGAGATAATCCCCCTCGTCCTGCCACATGTTGTCCTACCAGGGTGTACTGAGAATACTTAAGCCTAAAATTCTTATACGTATATACCTGCAAAAAAATATATTTAGCTCCTACTTTATATACACAATGTCTCCCTTTGGATGGTAGCCCAAAAAGAAATCTAAAAAGCCATAACTTGGATAATACATTATTGGAAAGAAAATCAGCCAAAAGTACACGTATTATGGCTTCCGTTAGATATTGAAAAAGAAAGAAAAAAAAAAAACAAGAAAGTGGAAAGAGAAGAAGAGAAGAGAAGAGAAGAGAAGAGAAGAGAAGAGAAGAGAAGAGAAGAGAAGAGAAGAGAAGAGAAGAGAGAGAAGAGAGAAAAGAGAGGAGAAGAGAAGAGGAGAAAAGAAGAAAAGGAAAGAAAGCGAAATGAACTTAACTATATTCACCCCCAGCAGCCAGAGGGACTGCCGCCTTCCTCCCCCATGAGTAGATTTCCATCTCCGGGGGGGTTGCCTTTGGAGATTCCTAATGAAACAATGAGGTAGGAAGCAAGGAAAAATGAAAGGGTTAGGATCCCCCGACAAGGTAACCATTTTCTCCGCTCTGGGTTTTGTAGGCCATCTTGTTCCTATAAACGCCAAGATGTCTCAATTTAACCAAGTTGTGACAGTAAGGCCAATACCCACTAGCCGTTTTTGAAATCAGTGGCCTTTAATCAAATGACCAGCAGCAAAAAATCTGTCAGACAAACAGTTAATTGATGCAAATGAAGAGTCACCATCACTGCAGTGCAATGTTACAGGAAAAAGAATAATGGACAGTACTTTAAAGGCCAGTAACAGTGTTCGATTAAAAAATAGTTAATCCATAATTCGCTCTCATTATAAAGGCTAATCTTATTTTTGGTCAATTGAAATCACTAAAAAAGCAAACGATGAGAGCTTGATAAAGAAGAAGCACACACGGGGGGGGGGGGGGGAGATTGTCATTTGTGTCCAAGGGTTTCACGCAACATTTAGGGCAAAAGCCTTTGTTCCTCCGCCTCGGAAGGGAGTGGGTGGGTGGGTGATGGAGAGATCAGACACGGCTGCCCCGGCCCTCCACACCCAGCTCTCTCGCGCATGCGCGAGGCCAAGACAAAGGAATAGGTAATTACAGTCCCGATTCATTCATTTTGCCCACAGCACTGGGGATCTGTTAGCCCAGGCTATAATCCCGAGGGAAGGGGGGTGAGGGTGTTGGTCCACACCCCTTTGGTAGGAAGACCACCTCGATGCTAATGTTTGATTTTAACCAGCCACATATGTGCTACTGGCCTCGCGGGAGACCGAGGTGTGTCAATCCTGTTCAAGGTACTAAAAACGCACCCATGTGAACTGTGCTAATTTCAGCAGGGTGAAAATTACACAAGCAAAGGCTGTCCACGGAGTTCGTTTCAAGGCGGAAATATCTCTGGGGAAGCAGATAAGGAGCCCAGCCAAGCGTTCGATGAATATTCATGAAAAGAATGCGGTTTGCAGCCGGGCATTGTGTGTGCGATCCGATCCAGGGATTCTGCAATTTATATTTTTCGGAGCGGGGGCGGGGGGAGGGGGAGGAACAGGAACCTGGCGTCGGGTTTCATAGTTTGTGCTTTAGGCAAAACCTGCTAAACCCCAAACCTTCGCTCGCAGCGGGGCTGGGTCGTTAGGGGGCCGCGCGTAGTCAGGTTCAAGCTCACACCCTCTGGGCTGGGGCCGCGAGTGGAAGCGCCTGGTGCGTTCTCTGAACCGAAGACTCCAAAAAATGAAATGCTCAGAAGTGGCCCACAGGTTAGTGGGGAAGCAATTCAGCCACGTCCGAGGCTGAGGCTTTGATCCGCTTGTATGTGCTTCTTGGAGGCACGTTGTCGTGTGAACCTCGCATTCCTTGGCCACCCCAAGCCAAGATTCATGAGTCCCACCGGTCAAGGAAATTCATTTGCTAAACCCCAAAGCCACCTCCTTCCTCTGATCAGACCAGATTCCCCATATTCTCTCTCCCCTTACTCCCGCCCCACCCCACCCCCACCCTCCATCTTTTACTGCTGAGCCCCTCACACCAAATGCTTTCTTCCCGGCTGTGGAAGGTTCCGATGACAGATACGCTCCCTTCAGGCCCACAAAACCGCTCTTTGGGCCTCAGTGCGCTTTAAAGCTTTCGCATTCGGCAGTTTATTCAACTAGCAGCTCCTCTCCCGCTACCCACCACCCGCTCCAACTCCGTTTATCAGACTCGACATCCCCCGCATCCTCCCCACCCTGCGAGTGGCTGAAGCCTCCCACCTCGCCGCCCCCATCACCCCAGATCCCCGAAGTGCGATGGAGCCCTCGTGGGGAGACCCCACGCCCTGCGTCGTCTAATCCGGCCCTGCATCACCACCACTCACCCACCCCGGCTGCAGCGCGGACTGAGAAAGAAGGGCCTGGGGAGCAGGGCGCTGTGCAGTAGGGAAGCCGAGGCCCCCAACGCTGCCGGCGCCCCTGCTCGGCGGTGGCGACGGGGCCACCCGGACGCGCCTCCTTACCGGCTCTGGGTGCCTGCGCCGCCCCTGGGTGAATGCGGTGCCGCCGACGGGCCCGGGTCCCTGGCGTCGTCCGGCTAAGTATCTGGCCGCTGACGGAGACTCTTTCTCCGGCTCGACGGCGGAGCCCGGAGCGAGGAGCTAGTTGGAGCGCTGCCGCTACTGCCGCCGCCGCTGCAGCCTCTGCATTTCTTGCTCTCGCGCTCCCCCTCCCCTTCCTGCCCAGCACCTCCCCCGCCGCGTCCGCCCGCCCAGCCTCCCGCTCCGCCACCCCGCCCGCCTCCCTCCTCCTTTCCCTCCATACCGGGGCCCCGCCCGCCTCCCCTCGACTCCGCTCCATCTCTGTGCGCTCCTTAAGTCCCCTCCCCTCCGCCCTAACCCCCCCACCTCTTTTCTCCATCCCGGTGGTCCCCCCTTTCTTCCTTCTGCTTCTCTTTATCTGCTCTCTATGCGGGTTTCCCACTCCCCACCACCCTCCATTCTAGGGTCCCTGCCCCCATGCTTCCCCTCCCACGCTGCTCCAGGACTGTCTGTGGGTGGGTCCCTCTCTCTCTCTCTCATTCTTTCTCTCATTTGGATCGGTTGGTTAGATGTGCTCCGGCTCAGGCTCAGACTTAAGGGGCTGGCTAGAGGTGATGATGAAGGACGCCCCCTGCCACCTGCTACCTTTCTCAGCACCCCAATCCCGTACGCTCGCGACATCGGCTGAGATTCCCTATGCCCAGGTCAGCAGTGAGGTTGGGAGTGACCTGGTGGCTTCCCCTCAGGCTCTAACGATGGATGTCCGCGGGGTGGAAGTGGCCCCCAACAGCTGGCACTTCGGGGAGGCGCCCCGAGGACCTAGCGCGCTGGGTGGGCGGCTCCCGCGCGCGCTCGGTGGAACCAGGACGGCTGCGGCTTCGGACAAGCGCTACGGCTTAAGTCCAGCTGGCTGGGCGGGCAGTGTGGCCCTCCGGGGATGCTCTCGGGAATTGAGAGAGAAAGGAAAAACAAGAACCCGAGGAAAGGACCCGTCGGGTTTGTGTCTGTGTGTGTGTGTGTGTGTGAGATTTAATGGAAGCAGCCAGTTCTCGGGAACACTGGGTTAACCGATGCTACCCGCGTTGAAGCGCACAAGTCAAAGCCCGGGCCGGCTTCAGCGTGTCGGGGAGTCCTGGGGACTGCCACTTTTTTGAACACCGGGACACAAAATAACCACCAGGGTAGGGAGATAATGCTCACCTTGCTTATCCGTTGGCAAGAAGCAAATGCAAAAGAGAACGTAACAGGATATCGCTTACAACGCTAGTTCTTTCCTTAGACAAAAGCGAATGTTACCTTCCCGCAAAACCCTGGTGAACCTTTGGAACTTTTATTTGCGGCATTTTGGCGCCCTCTGGCTGTGTGATTGAATTGCTTTCATGCTCGCCTATACCCATCCCATCAAAAAAATTAGTTGCCCGTTTTCTTCCAGGGTGGATCTGCCCTCTTCACCTGGGTGTCCATTGGATTCCGGGCCAAGGTTTCCCTCCAAAATCCGGATGACAAAGTGTAACCACATTTAGGGCGACAGATGCTAAAGGCAAGTGCATCGCATTCAACTGGGAAAAGGTAAGTCCATTTTTGATTAACAGGAAAAAAACTTATCCGAACTTAAATTAGGTGACGTGGCTACGTCAACCCGGTGCTACACCAAAGGTTTTGCAAGGGAAATACTCGTTTGCGAAACTGATCAGGTATTTAGAGCCGACCTGTGACCTCACCATTTTAACCAAAGGGCAGTAAGAAAAAAAAGTAGGGATTTTGTGGGTTTGTTTTTCTCTTTTTTCTCTCTCTCTATGCTATTTAAATGAATAACAAATAAATAGAATACAAAAACAGGGACGCAAAGTACAACTACGATTGCCTCCAAAACAATTTTATTTCTTTGAATTCAAGTATTTATTCAATAATTTAATATGTTCAGTATGCGTCCCTCATTCCAGCACACCATCTGTGAGGCTAGATGCACGGTGTCTCAACCTCCTGTTTTGGGTTGATAATTTTCTGTCGATGGCGGGGGGGGGCTGTTCTGTGCACTCTGTGATGGTCAGCATCATTTCTGGTCTCCACCCACTAGTTAACAGTAACACACATTCACACACACACCACCACCACCACATACTTTCCACTAGTTGTGACAACCAAAAATGTCTCCTAACATTGCCAAGAGTCCCCTAAGAGACAAAAATCACCCCGTTGAAAAATATGGAGCTATAAAATTTTAAACCACTGTGAGCAAGTCTCTAAGTTTTGACCCTGTCAAGTTAGATGAGCATTTGCAATTTTATACCCAACATTCATTGAGTGTATTTGTTAGGGTATCAGAGTAGTTAGTTTTTTCATTTAGCATTCAGTTTTTTAGCCCTCAGACCTTCCAGGCATGTAAATCATCTCAAAATTAGTAAGTGTATGGTCTTAATTGTGTTTGCATAATAAGCTTGTGGATGTTATGGTTTGTTTTCCCCTGTTCCAATTTTTTTTTCCAAAGGAAAAAGGACATATAAAAATTAATGTTCAGTACCTTCAGTGCTTCTGGCTAAATTTTCATGATAAAGAAAACAAGGTGTGATTGGAATATAGATCACGGGTTGCCATAGAAATGAGAGGCAAAATCTTACACCAGTCAGGCTTTGGGTTGCCTCAGTTTTGTCTGCCATCAGATGTAGTTGTTCTCTTAAGAGATGTTTAAGACATCCCTTTTTAATGAAATGATGATGTAACTGGCTGACAGTGCTATTAACCTGAAGAATGGAGGCTTTTCCAGAATTTATGAACATGTATCAAATGGTAGCCAAAATACTACACTTCCGTACACCACTAATAAAGTCCAATTTGGTGATATTTTTAGTTGTTCATCCAACATCTTTTGAAACAGAAACTTAAGGAATCAATGACTCAGTATCTGAGGCTCTGGAGTCTAGAGAATTGTTAATGTTAACTATTGTGCAGGTCACTAGCTACTTAGATTATAGACTAATGGACTTGGGAACCTACTTTAAAGGTGCAAATTTAATTACTTTTCCACATTACATCATCAAAATAAAAACTGCTACTCTCCAAATGAACTACATATATTTTTATTCCTGGGCTGTAAAATAAATCCCATTGTCATTTTCAACTACTTACATAATCTGCTTCAGTGAATCAAACCTGCATTATGAAAGTACTTATCGAAAGGATACATTATTCAGTGACCACTGTTTTTGCTATAGTATTTGCGATAGAACTGTTTCAATATCATCCCCTGAATTACCCGTCAGTTTACAAACACGTCGGCCTGTGTTCACCTTTTTGAATAGTCCACCGAGGGCCCGCGAGGATTCCACAGAGTGCATCTCACCTCCAGAGCTCACCCACCACCCCCCTCTCTTTCCTGCGGCCTGGCCTCTTCCTCAGTTCTGCGTCCTGTCCTCCCAGACAGAAGAAAGAGGATGAAAGTCCCAAATAAGAGATGTAGACCAACATGAGTGAAGCAAAAGGACGGTCCCCCCAGTGTTGCCACAGCTGCCTTTGCTTGACATCGTTTTGGTAGTTCCTATTTAAGGCCGCAGAATTAACGTGAACCCTCTGAGGCCCACATAGAGAATCTGGTAAGTTTAGCTCGGCTGGTAAGTTTTGGTGAGAGGACCAAGTTGCTGTGATTTGTTGACAAGACTTCATCTACAAATTGCAAGTTCAAGACCAGGCAGCCAGTATTATATATGAAAATGTACATCTTTTTTCTCTAAATATATTTATTATTTTTAATCAAAGGTAAGTCATGAAATCTGTATAGTATTTATTTCATTTTTCTCCCTACCACCCCCATATTATTACAACCTCACCATTCACATAGCCAAGTAAAAAGACTTCCTCAGTTTCACTCAGTGGTTCTCAAGCTGGGGCTCCTTTGCACCCCAGAGGACATTGGAGATATCCGGGGGCATTTGGGGAGAAGGGAGTGTAAGGAGGCAAAGTGCTGCTGGCATCTGATGGGTAACGATCAGGGTTGCTACTGAACACCCTGCAATGCACACAGAGTAGCCCCGGAACAGGCTATTATCCGAAGTCCAAAATGTCAACACATTATCCAGCCCAAAATGCAAAATGAGTTTGGGAAACCTTGGTTTCCAATCACATGAAGATGGAAAACACCTGATTTTTGTTAGGAGCTCGTGCTGCAAGGGGAACCACCTCTTGCGGTGGTTCAGGGTATCTTGAACAGGCAGCAGGCTTGGAGGTATAAAGATTTAGCAGAGTTCTCTTTCCAGCAGGGCCTGCGATGCACCCTGACCCGGTCACTGACCACCTTCCTCGACTGCAGCACAAATCCAGGCAGTCACCTCAAGAGCAGTGCCGAAGACCAACATCAGGGATCTTGAGCTCCCCTCTCTGTTACTACTCCATGCTGAGCAACTGGAAGAAAACAGCTTGACTTGGTTCCTTATTTCACTTCCCTCCTGTACTGTAAAAGGATAGCCGGGAAACCTGAGCAAACACGTGTTTGCTACCAGGCGTTGGACTTGAACTCAAAGGAGCAACCTGGCCTTGGCACGACACTAGGAACGTTTTTTGCGCCAGATAAAAGGTGAATAAAAGCAATCCCATACTCTACCTGAATAGTTACTCCCAGCTCTCTTCTCCCTGTCATCAACCGTAATTTCCCTGCCTAGGATGTCAGTCCCAAAGGACTTTTTCTACTCTCTAGTATTATCTACTAAGAAAACACACAAAACCCACGATAAAAGGGCGTTTGCCCCCACTAACCAGCAAGGGCTTTTTGCAAGCAGCGCCTACCTGTGTCTACAGACACAGGGCAGGGGATTAGAGCAGAGGACTTCAATGTTGGGAAAACAGGCCTTAATTCTTTGGCGGCCCTTGCCCTGTAATCAGCTGTTAAACCCTTCGGAGAACAAGTTCCTTCACAACGGCACCAGGAATGCTGCAGAACAATCACTCACGTGGCTCTGCTCTTGAATCCATGAGACTGCCGAGGTTCCAGTGCTCGATAGCACCGTCTCGCCCCACTCCTTGCTGCCGCCAGATTCTTCTCTCGGATCAGCCCTTCCTGGTAATTAAAATGTTTCTACCTTAACCCCAATGTGGAGAATGGTGTCCAAAATAAGTCGGTTAAGTGCACAAGCAAGTTGCCAAAAGGAATGCAGAGAATGCACGTTGTTGCTATGAATTACTTTGGGGTGCTGTTTCCCCGACTTCTCCAAGTGCCAATGCAGTCCAAATTCCAGCATCTGCTTCACTCTGTCTGAGCACAGGCCCCTGAGCACGCACAGACGCCATAACCTGATTGCGTCCCACGCCCAGGAATCTCCTCAGGTAAGCTCAACTCAACGTCAGAAAGAAAGACCTCTCTCCAAACCAAAAAGTAAGATAGTAGAAACGAGAGAGCCAGACTTAAAGCATATTGGGGGAAAAGCTGGCATAAACAGTTGAGGATATCTTCAAAACAATAAGCAAAACAGCTATTGTGTCAGTAGTTCTAAGGGACACCCAATACCATCTGTGAAAATGTGTCACAGCGAGGGACCATGAAATTTGACACAGGAAGAAAATCATGGGTCTTGTCACTGTTCCTGGAGGACTTGGAAGAACAACAACAAAAGCAATTTCATTGTAACTACAGTAGTCATTTGATCAAAATCCAACACAAGGAAAGCTGTCCAAAACAACCTCGTAGGTACCTAAAGCAAGTTGCTAAACAGGAGGTATAACATTGCCCTATTAGGCTCCAAATCGATACACGGGAGAACGATTGCAGGATTTTAGCCAAAACTGTCTCCTCATCACTCTGGCTGAGAACTTGGGCGATTTCAGAGGTGGGGTGGAGGTTGCTCGGCTTTCCAGCACCATCTTACACAGTTCCACGTGGAATGAATGTTTTTGCAATGACCATTCATTACCTTGGGAACCGCATAGGATTTTGTGTGTTGTTTAAGAGATGGGCCCAGGCCGAGAAATCATTTCTCAGAAAGTGCCTTCTCATGAGCTCCCCTGCACTCTGTATTTGAACTCTGCATTCTCTTTCTTGCATTCTTCTGCTTCTTCACCTTTAAATCAGTGGCTCAGTTCAGATGAAGAATGTGGCCCTAGCCCTGACATCCCTGGGGTGTCCCACTCTCCTTCACCTCTAATGCAAGAGACCTCCCCCACCCCCAGCTTTTGAGGTGATGGCAGGAGCAAGGAGACTTTCGCCTATACCTAGCACCTACTGTGCCATCCATACATTAACTTCCTTTTTGCACTGGTGGATCCGTATGTGTAACATGGGTTTTTATGTCTGTCTCCATCTGAATGACGTAACATACACAACACTGCTGCCAAATCAAAATCACTTAAGTATTTTATCCTATTGAAGGCCAGTTATCTTTCTTATTTTTTTTTACTTCTAATCATGCTGCTGTGACAGCTTTAAACACATAGTTCTCTTTTAAAATAGTCCCTCAGTTTAAGAGTCTAGCAATGGGATCTGCCAACCATCCCCATGCTGATTTTTATGGGGTTTTGTCCTCCAATGAGATTTAAAAGTCCTGTGTAACCAACAAATAATTTAAGAGAAGCCGTTTCCCCAGAGCTCCAACACCAATACACTTTGTAACTTTCCATGGGTGCAAAATGGCTTTAAGTTGCATATGTTTAATTACCAAAAAGAATTGGCTTTGTTTCTCCAATAGCGCTTCGCTGTTTGGGTTTCATCTGGGGAAACTGATCCTCTTCTGACAGTTTCCTTCGACACCTGTTGAACTTCCTCGACCTGTGACAGGCGGGGATGTGTGTCCGAGAGGCGGAGCTGACAAGTTCAGTGTTTTAGCTAACATCATTTTCAAGTCCTGACTTGGCTCCCACTCTCCAGCTTTTTGATTCTGAACACAATTCTTTGTGGTTTTTTTAGCCTCCGCCTCTTTCATCTGGAATATGGAAAAATTCCAACCGCACTGGGTTGCTCTGAGGATTCTGTGGGAAAATGTATTTAAAGCCCTGAGCTAATTCATGAGACACGTTCAGAAAATACATCCTAAATAGCCTGGCTTTGTAGCACCACCGATAGGACCATTAAGGAAAAGATAAAATAAGAGTTAAGTACTGTTTCAGGGATTACGGGAGGGCCTAGATAGCAGTAATGAAAAATCTGAAGTATATAGCTACATTTGCACAAGGAATTTAGTTCTAAGCTTCCTGGCAGCCAAAAGAAGAAATTAAAATATTATGGACTATTAATTTCGCTAATAAAAGCAAACATTTTCAGTGTGTCAGGAGGGACGAATCTTCCTAGCAATCAACTTTAAAGAGAGGAATGTGGTGCTCTATCCCTTTATATAAAGCATATGAAATTTCATAAAGGACAATATTTCAATAATGATTTTACTGGAGATAAAGAAATGTTCTCTCAAGGCCATTTATTTTATCGACCTGCAAACTACAGAAACCATCATCTTATAATTCTGCTAAATAATTGTTACCAAAAGGTAAAAATCACGCGGCGCAGACAAGCGACTTTGGCTGGAGCGTGCAGGAAGATTCCCCGCGGACAGAGGGTGCAGGGGAGAAGCAAGAAGCCCCTCGCACTGGGCAGAAAGTCCTGGGCAGGGGAGTGAGGTGTGTTCAAGCATGCCCCACCCCATCCCCAGGCTCCAAAGCTGCCTTCCCCCTGAGTCTCCAGCAGAGGTGCTCCACCTGGGGACCCCAGACTGCCGGGGACGCAGGGGAGGCCGCCACGCAGTCCTTCGCCCCTCTCCTTGAGCTTCTCTTCCTAAATGCCAGACGCTTTGGTGTGAACTTGAAACAAACCGTGCGGTGCAAAACCTGACTTCATCAGTATTGTGTTGACAGAAAAATAGTAAGAAATATTTGTATTTAAGGTTTTATTCTTCTTTTAAACTTGCCGTAACTTGTGTTTCGGCCCAAGTAAAGGGTTTCCCCATTTCTGCCTAAAGGGGCACCATGGGGGTCTGGCAATGGGCACCCCATGTCTTGTTGGCAGCTGCCTGAAACCGGCTCAGAGGCCTGCAGATTGCCGACTGGAAGTCCCAGAAAACGGAAGAGAGAAGAGCTGACCTTTATGGGAACAGGGACTTTTCGCCCATAAGCAGCATAGGGAAGATGAGCACACACGTAGTTAAGATATTAGGTTAACAGGTTGTGAAAGTGGACCATGTTTCTAAAGTTCAACTTATATACACAAGTCTTTATGCTATACACTGTAAGCTCCAGGAGTCTGAGCATTCTTGTTCCTTTCATTCCAGTGTTTGGTACACATTAGCAGCTCAAAACGTATTTATGGAAGACAAAGTACAGAGCACCAGTTTGGCCAAGTCTGATTTTCCAAATAACCACTAGATGGCAGTCTCGTTCAAGCAAACAGTGTCAACCTTAGCTAATTTGTAAGGTGCAATAAATTCTAAGTACAGAGAAGTGACTAATAATCTGATAAACTAGAAAATGAATTCACTATAGCAGTGGGATTTATATGTACTTACTTGTCTTCTGGCAGACAAGACTTTATGCAAGCAGGAGAAAGGGGAAAATGCAGACTAGCTCGATACCCATGAGCTTAAGATACAGTTCTAGTGACGTGAAATTACTTCTTAAAATTATTTCCCCTTTAAAGTAAATAATAAATAAGTAAGTAAGTAAATAAATAACTCTATCAAGTTAAATTTGGTAACCAAAAAAAAGTCTCCCCTGAAAACAGTCACACTCACCACCCCTGAGCTGTGTTCACGTTTGGCAGGTTTCAGAGTCACATGGTGAATGTGAAACACAAGCGAATCCCCGAAGTAAAACAGGATTTTTTTTAAGACCACCTGAACCTGAATTTCATTTGTATAAATAACCTTAAAATGGTCCTTTTGTAAGGCATTCTCTCAGTGCTATTCCTCATAAGATAGTATCTTATTGTTTTTTAATTTTTTTAACTGCACCCTGAAATAACATACAGGTGAAAATTAATTCTTTCTTTTTTGAAAAAGTGGCGTACAGAGTTTGATTCTAACATTTCTGCATAATTAAGTCTTTGACACTGTGTTTGGTTTGGTTTGGTTTTTGCTGGTTTTGTTTTGTTTATGGTTGGTTGTATTATTCAAATTATCTGCTGCCCTCGCCGGTGGAGGATTGTGCTTCACAGCTCGAGGATGCCAGGTTGTCTGCATGATTCGAGAGGACCCTCCATGAAATAGAATAAAACCTTCCTGGCTCATTGTGGTGAGGAGCAGCCAGCCACATGACTGGCTTTACCCATGGAATCAAAGAAAGAAATGACATGCATCACTTCTCAGCAGAAGTTTTAAGAGCCAGCTCATGGTTCGCCATCTCTCCTGTCCCTTCACCTGAGACCACCAGTTCCCACCCGGGTACCGCTCCACCTCCTAAGTCCACTGTGGTGCAGCCCACAGACATGTCACATGGGGGAGGAATAAGTGTGTCTTGTTATTAGCCTCTGAGATCTGGGGACTGTTTTTTATGGCAGCCTAACTTACTTAGTCTAGGTTGACTGGCAATACCGTATAGCGGTGGTTAGAAAAATAAGTGAACTAATACTTATAAAATACTTAGCCCCATGGGTGGTGTGTATAAAGCAGAAAGTGTCAACTTATTCATGTCCTGGATCATTATTCACTCCTTCATTTTAGCTGCCATATCCATGACCAGCTACCCTTAGGATTTGTCTAATTTGCGTTACCAGACATTGGCATCACTGAGAATTTGAAATGAGATCTAGAGTCCAATAAAGAGGTTAAGATATCATCTGCGTGGAAAGCTCTAGAGAGTATGGATGAGTAAGCGCCACAATGGGGACACACACACTCGAGAACATTCACTGGACAATCAGTGTTCATGTCCCTGACACCATTACTGGGCTTTTGCACCCTCTGTCATTCAGGTTTCTTTAACTGCTAAATGCAACCAATAAAATTCCTTACCTAAGACATTCTAATTTTTATATTCCAATCCCATTAAATACTTTTGTTCTCTCCACTGATGATAGTGAGTTCTTGGAATCAAGGAGAAGTGAGAGCACACTCCCTCCTGCCTGAGAGCAGCGCACCAGAGCCAAGACCATTCGGTACCAAAATAGAGGCTGGCCAAAAAGTCTGCTTAGTTTTTTCCATAAAATGAAAGACACATTTTTAATTTTCACCAATAACTTTGATTTGGATATTTTGAGTATGTCAGCTACCTCCCACATGTTATAATGTTGATTGTTCTCAGTTGATGTCTCTGATTGTTATCAACTTCAACTGGTCTACCTGACCATGGTGCATCATCCAGCAAGAAATCTCCAACACAAAACTTCGCAAACCACTTTTAATGCACTCCATCAGTCATAGCACCTTTTCCATGCACTACACACATGGTTTATTCTGTTAGTGTTTCAATTGTGTTTTTACCTTTCTGGAAATAATAAAGCATAATATGCCAAAATGTTCTGTATTTTATTCCATCTTCAATATTAAAATGGCTACACAAAAATTCACCAATTTTGATAAGTATTTTTAATGCACGCTGCTATGACAGCTGTCACAATACAATCTAACAATTGTTTTTGAATGAAGTTAAAGACAACTAAGCGCTCCTAGAGCCATGTTATGGGGGGAAAAAACAAACAGACTTTCTGGTGCAACCAATAGAATTATTTCTACACCCCCTTGATGTTTCTGCAAGAATGCATTGTAATGCCCCAAAGAATACAAGTTTCCTTTCAAACCGATGACAACTTAGTGTTCGTCATTCAGCTTTGAGTATTTGCCTGTTATCAGCCAATTTCCTGAGGGATGTAGATTCTGACCTGCAGTTCCTGCTGATCCTTTCAACCCAGATCAAGCACCACAAATTCCACCCATCAGACAATTCGCAACAGTACTTCTTGGACTGGTCCCCTTCATGAAAAAGAAAATGGCTTTAAACTGTAATTCTTTCCCAGATGGGTTTGAAAGCCAGTTTTCCCTGCAGAACCTTCAGAGGTCCAGGACTTAGAGATAGGAGATGCCCAAAGGCAGAGGGCAGTGCAGGGGATTGGTCCAAAGTTTCCTCGTAGAATGACTGTACCCCCAGATTCTCTCCTGGCCACTCAACAGAGGCCACCAGCTCCATGCTCTCTGGCTCCACCCTTGGCTGGAAACGTGCCCTGGACAAACTGACTCCAGAGGCCACCAGGCTGATTGTTACTGACGAGCACAGAGAGGGTGAGGCACAGGCTAAAAAATGGGGAATTAACTGAAAGTCGGCCTAATGATGGTTGACTGCCTAGCGCATTTCCGAGAACCTGGTGCCAAAAGACCTCAGCCAGGAAGATACCCCCAACAACAGATTGGAGGCTTTCTCCGGAGAAATGGGTCCCTAATGAAAAGACCGACTGGCCCCCTAACCAAATTTTAGTTTAGGCGCTTTTTATAAGCCCACTTGTCCACAGCTCTGCTCACCACAGAGAGCTTGCACACATTTCTTTCAAGTATTTAAGTCTTAATTATAAAAGGACAACCAAGGGTCACCTGGTATTTACAAAATTTGCAACGTGAACTAAAGGAGCCTGGTAGGAAGAACACAGAGATGGTGTGAGGCCAGGGTGTGTGTTTGTGCCCTCAGAGCTATTAGAGAAGAAAGTTTATGGTGAAATAAACAGGAGGACAGACAGAAAGACATTACTTGGGGATTAAAATAGCATCAGTGACATACACATTTCAGTAGAGGGTTAGTATATATACTATGGAATAAATCCTAGAAAGTAAAACAAATATCAAAAAATAAAACAGAGGAAAGGAGTCCTGACTGGCATAGCTCAGTGGATTGAGCGCGGGCTGTGAACCAAAGCATCGCAGGTTCGATTCCCAGTCAGGGCACAACCTGGGTTGCAGGCCATGGCCCCCAGCAACACACATTGATGTTTCTCTCTCTCTCTCTCTCTCTCTCTCTCTCTCTCTCTCTCTCTCTCTCTCTCTCTCTCTCTCTCTCTCCCATTCCCTCCTCTCTCAAAAATAAATAAATAAAATCTTTTTAAAAAAGAAAAATTTAAAAAAAAAACAGAGAAAGGAAAGGCTGAGATCTGAAACAAGAGGACCAACATTTCTGGAATTCCAGAAAGAGAACAGAAAATGAGAAAATTGTCAACGAGAATTTGGAACATTTTCCCCAGAACTGAGGATCACAAGGGTCCAGATGAACATGATGCACTGAGTGCCTGGCACAATGAATAAAAAGATCATCTTGAAATATCAGAACCCTAGAAATAAAGAAAATACTCTAGAACCTTCCAGAAAGAAAACAATGCATGTGGAATCAGGAATAGGAATGGAAATGTTAGAAGAGGATAAACCATTTAAAGTTCTAAAGAAAATTTGTTCTTAATCTAGAACTTTTTACCCAGCTAATCTATGTACCAAAAGTAAGGGTAGAATAGCTTTCTCAGACCTTTGAGGACCCATCAGAATAAGGGTTGAAACCGGTAGGTGAGAGAGGAGCAGGACATGGGATCCAAAAAGGAGGGCGTCCAACCCGGGAGGGCAGGGAAGTCGCAGGATCACGACAGTGCCGCCGATGCGGACAGGGCGGGTCCAGGTCAGAGCCCAGTGAATGCGGTCCACGGGGTGAAGCTCTCCCCACAAAACCTGAACCGAAAGGTTGCACGATGCACTGGAGGATTTGGAAAATAATACTAACAGACACTTGAGAGAGCATCTGGAATGGAACACGGTGATAGTTTCAGAGACAACAAAACAAATGAGAAAGTGTGGCAACTGCAGGAAAAAAAAAAGTTTATAAAAAGAAATGAGCTCCTCCCCTCTAGTGGGCTCAGCGGTAAACCATCTTTACATAGTTGTCATAGCAGTGTAAACACTGATGCATACCTGAATGACGATGAATTGTGATGTGTTAGCAAAATGCAACGATGAAAGGGGAGGGGAGGACGGGAGGAAGAACAACCGAGCACCCTTAGCAGAAACGCAGAAAAGTGACGATTCAAGAACTAGAAGATGAGCAGCAATATTCGGGGGAAACTGTCGGGAGAACCGGCGAGGAATCGGAGAGGAAAGCCTGAAAGGAAGATGCAGGGAAAGATGGGAAGGAGCGAGGAGGAAGGTGTTTTTCCCTCTAAGCTTTTTACTGCTGATAATATTTTACACTGCACACAAAAAAATACTTTAAAAATTTTTTAAATAAAAGATGATGAAACACAGGCTCATCATCAAGGAAAACCAGTCCAGTTGGGGAGATAAGACACAAGCATGTAATAGGGAATACAGGGATTATGTTGTAATAACTATGTATGGTGTCAGACGGGTACCCAGGCTTCCTGAGGCAATTACTTTGTAAGTTATATAAATATCTAATCACTACATTGTACACCTAAAATTTATATAATATTGTAAATTGAAGAGTAAATGCAATTTTAAAAAAGACACAAGCATGGAAAATATAGAATAATAATAAGAGTTTCAGTAGTAGTTAAAGACAATCATGGTCACTGCCTCACCAGGCAACTGGACTAGTGGCCCAGAGATGATTTCCAGGGTCACAGAGGAGGGCTCCCGGCAGCCTCTACTTCTGGGTGGTGGGGGGCCGGGGGGGGAGCTGCCTGCATCTTTCTGGAAACAGTAGAATCGTCTACTTGAACGTGGCCAGGGCAGTCCAAGGACTCAGTCACGTATTTTATCATGTACATATAATTGGTATATTGGTATTTGTGTATTATTTGTGTAACATTAATTTTTCCCTTCAATCGTGTGCAGGATCGACAGAGCTGTGAGGCCACTGTCGTGGCTGATGGAAATTCCAGAAGGTTTGGGGACTGCAGAATGCTATGCTCAAAATTCCACTGGAGAGAAAGGACATAATTAGTCATAGGGGTTGGACTTCATAAATATTCACAATAGTGCAGGCGTGAAGCAATAATGAGCTAGATGAGATTAATCTATCAGCCCTTGCATTGGAATGAAGGAATACATTGGAGAAATACTGCCAAGCATCAGGAAAAGAGACAGAGTGGCTGGTTTAATAGAATAGAGGGCACTTGTCATTTCACTGCCTGCTGAACGCGGCTGTGAACAGCACAGAGCAGAAAAATTAGCGCCAGCTTTGTGAGAGTGCTGTCCCTTGTTCAGCCGGAGATGGGTGTATACGATTCTGCTCAGAGCCCCATCTTCAGGGCCACACAGGATTATGTACCCAGGCGCACTTTCCCGGTGCTCTTACTGAATTATTAATAACCTCCCTATGTCATCCCTCCCTGTTTTTAAGGTGCTTTCACACTACTGGGGTGTTTAAGGTACAAACACGTAAACAACAGTTAACGTTTCTGTGGCGCTTAAGAGGCTCCTGCTGTCGCTCTCAGACCTTTCCACACAGGGCCCCTTAATCCTCACCAAAAACTCCCGTGAGCTGGTGGCATTATTAGGACCATTTCACAGATGAGGGAAAATGAGGCCCAGAGAAGATAAAGAACTTGCCCACACTGAATTGGCCAAGCGAGGTTCCAAGCCCACGGAGCTCAGCTCCAAACCCACACTAACTACTATGACAGCATAATTAGTGTGATTGCTCCAAAACACCTTCTCGAGAGTCACATTTCCTTCTGAGATCTCAAACCGTTCGATTCTGTACGTGTGCCAAGCTTCTGCTCCCAATTCTGTGAATTTATAAAAAAGCCAATTGACTCTCTGTTGACTACTGAAGAAACAGAGAGCTTCAGCTCTAGACATGGCCCATAAATGGACAAGTCCATTGCAATGATGGAAATGCACACAGTGACTGAGGTCATTGACCTCAGAGGTGCAGCGGAAGGTTGACAAATACATTAACTGTAGAAGTCATGACTGAGTAGCCCTGCATGGAAATGTTTTCAATGTCATCTTAGGGCATTGGAGACTATATTACTTTTCTGTAGCTACCTTAACAAATTACCACAAGTTTGGTGGCTTAAAACAACAAAAACCTATTCTCTCCCAGTTCTGGAGACCAGAAGCTCAGAACCACGCTGTTGGCGGGGCTGTTCTCCCTGGAGGCCTGAGGGGACAATCCTCCCACATCTCTTCCAGCTCTTGGTGGCTGTCGGCATTCCCCTGCCTGTGGCCGCCTCCCTTCAATCTCTGCTCCGCCATCACACCGCCTCTCCTCTGTGTGTCTCTCCCACGTGTATCTGTGATAAGGATACTTGTCACTGGAGCTAGAGCCCACTGGGATAATCCGGCCTGAGCTCCCCATCTAAAGACCTGTGATTTCATATATCTGCAAAGTCCCTTTTTTCCAAATTCACATTTACGTGTTCCAGGGATTAGGATGTGTGGATACATCTTTCACAGGGCCCATCATCCCACTCACTACAGAGACACCGCCAAAAACCAACAAACTGAGTCCAATAGTTGAAATGTGCAGCTAATACAAAGGCTAGGAAGACACAACAAGGCAAACTGAAAGATGCACAGCAAATGGAACTATGAGGAAGAGTATGCGACATGCGAGTTCTCGGACTGCACAGAATACGAGGCTGCGTTCAATTGTGTAAATGTCCCATTGTTGTGGTCTATTTGGAATAGCACTCGTAAGTAAGTTTGAAAATATGTGTATACACATATTTGATATTATACACAAATATCAAATATGTGTATACACATATTTGATATTATACACAAATATCAAATATGTGTATAATAAGGCCTTTATAGAAAAGAAGTTTGAGTATGGCTAAGAGAAAGTTTAGAAGGTAAAATAACAGATTCCAGCTGAGCAGGTGAAGGCTTTTGAGAAGGGCTCTAATGTTGGCTTTTCTTCAGCTCATGGGGTTACTGGTAGGGTCCTTACCCTCTGAGCAGCTCAGAGATTGGGGGCAGGTGTGAGATGTGAGTCCTGAGCCCAGCCGCCGCGCCCCCCCACCCCCATCTGAGAAGGGCTAAGGAGCCCCAGGCCCAGTGTGGCCTGTGTGGAGCAGATGGGGAGTGTCAGACTCTCCAACCACAATTTTAGTGCATCTCTGCTTGTCTGCCTTCGTCAAGTGAATTAGTGACGACTTTGTATCATGGGGAAATTCAACTATGTGATTTTAGGCTCATTCTGGCTCTAAAGGTCTGTGAACTTCCTTTTTGAGAGGGAGCACACCTGGGCGTTGGAATGCAACATACAGGGACACCTGGGTGAGACGCCACCTGTGAGCACTTCCCGGCCTGCCAGGAATGATTCCCGCACCGGCCTGCAGGAGGCTGGCAGGATTCAGCAGACAATCCCTTTACTTAGGTCCTGTGCGTCCCCAGGAGTCTCTGAGGTCTGACCTTCTCACATGCTCTCCACAGCAAGCAGAGGCCAGCGGGCAACCTGTTCTGTAGCCCCTGGAGGGCAGACCCCCTCTCAGAGTTCACCTCTCCTCACACAGCAGTGGCTGGGGGGCTGAGTCCTCCTTTCAAACAAATAACACAGAGGAGGTGACCTCCAATTCTGGCAGGGGATGTCGAAGTTCAGGGACAAAGTTCTCCACGCCCCCGAAACCAGTCACAGACAGGTGCCAGTGCCGGACAAACCCCCCCTGTTCCAGGGTGACACAAAAGATGAGCAAGGACAATTGTCTGTGCGTGTCTCTGTGTGGATGTGTATAGGTGTGTATAAAACACGTTTTCTCCTGGGAAGTAATGTATTTTAATTACCTCTTGTATTAAATTGTTCTTTCTTTATGAACTGATAGTGATAGATACCAGGAATTGTTTTATTATTGTGAATTCATTTTCAATGCCATTACATGGAAATATTTTTACTTATAAACTTGTTTTCCCTTTTTTATTGTTCAAGTACAGTTGTCTCCATTTTCTCCCCACCACTTCCCCCCACCCCAGCCATCCCCACTGCCCACCCTTGATCCCACCCCCCTTTGGCTTTGTCCATGTGTCCTTCATATGTGTTTCTGAAAACCCTTCTCCCTTTTCTCCCCATTATCCCCCTCGCACCCCCACCTCTGGTTACCGCCAGTTTACTTATAAGCTTATAATCGCCCATTAAAAGGTCGTCTCTCTTTTTTTGGCTTGTTTTTGTAAGATCTAAAAATCTGAGAGTTGCTACAGTCGCTCTGTAATTACCTCAGAAAAGCCTTGAGCACCTCCCCCCCTCCCCCACTCTGTGACCCGTACAAGGCAATCCCCACTGGAATCCCTGGACTTGGCTGCCCTGCAGGCTGCTGGGAGCTAAAGGGCAAGGGAGGGAGGCCGGGACCTTCACTTCCACCCGAGTCAGGGGCCAGGGTGAGAGAGAGCACTGTGGTGGCCAGGGGTCTGGGTCTTCACTGAGGAAGCTGGGGACGAAGTGACAGGCAGGACATCTGCAGGCAAAGCAGTAAGAAAGTGGCCTTTATCTGGGGACCTGCTGTTTCCTCCCCACCCACTTGTCACAAGCCCTCTGGCACCAAATAGATGTCAGACTCTCACTGAATGAATCCATATCCTTATCCTGCTTTAAAATGTTTTAAATCATAATAATCTCAGCTTTAAATCTCCGCTCTAGTCGTGTTTGCTGCATTTTCATTTCCTCGATACACGTGGCATGTTACCAGCCTCACCTCAGTAGCCATCGCGGCGACTTTCTTCTGTGCCCTTTTTTTTTTTCACCTGTGCCTTCTCTCCCCTTTCCTCAAACGAGGAAGAGTGGATGTGTAAAAACACTCACGTGAACAAGCAGAGGATTGTACATAGACACAGTTTGGTCACGTGTTGAAGTGCACTTCGGTTGGAAGAAAAATGAGAAGCAAAATATGGGCCCCCTTTAGAAAACAATGAGTTTGTTAAAACGCTTTCTTCATTTCTGCGAAAATGGATAGAATGCAAAAACCTTGTATGGCATCGAGGTGTCCACCAGGGGGCACTGCAGTCAAAGCACACCAGAAGGGGCTCAAAGCCTTGATTTACTCCACCGTGGGTAAACTCAGGTCATTTCATTAACAACGTCAAAAGTGAATTGTTTTCACAAAGCGAGAGGCCACTACTTTTACTTTTTGCTGAAGGGGAAAAAATCCATTTTCTGGCAGCAAAGTAGCTGACTCTTGGCATCCAGAATTGGCTCTTTACTAAGGTCAACATACATGTGCTAAGGAAGCCTGAACGCACTGGAGACTGCGAACCAAGGTCAGGCCAGAGATAACAGGCGGGTCTTGTGATTGTCACGCTGCTGAAAACATCCTCCCTCCCACCTTTCTCTCCCCGCTCCCCTGCTCATAGTGACAGACAAGAAAATGTTGGTGATTCGCACATGCTTTAAAATAAGATTTAGGACGGGAGGGTCTTGAATTTCATGATGCATCTGATATCTCCAGCTGACTCCGGCTCAGTGGGGGCGTAATCTCCGGGAGCCACAGAAGGCCGGGAGCCAGCCTGCGCCGCGGCGGCAGGGAACGCAGAGGAGGAGACGTGGGGGTGCATGCAAGCGGCTAGAAACACATGTTCTGATCCATTTTTTAAAAATAATTGACCTGTGTATTAAAGTAACTCCATTTCTTAAAAACACTTATTTGTTAACCCAAAATAAATTTCTTGGACTGCGAGGTGAAGAACGACTAAGGGTTAGGAGGGCGCACGGTGAGGACCCGGGAAAGGAGTGAAGGGCTACAGCACAATTCTGCCCCCACAGCTCGGTCCTGAGCTTCCTGCCTGCCCTGTGCGACAACTGGCCAGGAGCCTCACCCACTCAGAAGTTCCAGAGCCCGGGTCTCTCGAGCAAACTGTAGATACTTTCTTACGCAGTCAGTGTTGTGGGTTGAATTATGTCCCCCACAAAAACATACTGAAGTCTCAATCCCTGTATATATGTGAATGTGACCTTATTTGGAAAGGTCTTCCCAGATGCAATCAAGATGAGCTCATCGGGGTGGGCCCCCATCCGGTGTGATGGTTGTCCTAGTAAGAAGAGGATCCCTTGACAGCGAGATGCACAGAGAATGCAATGTGACCGCAGCGGCTGTGGCTTTAAGCCCCCAACTCTGTGCTACTTAGTTAGTGCATTCCTAGGAAACCCGTGATTATGACCCAATTCAGAAACAGTAGGATGGAGTTCTGGGAATAGCCATAAAGAGATACTTGACTGACTGGACTCAAAGTTTTAAAGATTTTTTTCCTGCTTTTTCCTTTTCTCTCCCGTTTTTCCTGTCTACCCAATACCACTATTTCAATGTTCTAAACAGTAAATATTATCTTGATTTATCCTTAAATGCACAGCTCTTAGTGATTTCTAGAAATGTGGTCATTTTTTTCCCCAATGCATCGTGTAAGTCTCCTCGAGTATCCTGAAGCTTGACAGTCCAGTTGGCATTGTTAAAGCACTCTGCTCCCTTGAGCTGCTCAAAGGATTTAACATAAATTTTCCTGATTCTTCATGACATCTTAAAGAAAAAGAAGTATAGAGCTAAATTAATCATCTTGTCCAAGTCACACAGTCTCTCAGTGGATGATCAGGATTGGGAGACAGACCTCCAAATTCCTCATATAGTGTCTTTTCTAAATGGCATGCAATTACATTTTATTCTTAATATCCACCTATAAGAAAACGGGGAATAAATCCCCCAAAGTTATGGTCCAGCCAAAAGTTATCTTTTCAGTACCTTTCTATATTTTGGATAGAAATGTCTAGGATACTCTGGGAATTTATAAAACTTCAAACCAGATGACACAAATACACTGTCCTGTTCTAATTTCCCAACCTCCACAAGGACTTTTCCACCCTTCCTTCCCACTCCATTCTGAGAGCCCCTGCACCTCCTGGGGTGATGGGAAAGATCAGGCTCCAGGGGAGCTCAGCCTTTTCCCCACCTTTCCGGGCTCCCCGCGTCCCTGGGACAGGGGTCGTGAGCATGCCAACCCGGCACCAAGGCCGCTCAGGATACCTCGGAGAGCACTCGATCTGACTCCCTGCTCGCCACCACACACCTCCCCCGAGAGCAGTGCCGTCTGAAAGGTCAGCATGCTAGGAAAAACCCTGGTCCTTGCTCTGACTCGGTGGGGCTGATAGACTGGAATTTCCAAAACTACCAACAAAAAAAAATTTTTTTTTTCAAAGAAAATCATGGAGACAAAGAAACAGCGGAGTTAGTCCCACAGCTCACAGAGTCTGTCCCAGTCCTCATCGGAGCACACACAGCGAATTCAGATGACAAAGACCACCTTGTGGCCTCGCGGGGTCCCAGCTCTGAGTCATGGCCACTGAAAGGTGTCGTCTCACCCCCATGCCAGCCAGTTCCTAGATCATTTGTCCCCGGGGGTCAAATTTGTTACTGGCCGGAGACCCAATCTCCAGGGAACAGGTCAATGATGAGATTCTTCACATATGATCTGGCTGAAGAATTATGAAAATGTAACCACAGAATAAACATGACATTCACACACAATGAATGGCATGTGCATCACAGCCTGGGTAGATGACAGTGAAAATAAGCCATCTGACTAAGGTTGGGAGGTTCCAGGTTAGTGCTACAAAAAGAGGAGGATGTGATGGGGAAGGATGAAGGGACACCACAGGGAGGAGCACGGAGGGGCTGGGGCACGGAGGCCGGTAGGTGGTCATCAGAAAGTAGGACAGGCATTCAGTGGATACGCATGTCCCGAGTTAAAGAAGGCATGGAGCTCTGCTGGGGAGCGGGTTGTGAAGTTCCGAGGAACGTTGAAGTCTCCCCAGATGGTTGTGGGATTTGAGAAGGGAAGCAAACAGGCCAGACACGATACAGTTTACAGCTACTGTGTTATGCCAGGAATGTGCCAGGCACTTTCCATGGATCTCCTCATGACATCCTCACAACAGCTCCACTCGGCAGGAAGTACTATTATTTTCATTTTGTAGACGTGCTAACACTCTAAATAGTGTTTAGTAACTTGGCCAAAGTCACACAGACTGGTAAGGACAAAGCAGAAATTAGAATCCAAGACATCAGATATTGCAGCCAGAGTCTTGACACTGTGTATGTGCACACACATACCCATTTACACACATAAACTTACATCTTAATTTCATTGGAAAGATGGGGGGAAGCAACCACCAGGAGATCCCATGGGGGATGGCAAGGAGGAAGGAAAGAGGAGAAGAATTACAAAATATCAACAGAGAGATGATGTATTGCAAAAGGAAATACAATAAATTGTAAGCGATCACAGAACATTGTTAGAATGCTGAACCCCCAAACGGGCTGATGAAATGCAGAAAAGTGGAAAACCATGATACTCTGGAGAGAGCCAGATTTCAGCAGGGTCTGATCCTTCAAAGACTCTGAGGACACACAGGGACTACCCACCATGGAACAAGGACCCCCATAGCCCAGTGAAAAGGGTTGTCATGGGAACAGAAGAGGAGCCAGGAGTCCTCAGAAAAGGCCCTCGGAGCCCCAGGTGCATGAGTACAGGAGGAAACATTACCAGAGGGGCCAGAGCTTGGGTGATCGCTGGAGACAGCAGGATGCCAGGCAGGACGGGACTTGCCAGCCTCCAGGAGCCCCACAAGTGTCTGCGTGTTTCCTGTCCTCCGAGCCTGCAGGTCGCTGGGGCCAGTGGTCAGCTGGTTGCCACCCCAGTGGAAGGGGCCTCTTTGGGGCCACAGATACGGTGAAGGAGGAAGGAGCTCGGCTGCACCCAGCTGGTGGATGGGAGCTGCCAGTCCTCGCAGGAGAATTAGCTGGGCTAGGAGGCTTACCCTGGCAGGACAGTGTGAAGGTAAATAATCGGGCTAATAGACATTCCTTTTTGCACCGGAAAATCTGGAATGGAGAACAGTTTGCTCTAAGCATGCACCCTCTGCTTGTCTGGGATGGGTGGGGCAGGGAGTTACCCAACAGAGCAAGATTTGTAGTAATTATCATGATTAACAGCCTAAAACTGAAGCACCATATTCCGGCCCCCAGGGTAAGTTGAAGTACGTGGCAGATGCGTGACTGATGTCGGGTCCCTGGTTTCAGTCTATTTTTCTAGTCTTCCAGTCACGTTTCTCTTTGGGAACTGTCTCAAGCAGCCACTAACTGTGTGTCAGAACTTTCTCAACCGTCTTGTACTCTTGTCGTCTCTGACCTCCGCCAGCCTGGAACATGCTGAAACCGTTTTTGAGCATGTTTTTAAGGTTCCAGGAACACACACACACATAGTCGCCTTGGAAGATGAGTTTGAACCAAATGTCATTGCTGCTTCTGTGTCACTCAATGGCTCTTGCAAACAGGGAATAGCTCCATACTAGAGCCATGACCGTTTGTCCTGGCTTCTGCTTCCCTTTCCTTTTTTTGTTACAGAAAGTTCCAAACACCCCACTTAAACGATCCTCAATTCATTTTGGCCATTATATTCAATAGACAATGTTCCTTAAAAATAAAGGAACAAAAATCCATTAAAATGGTGCACAAAATTTGAAGCAATTCCTCATTCCCTCCTTACTTCCTCTTACGCTGGAGTCCACATTGACATAGTTTCCAATACAAATGACATACAATCTGTTTTTGCAAACTCTTCCTAGATTCCGAATTTCAATTTCGATTTCAGTTTATGGGAATTAGGAGCCTCCTTAAAAAGGAATTTATCTCATCATAACTGAGTATTCTGAATGTGAGTCTGAAACAAAACTGATTATTTATGCCAAGCTCACATTTTACTTCTTGGGGATTTTAACCACATGCAGCGAATTCCAGTAAGAAGCTTAAGAAATTTCCCAGCTAAAGAAACACTGGTGGAGGCAGGCCTGGGGGCTGGGGGTGGGGCAGGGACGAGGAGTGGTACGGATCACATTTGACTCCTGAAAACACCAGCCAAGTCATGCAAGTTCGTGTTTCAGACTGTTTCAAGAAAAAGAATCCGTGGGAGATCATTTTAGGGCGAGTCAATGGAGACCGTTCTAGAAGGACTGAGAGCCGTCCACTATTCTCCAGTCAGGAAGAGATAGCCCATCTGTTGGGAGTTTCTCAAAGGTAGTTTGTGATTTCCTTCCTTTATCCTTTTCTTCTTTTTTGTGGTTTGTTTGTTTGTTTTTTTAAAGAGAGCAGCCTCACTGAGGAAAAAAGGATTTATATTATCAATAGTAGCCGTCACATGGTCACTTGCCAAGATCTATTTTCTGTGAGCAGGTGATAGTGAGAGAAAAAAATATGAGCAGAAGGTACCAATTCTAGCTCAAGATCTAGCCGTGTCCTTTGTTACCAGAGTCATCTGAAACCTCCCATTGTGGGATCTGGTGAACTCAAAGGACTTCCCCAAAATACTAGCCATGTACGTCACAGCACACAAGAGGTCTGGCATGGAATAGATCAGGGCATGAAGTCTTGGCTGAGGCACCTCCCCTTCCACGTGTGCTTCTCCCTGGAACAAAATGCTCAGAGCAGATACGTCTGCAAAATACATGCAGTCAGTCCCATGGAGGAGGAGGGAAGGGCAGAGACCCACAGCTGTCACACACACACACACACACCATACACAAACAGAGATGAGGAGACACCATCTCCTGGGGCATGAACGCCCCAGCAGGCCCTTCACCACCAATCAAATACCCCCCGAATGGAAGAGTTTCCTCAAGGCCCCCCAAGGTGACCTGCATCTACCTGGGACAACTTTTCTTGTTCTTGACCATCTACGCAAGTTCAGTGGACAAGACCACCTTTGGGAGAGTTAGTGGCCTAGGTTTTATCTGCATTCCATTGGGGATGGGCAAGTTCTTGGAGTTGGGCGGCATCATTTCTTCAGCTCTGATGTAATCGGAGGCAGCAGGCCAGATGGCTTCTGAAGGTCTAAAGCACAGGTGGCAAACGAGCTGAATCCAGCCCTCCACCTTGTTTTATCCGGCCCAGCGCCTTGTTTCTACCCAGTGGCAACGCCAAGCTCTCACATAACTATTAAGGAGTAGTTACATTTATACAATCCTAAAATTTGAAGGCAACCACAAGGCTGATGTGGCCCCCAGTGAAAATGAGTTTGACACCCCTGGTCTAAAGGCAGCTCTGAATTCCTCGTGAACCAAGAACATGCAGGACTTGGCACCTGCCACATCAAACCTTAGGTCCAGGCATTGCAGCTGTGTGACCATAGGAATGTCGCTTGATTTCTTCTATAAACTGGAGAGAAAAATTCCTGTGTCACAGGTTAGGATTGAATTTCTTAACCATAAAAAGCGCCTGACTTATGGAACAGGTCATAATGTTAGAACTCTCCTTTCTAAAATGCCATGATTTCAAACATGAAGGAATCTGGGAAGTTTGCCTTTCTGGAACACAACTAGATAATTCAATCCAAAATATTTCCCACTCTAACTTATTACTCATTGGAGGACCGCAATTACACAAATCTGGGTCAGCACTACTGGAAAATGCTGGTGAGATAAAAGTATTGCACAGTCCCTGTCTTCTGTGACATACTCCACATATTTCTTTTTCCTTAGTTGTTCCAAGTCACTTAGAAATAAAAGAAATGGTATGTGGCAAACCAGGCTGGGAAAGCGAAGGCTTCCCAGAGTTTATATTGCTAATTAAATTAAGGTTTCTAGCAGATCAAGGACAAATGACTGAGTTCAACAGAATATTTCCTTTGATGTCAAGATTTTTTACTTCAAAGACTAGCCAGCGGGATCGTGCAGGCGGCGGCCGGGGGCCCCTCCTCTCCCTGCAATGGGAAGCTGACGGCGAAAGAACTTTCAAGGATCTGCTTCAGAGCGGTGTGAACACCTGCGGTGGTTGGCCCTGCCCAGGCCAGACTGGGTGTGAGGGAGCTTAGGAGAAAATAAATGAATCAGAAGATGGGAGTTCGAGGCTTGGGTCTGCCACTTACCCACACCGTCTGACCTCCTTACGTGACCTCCGTCTTCACGTTCTCCCGTGTGAAATGGGAGTATGAAACCTCACCTATTTATCTCACGGGTTCACATGTAGATAACATTGGGTCTTTGGTACACCACGTACTGAGAAAAAAGAAATAAAGAAATAAAACCCCAGCAGGGTCCTATGGCAGGCTCTTTTCTCTCCCAGGAAGACGTTTTCCTCCACTGTGTCTCTGGTGCGTTTTTAGTAGTTGGTGTGCAATAATCCTTTGCTGAATGAGCGAAGGATCAATGAAGAGTGTGGTGAAGGATGCGCCCCCCTCTTGGGTCACCCCGTTTATTCTGCCATTGCAGTCCTGGCTCCACTTAACCCGAGGACGAAGTAAAAAAGAGTACCAGAGTTGGGGAGGGGAAGGTAGGGACAGCGAGAAAGGGCCACCCAGCGGCAAGGAAGGCAGGAGGGTGGCTCTGGGCTTGGAAGGGAATTTCCTGCGACACTCACCAATAGGAGCCTGTGCTGACCCAGCTTGGTGCGTTGCATGATTTTGTGGACAAGAAATTTTCAGTATTTTCCCCCCAAGTGCGTGTTTACTTCTGACTAAATGGATGGAACACTCATGTGTCATCAAATATTCATGAGCCAGAAAGGACAAACACCCTGATTATCAGCGAAATACCACTTGGAGTCGGCCCGAATTCTTAGTCACAGAGGAGAGCCCGGCAGCTGGGGAAACCCAGATGTTGACTCCATGATGACGACTGAATGAATAAACTTTAAGAACATGCACTGTAGCCTTTCAGAGATGTTTTCCAAGTCTCCCCCTCTCTCTGAGCTTCTCATTCCCATAGTACCCCCGGATGAACTTCATTTATCGGGCCAGAGGAAAGGGGCAGATGCTGGGAGGCTGAGCTCCGCTGTATGCTCCGGGCCTGCTGGACAAGTGGACACCCCCGCAGGAGTCTCCATCCAGGTGTTTCAACATCGGCATTCCCAGGCCTCCCATCGTCCTTGCTCTGACGACGGGAAGGTTTCCTAATCCATGAGTGCTGTGAATCAGCCCTTGATGGAGGAGTGACTCAAAGGACTGTGTGGCCGTGTGCTCAGGATGAAAGAGACCCACTCAAAGAGACTGTATCGGTTCAGATGTCTGAGGCTGCAAGTCACAGGAAGCCCACCGAAAGTGGCTTCAAACATGATGACGTGGGTGCATCTCACATAAGAAGTCTAGAGATAGGTGGTTCCAGGGTTTTGCGATTCTCTTGGTTATAGAAAGACAGTATGGTGCCGTGAAGAGGGGCCCACCTCTGCCGTGGGTTTCCCTGCGTTCAACTCCCAGCTTTGGCACTTCTTGGTGGTGGGACTTCAGGCATCACTTAACTTCTCGGAGTCTCTGCTCCCTCCTCTGTGAAGCCGGAGATAACAATAGCACCTCCCTCCCAGGGTGCTTGTGAGCATTAAATTAGTGAGCATATGTAGACTGCTTCGCCAGGGCCTGGCACGTAAAAGCACTATATCAGTGTCTGTTCTTCTCTTTATTTATTAATATCATCCTCTCCTTGTCACGGGAGTGCCCAAGGCACCAAGTTTCACACAATGTGCAGGGCGGGAAGGGAAGTGTGGGAGGGGGACTGGGCAGAGGATACGAATGACACAAACTTCTCTCGAGCGTATGTCTCCTTTCGCCACAAGAAAAGTCTTCCCAGATGCCCCTCGTCCTTTACACTGGAGCCTACAGGTGAGGATGGGGCCGCATGGGGGTGTGTGGCAATACTTGGCAAAAGAGGACTGGAATGACCATGGTTTAGAGTCTTTGTGCTATCTGACATAGAGGTCGCTGGCCACACGCAGTGATGTAGAGTTTCATTTAAATTAATTAAAATTAGAAAGCTAGCTGCTCAGTCGCACAAGCTGCATTTCAAGTGCTCAGTAGCCACATGGGGCTGGTGGTCTCCACGACAGGCAGGGCAGCCAGAGGCAGATCCCATCCTCCCAGAAAGCGGTGTTGGACAGCACTGCAGTCAGAGTTCCTGCGTGAGGGACCCTCCTTCCCCGAGCACTGTTCCTCCAGGTGCCTGAACAGAAGTAGGACTCTCTGTTCCCAAGGAAGAAGTGGAAGAAGCTTCTGGAGTGGCAGTCAACAAGGAAGGAGGGGCAGGAAGAAGGACCATCAGAGACATCGGTGAGATCAGAACAGGGGGCAGTAGGAGGGTGGAGACTCAGGAAGTTAAGCCGTCTCATTAGGCGCCAAGTTCCCCACGCTGGCTTCTCTGCCCCCGAGGCTGCCTTACGCATGGGAACCCAGGTACTTGACGGTGGTGGAAATCGGAATCATCAGGAAGGATGTTTTTAGACCCCAATCTGAGTAGTTTCAGTTACTGACAGGCAAAAATGAACTTGGACCCTCCAGTCTGCCTATGTCCTGGACCTCAACCTAATGTCACAACAACGCTCTGCAAATCACCATCCTGATGTTGGCTATTTTAGGATTGTTGTGTAAAATGGGGTAATGAGAAACATTTTCCACTTCACGTAATCACCATGAGCCCTCAAGAGAGTCCTGCCAATCTACCTGCAAAACCCTGCCCCAGGATCATCGTTGGCTGCCCCTGGGCCTTGGGGAGCAGCGAAAGTCCCCAGCACTCCTCCAAGTCTTACAGGAGGTGTCCGCTGACTGGGGCAGGAATGCGGCTGGAGTAATAATAATAACTATTCTGCATGTATGCTGAACTATATGCCAGGCATTTGCCCAAGGTCAAGAAATGGCAGAGTGGGATTCACGCCCAGAAATTTTACTGCCAAAGCCAGGCACTCTGCCATACTTTCTCCCCAGAACTGTAGACGACAAAGCTCTTTGGGGATCAGTCAGAGCAATGGTTCTCAGATTCCAGTGAGCATGAGAACCATCCAGAAAGCCGGATAAAACCCAGGCTTCTGGGCCAGCAATGTGCTTAGGAGTTTCCAGTTATCAGTTAGGAAGAACTCATCTGCATCTCTTCACAACTCCGTGTTCAATAACATCATGTTAGTAGCTCGAAATCAGTCATAATGGGGGAATTTAAACCACGGGAATCAGCAAGCTCTGGAGGGTCTGTTTTTAAACCCTTACCAGCACACCATTGACAAGGCCCCATCCTCAAATTCTCTGGTCCAGTAAATCGTGGACAGGGCCTGGGCAGTCACATACCTAATGATTCCCCAGGGGATGCTGAGTCTGCTGGTCCAGGGGGCACACTTTGAGAACCACCTAGAAAAAAATTTCAGAATCCTGAAATGGATAAGAGATGTTTGTCCAGATGGAAGTCATCACTGGGAAGAAGGGTGCCAGTGGGCTCACTGAGAAATGTTGGCCACAGGTGAGCCTCTATCAAATTGATGCTCATAAGAGCTAACACTTACAGGGTGCTGGCTGCAGTCAGCTCCTGTCCTCGGCACCGAGAATCTCCAACACATCCGAGTAATCCCTTCTCAGACAGCAGTGGGAAACTTCTCAAAAGGTTATCCGTTTCTCTGCTTCGGATTTGGTTGTCGAAGTTCTTCCGTATGGGTCTAGATTCCTACAGTGGCTTAGTTAGCTGGATAATCATGCTACTGAGATTACGGTTTATGTGGCCAAAGCCACGCATCTTTAGTTCTCTCGATCAAGTGGGGAACGAGACAGGGAGGAGAGCATGACCTCTTTGGATCCCCTCAAGTACATTATGACTAGCACTGATTCAAAGTGCACCTTGCAGGTCATCTTTCATAAAAAGATAAAACATTTATTCCATTTTATAAACCAATGACAATGCCAAAGAATGCAATAATGGTCTGTAAGTGTTTTGAAAATGTGTCCTACTTTCTCCTTCATATTGAGATTGCCACTGTCTTGGTAAGCACCCCGTAACTTTCCTCCAGCCCCTAACCTGCTCTCCTTGCCTCAGAGTTCTCACTGCCCTGGTCCACGTTCCTAACACACATCCCTGATCCTCTGGCACTCGTGGTTGAGAAACTCTCTCTGGATTACGATTGCACATTGATTTAAGGCCAAAATCCTCAGCCTGGCCTCTGAGACCTAGTATGACCTAGCCGCATTTTTCTCTCAGTGTATCTCAAATTTATCCAATTTCCATACCACCTGATCATATCTTGAAGGAAGTTCCAAGGACTTAGTCAAATGAGACAAGCGGTCCGACTAAGACGACAAAAGCCACACAGCCATGGGAGAACCATCATCACAGCCGGGAGAAAGGCAAAGCTGGAGGCCACAAGGTGGTCCAGAAATCAAAGGGTGGAACTCGGAAGGTGTTTCAGAAACAAGGCAGAATAGGACATTTCCCTCATCCATGGTGTCTGGTGCTCGGTGTCTGAGCAGATCTGGGGCCTTCAAAGAACAACAGAGCTGATGCCCTGGGTCCATGCTTTCCAAATTCACCTTTTCATTAGACACACTTGGGTAGCCTTTAACTGGAAATATTAATAGTCCCCAACCCAGTCCCAGGAAAAGGGCCAGGAAAACTGGATTTTAATAAATGCTTACGATAATTCTTATGATTGTTTGAGTGTGGGGGAAATGCTGAGTTTACATTAAAATCACCTGGAGGCCATGCAGAGAGACTGAATGGAGAGACCACATGGAGGTGTGCTGGCTGACGGCCCAGCCCCGATCCCAACCCACAGCCAGGCTCCATCGCCAGGCCTGTGTGCACAGATGCAGGCGAGGACCCCGGGGTAGCCCAGCGGAGGCCCCAGACACTGCTGAGCACAGACAGGCTATCCACGCTTTGTCCTCTGAACTCCTGACCAACAGAACCCAGGAGCCCAATGAAACGGCCACTTTATAGTTGTTGTTGTTAATAATCTGGAGAGCTTTTAAAAAATGCTGTAGCTTAGGTCCTGTCCCCAAGCCATTCTGATTTATTTAGTCTAGAGTAAAATCTGATACTAATTTTCCACTACTTTTTGTTATAAAAATTTCAAACAAGAAGAAGAGCTGAATGAATAATATGTGGAAATGTGTGGACCCATCACAATTATGAATATTTTGCAATCAATCAATAGATAAAAGGATAAATAGGTAGGTAAGTAGATGGACATTTATAGGGCTGAGCTGTTAGAAAATAATGTACAGATATGACACTGCAGAAGTATCCAAAAATAAAGGCATTGTCTTACATAAATGCAATACCATTATCATGCCTAAGAAAATAATAGCAATTCTCTAATATCCCCCATTTGCTCAAAAATCTGTTTTTGTTCTTTTTGTTAACAAAATAAGTGTCTAGTCAAATTGTATACAGTACATTTGGTAAGATTTTTTAGTCTATTACTTATTTATTTATTAAATTACACTGACTTTTTAAAGCAACCTGACCAGCCGCCTTGTAGAATAGTCTACAAAGTATATTAGTCTGATCGTCAATTCATTGTGTCGTTTAACTTATACGCCTATTCCCAGTAGGTTCTAAACTAAAATACAAAGCTAAGGAGGCCAGAGTCAGACCAGACATTTGGAGCCAGTGTAAGTCACAGGAGATGTGTACTTCACGTCACAGCGGGTGGCATATAATGTCAGGTGTCACGTTATTAGTAATGCTGGCTTTAATCCTTTGATTAAGGGGATGACTGTTCTACCCCTCTATTAAAACCCATTTTTTGATTTGCAATTAGCAAGGAATCTGTGAGGTGCTATTCTGGCACCAACAAAAGTCTACCAGTGGTGTTGGCATGCATTGATGATCCTTGCCTGAAAGAAGTATTTGATGGGGAGTAACAACATGGTGATTTCTTTCTTACTTTTGTATTAAGGCATAATTCACGTGCAGTAAAAGTTCACTCTTTTTTTGTGCAGTGTAGCAGGTCTTGACAGATGTATTTGTGTGTTCCTGCAACCACCACAAACACTGAGAAACAGAATAGTTCCACCCCCTCTCGCCAGTTCTCCCCCAAGTCCTGTTATCCTCGGCCCCTGCCCCAACCCCAGCCCTTCGCAACCATTAATACATTTCTGTTCTTTTAGATTTGCCTCTTCTGGAATGTCACATACATGGAATCATACAATGTATAGGCTTTTGAGTCTGGCTTCTTTCACTTAGCAACATGCGTTTGAGGTCCATCCATGTGCTGATGTATCAGTAGTTCTTTCCTTTCTTATACTGAAGAGAAGTCCTTTGTTAGAGTGTGTTAACTTGTTATTCGCTCCCAAGTTGAGGGACATTTAGGTTGTTTACAATTTGGGGAAATGCTGAATAAAGCCATAAAAACATTCTTATCCAAGTCTTCATCTTAAGGTAAGTTTCCATTTCACTTGGTTAAAATACTGAAGAATGGGATTTCTAGGTTGCTTAGTAAATATATGTTTATTTTTAAAAAAAACAGCTCAATTCTTTTTTCTCACAGTGGCTGTACCATCTTTCATTCCCACTCTCAGTACGTGAGAGTTAACTGATCACTTCTAAAATTCTGTCATCCGTCATTTTTTTGACTGGCAATCTCCCATGGAAAAAGAACATTTTCTCATCAACTTGAGAAGAACTATAGCTCTTATTATAAAGGTCAAGTGAGTGCTAATTCTTCTTGCTTAATTACCTATTTTCAGAGTAAAGAGTTTTCATAGTAGCTACCTCCCAGGGTGGACAAGTAAGGTTTTCTTTTCTCCTCTTCTGTTTCCTGCTTTTTTCCCTGTATTTATGGACTTCTCAATTTTTATTTATCCCATATTTTACAACCAATAGCATTTATCTTTTTAATTCTCAAAGTGTCCCAAATTTACCTAATGGGAATGCTATCAAATTGGTTCTGTGAACTTTTGACATAACTTCATTAGTCTTTGACACTTTTTTCTTCCTGGCACAATAAGATTCCCATTTGCGCCTTGAACTTCCCTGACGTAGGCCTAGATTTAGCCATTTCTCCAAGAGGACAGATTCCTTGAGATGATATTTAGAAACCAAGACATCTTGTGGTTACTGGTGTATCATCGCTTTGAGGTGCTTTAGGTGGGAATGCACACCCAGACACACACAGACACACACTTCCAATCAAGAAATAAAATATGTATGCATATAAATCATGAACTCATACCAATAGTTCCAATTAAAATTTAGCCTTCTTAACATCTTTACTTTTTAATTTATATCTCTGTGCCCTTCAACTGGAAATCTCAATTTTTAATAAAATTAAGATACTAATTTTCCTGATCTCATCATACAAATAAGAAGTATCAAAATCACCATGCCGGTATTACTGTTAATAAAGTGGCTCATGAAAGTTTAAGATTCCTTTGCAAATTTCTAAAATTTTATTGATTTATTTATGTATTTTTAGAGACAGAGAAAGGAGGAGGGAGAGAGGGAGAGAAACATCGATGTGCAAGGGAAACATCCATTGTCTGTCCCCCGCACTCCCCTGGGGACCTGGCCCTCAACCCAGGCATGTGTCCTGACCCTGAATCAAACCACAACCTTTCAGTTTTTTGCAATTTTTAAAAATCCTTACAATATTTCTCATTAGGGATGGCCAGTCAGAGTATTGAGTTCAAAGGTCACTTGAAATAATTCTTTCTCCGTGTGGTTGTGCTTCCAACGCGATGCACGGTCAGGCGTATTTGTTCCCGTGTGTTTTCAATTTGTTTTCAATATATTTTAAACGCTCCCCTGGGGATGGATTCCAGGGAGCAGCCACGGGGCTGACAAGCCACGGCTGGGTTGTTTTTCTCTCTCTTCTTTTCCTCCCCCTCCCAGGCTCCCCTCCCACTCCGGTCACCGAAACACCACCTTTTCTCCACGACCTGCTCCCTCCTAGTCCTTCTTTCGATCCCACGGGTCAACAACAGCATTTCCCTCCTCTGGACCCCTATAGCCTTTGGACCACTCCTGATAGAATTTAAATGTTCTGCTTGGATTACCGTCCTGGTGTCAAAGGTGAGCAACTTTTGCTGTAAAGGGCCAGATAGTAACTGTTTTAGGCTTTACAAGTCATGTAGCTCTCTATCCCATCCTCCTCTTCTTTTTTTACAGCTCTTCATACTCTCACCCGGCAGGACCAACAGAAACAGATGTGGCTCTTGGATAGTTTGCCAACACTTTCCTTATGCCACATTATTTCAAGTGCCTACCTTGGAGTAGGAGAAGTCCTACTTATCCCTATACACCCCACTTACAGCAGAGCACCTGAGAAGACATGCTCATGAAATGTTTGGTAAATTCATGAATATACAGTGTTAGTCTATGGCATTCTTACAAAAACTTCTTATTAATTCAGAAAGTTGAGCTGTGCAGAGCTATAAAAACACAGGACGTTGGCTACAGACAGTAGCCTGTAGATAATACCACTCTCTGCATTCAGTCATGCACCAGGCCCTCTTCCAAGGGAGAGAGGCGTGGGTGGTGTGGTGTGGGTGCTGACGGTCATGGACGTGGAGGACCTTGGGATTACACAGGAGTGTCCAAGAGGGAGTTCACAGCTTCCGATGCGCAGGAACAGACAAGATGGCAGAGGTGGTGCTACTGGTGGAAGCTGGGTTCTTGCAGTGTCTCAAGGAAAGGAATTTCCTGAGACCCACACGGGAGGATGCGGCTCTGTGGTATGGTTTCTTGATGATGTACAGTTAAGGGGGTTCCCCTCCTGACTTCCCAATGTCCCATCTCCATCCATCCCACCATGAAAACAGTCCAATATTGTCTTCAGTAGGGCCAGGATGAAGGCCACTGCTCAGAGTTTATGCTCTTATTAAAATACAGTCCAGTCCAGCGTCTGGCTAGTTTAGTGTGTTTCCAGCTGCAGTCCATTGCTGTGCTGTGGTATTCAGACTCCCTCCTAGAGGCTATGGGCCATGTGGCTGCTAAGGCCAAGTGGCCATGGACAGAACAAGTGTATGCACCATGTGAATGAATGTGGGTCACAAGCAAGAGAGAGAGAGAACTTCTTGGTTCCCCTGGGGTTATAACCAGGAGCTTGGGTTTGGGGCAGACCAGGTACTTTCTCAAAATGACCAATCAATCTCCCAAATTTTCACTGTCTTTAGATGCATTATGCCCCCTAGATAGACTGACAGGCATCTATGGTCCACCACCTCCCCTTGCACCCCCCGCCCCCAATAATTCAGTACTGGAGTGGGGAAAGAAGGAGAGTTAATCCCCTTGGTGGAACAGTGCTGTGATCCCCTGGGGAGTGAAGCTTCAGCTTCTTGGTGAAGCAAACAAGCTCCTGCTCCCCAGTTTACCACTCACTGTCCAGTCTCTTGCTCCCCTTCTCAATATCTAGCTACACACCGACAGTAACATTGGAGTAATTCAACTTCCCTTCTTCTGACCCGAAAGTGGCTCACACAGCCTGCAAACATAAAACCCTCCTCCCCAGGAGGAGATGCCATCACGATGAGAAGGCAGCTCTGGTTTCTAAAAGCCTGCCTGCATCCTCATCCACTTCTGAAGAAGAATAAAGATCGATACCACCTGGAAGAGAACAGGAATGACCTGTTCATTTCCAGCTCTTGGGCCCTCTGAGCTTGTTGGGGCTCAGGCAAAGAAAATCAAACATGACTAACAGCACGAAGGAGGTCAGAGCATTGTGCCAAAACTTCCTCCCCGAGCACCTTCCTAAAACAACGCCTCAGTTTGCACCGTAGCCCAAACTGCTAATTTTATCAGAAGGAAATGCCTTTTAGAAATCTGCTGTCCTGGGTTCCAGGAAGTCCCTACAGACAAGAAATTTCCACTTCTGACCTGAACCCTGGTGTCGAGGTGTGGTTACTTCTTACTGCGGAGCCCTCTACCCGGAGTAAGGTACATTAAAAAGTCGATGTCTTTGTGGTTTTTGCCAAGAAATTGAAGTCCATTTGATGCATTTTTATTCTCAGGAAATTGATTTCCATGTGTAGTTGGGGTGAAAACTGTATGCCATCCATTAAAAAAAAGGTGCTTTACAATAACAATGTTTGAAGTTACCATTGTGTTTCTCCCCTTAGCTTGTCTTATCTTAAGCCATATGCTGCCGTAAATTAAAGGGAAAGGGCATTTAAACCAAATGGTTTCTCTGAATAGCATTAATCCTGTCAAGAGTAGTTTGTGACAAAAGCTAAAGGTTGTGCTCTTGCCTTTTAAGTACAACCAAGTTAAACGTCTGAACTATTTCTGCTGTCCCTTAAATATTAGGATGTAACACATTTGGGATATTTGTTGACATTTGTTATACTTTTGATGAACAATTAGCCTGCAAGAATATTAACAGGAAATTCCATTCATGAGATAAGCAGCTGTTCGTGCAAAGCTTCAAGCCAGATCATGGGACCGAAAATCTTCTTTATGCAACTAATGTTAGTTGAATAGTCAGCATTCCTTAGGTATCCGAAAGGAAATGCTTTGAAAATAACTTTTATGGCTAATTTTGACTCATAGTTTAGTAAAGAAAAAATAAGTCTTATAATTCATTTGGACTCTTATACTTGTAGTTTATAAAATGTGAGTATTTAATATTGTCCCTAGTCACCATATAAATTTCAACTAGCAGGCATCAACAAAGGACCTGCCCCAGTTACTTCCAACCTATAACACAAAATCATAAAGCCAGTTTTAACAACCCTAATTCCACAGCATGTTATGGTAGGCTCCTTTTTCATTCTCAAAGCAAAGGCCTGGCGTGCCTACCATTATATGGAACACTCTCATTCAAAAAAAGGGTCTCTTTCCCACTTTTGAGCTGTTAAAACATTTAATGTAATATTCCCTTTGCAACATTTATTTAGGATCCACTAAATTGCTCAGAATACAGTTTCAGAATACTGAGAGGCAAATGACTGGTAAGTAACTAGTCAGAGTCCGATGCTGTAACAGAAATGATGGCAGTTCTGTGAACGCACTGGAAAGCCGGTGCATTCTGCACTGAGGGGAAGGATTTGATCAAAGATTCACTCCCAAGCCATCAATCACCAAATTCTAAATACCATTGCCATTCGCCTCTTCCTCTTTCCTTCCAATAGCTTCATCTCCCCCTCCTCTCTACCCCATCACAAGTAAAAAAGGAAATCTGAAAGGGCCTGGCATTTATTTTAAAGTCAAAGCAAAAGGCCATAATTGTGTCCCCATCAGTAAAATATTTCTGAGCACGCATTCCCATTGTGTGTGCCTTTATTTATAAATTATACACATGTCCTACTCTGAAGTAGTGTATTAAATATCAGTGAAGTTTTCTCTCTTTTTTTTCCAGACTGAAGACCACATCTGCATCCAATTTTCTTCTAATATTTTCTTGCATGCTTTTTAGTGTACAAGCCTTCCCTGCAACTTGTGAGACCACTAAGGTTCTCTGTAAAGTTCTGCAGTTTATGGCCTATAGCTTTGACTTGGTTTTATTTTAATAAATGAAAGGCCTTTCTGGATTTCCTTTTTGCCCATGATAGCCTCAGATCTGGCCGTAAGGGTAAACAGGTATCTGCGCAGACAAACAGAGCCCCACACTCCCTCATCCTGACCCTCATCTTTATCCCGCTCCTATCCAGCTCCCTGCCCTGGTCCTGCTGAACTTTTGGCAGCAAGGGAATTAAGATGGAAAAGGTGCTTCTTGCTCCTGGTGGTTCTTGACTCCAGATGCCACTTAGTTTTCTAGTTGAGAACACCCTGAGGTTTAATTGGCTCAAACTACAACTTTCCAGGAGGAGTAAGAAGTGTCCCTTTTAACGCCAGTTTGATTCCCAGTCAGGGCACACGCCTGGATGGCAGGCAAGGTCCCCAGTAGGGGGCACACAAGAGGCGACCACACATTGATGTTTTCCTTTCTTTCTCCTCTCTTCCCCCTCTCTAAAAATAAAACAAATAAAATCTTTAAAAAAAAACAAACAAAGAAGTGTCCCTTCTAGTAAAGGTGGCCAAAAGGTACAAACTCCCACTTCTAAGTCCTGGAGATGTAGTGGACAGCACAGTGACTATAGTTAATAATACCGTATTGTACATTTGAAAATGCTAAGATAATAGATCTTAAAAGTTGTCACTATAAGAAAAAAATCATAAATATGTGGTAATGGATGTTAACTGAACTTATTGTGGTGACCATTTTGCAATATACACATACTCGTATATTAAGTCATTGTGTTGGACATAATTGAGTTATACCTCAGTTTTAAAAATGAATATTAAGAAATAACAAATGATAAAAAGTAAGAGTTCCTTTTAAAGCATTCTGAAATCCTGGAGTGTGAGGTGGGCCCCACTACATGATAACAAGTGGGCCCACGTATATTCTAACAGGCTCCACCTGGTGGTAACGATGAACCACATGCACCTAAAAGGTGATCCCGCTGTGCACTTATGACCTTCCCCATTCCTCACTGTTCACGTCATTTCAATCAGTTTCTATTAAATTTAAGAGAACCAATGTGGACTCATTGTCTGAACCCCCCAAACCACCATCACCTTGGTAGGAAGGTTCTCCATCAGTGATATCACCATCAGCCGTGCCTCCCACGCAACAAACCCAACATTGTGCCCCATTGCCCCCCCCCCGCATGCCCACATCCATTCACCAACGCCTCACATGCCACCTCAGAGAAGTCTCTTACAGCCAACCTCTCTCCTCTGCCACTAATTAATCCAGGCCTCCAGCATTCATTGCTTGAATAATTACCATGATCTATTTTGTCCACAAACCTCCAGATTCTCTGCCCACTGGTTTCAGCTCAGCTGCCAGTTATTTTGTTGTTGTTGTTGTTAAAAATTAGCTACCCTGTCTTGTGTGGCTCAGTAGGTTGGACATCATCTTGCAATCCAATAGGTCACCAGTTTGATTCCCGGTCAGGACACATGCCTGAGTTACAGACAGAGCCCCAGTTGGGGGCATGCGAGAGGCAACTAAATGATGTTCCTCTTGCACATTGATCTCTCTCTAGCTCTCTTCCTCCCTCCCTTGCCCTCTCGCTAAAAATAAATAAATAAAATCTTTAAAACAATTAAAAACTTAAGATCAGCTGCCATTTTTCCTAATTAACAACTTTTATTGCTGCTGTCTATAGAGGTTATCTCCAAACACTTTTGTTTGCATGACTGTTAGTAAAAAAAAAAAAAAAAAAGAGTGCACACCTCTAAAACACAATAACTTATTCCAAAATTGTGAACATGCATTACTATGTTAATATGCATATTCTGAAAATACATGTAAAAATGTGACATTGTTCCTTGTGTCACATTTTGGGTGATGGAATCATTTCATGTCCTGATCATAGTCATGATTACACAAACCCATACATGTGTTAAAATCTAAAGAGCTGTACACCAATAAATCATTTCACTACCAGTAAATTTACAAAATAACTTTTAATATTTAATAATAACATATTTGCCCATTCCCAGCTGGACTCCTTTTTTTTTTTTTTTTTTTTTTTTTGCATCTCCTGAGTACACTTGCCCCATTTGGGGACCACAGCATTAAATTAAACACCCTAGGTTGTCATTTTTGGCTGCTAGTGTAAAAGAAGCTGCAGGAAACTCTTCAGATCCCCGGGGGCTTTTCTATTCATTGCGTAATGACTCCACCTCCAGTTGTGTGGTGTTGTGAAAACAGTGACAGGGACTAGGGATCACTGTGTGTCTAAGTACTACAAAATCAAAGGTTATTTATGTTGCTCTTCCAGAACATACGTTGGGTCTGTTTGCCTTTGTGACCTGCCCAAAGTAATGACAGAGAAAGGCAGCAGCTGGAGTGCTGCAGTCCAGGGAAGAAATATATGCACCCCTCAGTAAAAATCACCTATCAAAGTGAAGGACCCAGAACACCACAAATATGGGTTCAGAGAAGCTTCACCGTAGGAGATTAGGGAGGAGAGATCAGCATGGAACCTCTCCCAGGTAGGTTACCATTTTACATCAATCACCTAGTGGTTGGAAACGTTAAGAAAACTACCCCAAGGTGGAACAAAGTCACATTTCACCAAGGTGAACCCACATGGTCAGCCAGTGTCCCAGACTGAGGACAAACTGTGGAAGAGTTGAATGGATAGACATCAATAAACTCAGTGTCCTCTCTAGCTACCTTTCGAGGTTATATAATTTTTAAAATCCTCACCCAAGGGCATATTTTTAATTGATTTTTTTGAGAGAGAGAGAGGGATGGAAATGCCCAAGAAGCATTTGAAGAATAGGGAGCCTAATATTCAATGTTAAAATGATCACTCTATGGCTCTGCAGCGTAACCTTCCTTGTCATCAAATTGCCAGCAGAAATCTACTGCATACGACTGCATCATGTGCACTGTATTTTAATGAAAGGAGCAAATGAAAAAAAATGGAAGGCTCATGTCCTATATTTGAGCTGATGCCAAGGAAAAGATAAAGGAACAGCTGTAAGACATAGAGAGGAGGACAAAAAGTCAGTAGAAGCTGGAAGCTGAAAGCAGAGGTGACTGGGAGTGTGACACAAGGAATGTCCAGGAGTTTTGGCAGCAGCATTGAACTTCCTACTGTCTGGCAAACAAGAGGTTTGAGCAGATCTGATCTAGACCTAAGAAGCCGGGTAGCCCAGCTGATACCTGGTTTACTTAAATATGTGACTCCATTATATCTGACATCTTTGAGATCCAGAACTAGGAACTCTTCCAGGATAGGAGGATAAGATATTCATTTTCTCCTAGCAGAGCAAAGTGCCTGCTTAAATAACGGGTGATGAAAGATTAGTACATCACCTTATAAATTAAATTAGTTGATAAGTACTGAGATATCATTTATCATAATTGGTCATCTAAGATTCTGCGATTGCTAGCCTGAATTGTATTTTACTTAAGGGCTCTTTGGGTTCTTCTATTTATTATATCATTATATTCATATTATTATACTTTGGGGGGGGATGGAAACATCCTGTATTCTCTGGTGGCGTCAAGCAGTTTGCCAACCCCTTGAAGCCACCATCGTTCTTTAGTGTAGTCGTGAATCTCCTGACATTCAGTTCCCAAGTCACTGCCAGGGGCCAGATGATGCTCAGGCCTATAGGGACTGTTGGGGGCTGAATTGTGCCCTCCCCCAACTCACATGTCGAAGTCCTAACCCCAGGTCCTTCAAAATGTGACTGTTTGGAGATAGGGCCTTTAAAGAGGTAGGTAAAATAAGGTTGTACGGTTGGGCCCTGCGCCAACCTGACTGGTGTCTTTATCAAAAAAAGGAAATTAAGACGCAGACGCATGCACACACACAGGGAAGCCCAGGCAAAGACACAGTGAAAAGGCGGCCATCTGTAAGCCAAGGAGAGAGACTTCAGAAGAAACCAAGATTGCCAGCTCTCTGATTTTGGAGTTCCAGGCTCCAGAATTGTGAAGAAACCCATTCCCATTGTTCAGGTCACCCAGATTATGATACTTTGTGTTGGCAGCCCTAGAAGACAAATATAGGGACCACATTTTCCAAACTAAAAATTATGACACACGGCCTTACAAGTACAAGTGATTTATGGAATCCGTTGACTGAAATGCCTTATATTTGAAATCCAGCCATGCCTAACCCATAGTCTTACTTCCAAATAGGACTTGACTTAATCCTAGAAAAATACTTTTATTCAATTCTTTTAAAAATCTTAGAAAGGGGGTTCTATTACCACCACTGGAAATGTACCAAATCCCAATTTTTAAACTCAAGTTTTACTACCATGCATTATTTTGGCACCATTTAAAAACCAAACCAAATGTAATTTAAGGGAAATTAAGGGCAGAAATCCATAGACTTCTTGTTCTTAACATATAAATGTAGGCTAAATTACTGTAAGCAACCGCCATTCTATTTTTAGGAGAAAGGAAATCGAAAAACCCTGAATGCCTTCAGGAGGAAAAGTCCTGTAAGAGGAACAGCACAGAGCAGCGTTGGCAGACTCTTAGCCCAACCAACTGCATAATTAGTAAACACCTGAGGGTTAAGGGTGGTGGGAAGTGGGAAGGAAGTTTTGTAAACTTAATATTCTTTAAGATCTAAATCAAATAATGAATTGAAATCTGGTCATAGTTGTTGATACCGTGCATATTAAACACAATGTCTGCTTTTTCCCTTAGAGCAAAAATGAAAAAGGCAAAGGCCTTGTTTATTCATATGATCTACACAAAAATGCTAACTTATATGTGTTTAAAAGCCCGTTGGGGATCCCAAGAACATAATGAAGCACATGGAATCCTTGTCAAATGCAAGCCAGGTGTGAATTCTTTTTGCTTTTACCAGAACACTTCAGACTCGCAGGCCTCATAAGTCTGTATTTCTATACAGACTAAGTGAAAATACAGCTAAGTGCAAAAGGAAAATTAAATTATGAATCTTCCTGGAAGAAATACAATTTACTTGACTTCTGGGATCAGATGACAAAATGGATCCAAATTATAAAATTGCTCAGTTTACAAAAGCCAATGAAGAAAATGAAGAAAAGCATAGCTAGGGAAGAATAAATTGTTATCAACTCTCCTTAAACAAATGAGGAGAGAAAACCCATATTAAAGCATTGAAAAGTGTTACCCAGAGAAACCTGTGCATTTCTAAAGATGAAGAGGTGGTTCCAAGCCTCATTTCTCCAGAAGCGGTGTCAAAACCAAAAGGATGAGTGGGGAAAATGTTGGGAGAAAATCTCCCTAATTTCTCCCAGCCAGAGGGGTAGGTGGGCCATCCAGGAGATGTGAGTGGGAAGTCTGTCTGGAACAGAAGTTTCAACCTCTCTGCCCACTGCTTCCCTCACCAGGACTATTCAGGGAAAAGAGAACGTGCATGATTGTCTCTTCTCACAAATAGGGGTTTCTAAGGGTAAAAGACAACAGAAAAAATAAGTAAGGCAAAACCACTGAAGCCCAGGGTGGGGGGTGGGGGGGTGGCCAAAGCGTGAGACTGCACAGAAGCCTCATTCAGAATCCTCAACCACTCCTCAGATTTGAACTGCCATCACAGGAGGTGGGGGATAGAAGACCCCTACTACTTCATAGCTGTGTGACCTTGCCCAGGTTACTTAATGTCTCTTAGCTTCCATGTCCTCATCTGTAAAACGAAACTTATTATAATAGCTAAATATAGGGATAAAATGAGTTACTACATATAAGGCACTTAGAAAAGTGCCTGGCACATTGTAAACACTACACTAGTATTACATATTACTATTACTGTTACTGTTGAAGGCCACAAGCCTCCTTTTTCTTTCCTTCTTCTGGTTAGAATAGGTGTAAAAGGTACCCACTGTGGTCCAGGTACCACCTAAGTTTACTGCTGATTGAAAATCAAAAGATTCAATGCCTGGTTTAATGAAGTTCTCTATATCTACTGGGGGAGGTGAAGGGCAAACGTATCAACAAATGTGCCATCCAAGCTTGCTCAATGCCTGCCCCAGTGTGAGCATGGCAGGGCACTCAAGCCATGGGGGGAGATTTATTTGAGAGATCCCTACTTTTAACACCAGTCATCAACTCTGTGAAGATACAGGAAATCCCCCCTTTTCTTTCAGTGGCCAATTGTGTTTCGGTCATTTTAAAATAATTTTTGTTCTTCCAGGTCTCCCTGTTCTGGTGTTGTGCACAAAAATCACTACCCCAAGCCAGCCCCTTCTGGTCATACCTCTTGCACAACCCGCCACATAAGTATGGTACATCAAAGCACAGCAAAACTTATCCCTTAAGCTTCTGCATTACAGGCACAAGCATCCTGACTCAGCATGTACCCATGTCCTGTCCTTCATTCCTCCGGAGCTAACATAGCAATCCAGCACGTGTATGTTCCACACACTACATTCTTAATTTTCTTTTCATCCCTTCTTCTCCATTCCTGTGATCCTTAAGGACAAAGAATGGAAGAACAGCTCACAAACAGAGCCACCATGTATGATTGGGCTAATTGTGCACCGTTGTGTGAACAAGGACGCACAGCCTGAACAACCCATGCAGCAGCTCTGCCAATGCGCATTCTAACAGAATGTGCACAGGGCATATTGGGGAAATAGCAGACAGAATGTTTGACTGTCTTTGGGAAGGTCAGGGAAAGCTGTGCAAAACAAGTGGTCATTGACTTGGACCTTGTGGCAGAAATAGGAGTTCTCCATTCTTCCAAAAGTCTGTACAAGGTGTTGTCGGGAGAAACAGCAGTAAGTGAAAAGGCACAGATGCATAAAACAGTGCAACATCCTGGCGTGACAAGATTAGCAGGGACTGGGGAGGAGAGGGAGTAATGGGAGGAACAGCTGGAGGTGAAGCTGGAGATACAGTCACATGAGGACTTGCATGCTATGCCAAAGCATTCAGAGTATAGGGAGCCTGTGTGTGTAAGGGGGGGGGGGGGGCGGTGTTAGAACTAAGGGAATGGGTTACACATGATCAGATGTGCGCTTTAGAAAGATCGCTATAGCTGATCAGACTAAAGTCTTTAGTCTGGTGTTAGCCTGTACACACCAGACTAACCTTTGGATGACCACTTGGAGCCTTGTCACCATAGTCCGAAGACTAAAGGTGAGTGTCAATACTGATTAATGCAGAGATTCCAGAAGCATTTAAGAGATATGTTAGATGAGACATGTTGACCAATTGGGATCAAGAGTAAGTTGAAGAAGACTAAGGTGACTATCAGAACCCTAGCTCTGTTAGCTGAGTGAAGCATAGTATTTCTGACCAGTGCTAAAGGAACAGGGAAAGAGCAGGCTTGAAAGGGTTGATAAGGGTTCATGTAGAAGAGCCCTGCAGACATGCAGGTAAATGTATCATGTCACCAGTTAGTAATTTGGGTCTGAAGTTCAAGAGAAAGATTTGAGTTTTACTTCCAAGTCAGGACAGAAGATGTCAGCACATAAAAGTGAGAAGTAGAGATTCTAGTGTAGGGTATGATTTGGGGGACTTGGTAAAGAAAAAAAGACAAAATGCAAGGTTGAGAAGAGTATTTTTTCGAATGATACTTAAAAATATTAATGAATGCAAGAAAGGAATAAGACAAAAGGGAGCAATTGAACCATGACAAGGACAGAATGGCTGGAACTAGACGGAGAAGGACACTGATGAAGAGCACAGTTGCTGGGGCCGGGGAGCGGGGGCCGTCATCTGAAACAGAGACCTTTCGGAGATGCCATGCTCATCGAGGTGTAGGTTGGAAAATGAAGGCTTTCACACCTAAGAACTCTGTATTCTCTAGGAAATAGGAAAGTGGTCATTCACTAATTGTCATCCTTTCAATAACTATTTTCTGAGCACCTACCAAGTACCGTGGCACCACCAAAGGCATTATCCCTGTCCTCTTGGGGCTTTAAATCTGGTGGGGTGGCAGGCATTAATCAAAAAATCATATAAATAAACATAAAATTGCAACTGTGATAGATGTTGTGAAGGACTGCGTGGTACAGTAAGAGTTTGTAGTGAGAGGAACTGACCTAATAAGGTATCACTGATGCCTCCCTTGCTGAGGTAACACAAGGAGGACATGTCACTCGATGAAGAGATGTGACTCCAATCTACAAGCTGGAGTCAACTGGAGAAGAGACATGAGGAGGTTCAGCACATGCAAAGGATAATAGGACAGTCAGTGTGGAGGGAGCAGAAAGAGTGAAGTGAAGTGTGGTGAGAGATGGAGCTGGAGACATAAATAGGACAGACCAGGTAGGACTGTTCAGGGCACAGCAGCAAGGCTCGTTTTAATCCATGAAGTACTAGGAAGCCACTGAAGACTTTCCAGAAGGATTGGTGGGGGGAGGGGTGCAGGGGGGGAGGTCACATGATCACATTTGTATTTCATATTCAGTTTTAGCTGCAGCCCAGAGCGGGGATTAGAGGACTCAGGAGAGGACAAGACAGACCCATTTCTGTAATCCTGGGTAGAAATGACTGCTGCTCAGGAACGGTGGTGGTAGTGAAAATCGAGAGGGAAGGTGGTTGAAAAAGACATTTATGAAGTAAAATTCAATGTGATAAGGTGACACACTGAGAGAGGGAATGTAGACCATGCCCCAGAGAAGTTTGTCCTGACTTACCGACTGAGAATAAAAGGAATAAATCTGAGAAGGTGATGTGGGGAGCGAGAGGAAGAGTTTAGACAAGCAGCTGAGAGTTATTAAAGAGAGAACTGAACTAGAACAAGTGATAAATATAATGAACGGGGGGAGGCAGACTTCCATTAATTTGTAGTGGCACCAGTTTGCCTGGGTGGGCAATTCTTTCCAGTTTCAAAGTCTGAATTTAGTTAGGAAATACCAAATTGTGGTTAAAAAAGAAAAAGAAAAGAGGAAAAACCAACAACGAGGAGACAATGAGTTGAGAGGCTTGAGAGAGTGAAGTTCAAATTGGCCATAGGACCCAGGCTCCATATGGAAGGAATTGCGGTTCCCATGAGCCTGACCATTTAGCGGAAAATGAATGAGTCAAGGGATCGGGGACCTCAGGGACGACAAAAGACATATTTAGGGGAAGTGCAGGGTTGGGGAAGCTGAAATGGTAGGTGCAGCAGACGCCGCTGAAGGCCCCATCCCTCTGTAGCCATCCTTACCGCAGTGCCCCTGCTCTGGCTAGACTGTTACTCTTGTCTCAGTGCCTTTTCAGGCCAGAAACACTGAGCAGTTATGTCCCCCAGAAGCAGCCATCAGCTGAGGACTGATGGGCATAGGTGAAAAACTACCCAGCTTCCCGGGCGATCGCTCTGAGGGATGCTCCACTTCCTTCTCCGCCGTGTCTCAGCACCCACCCACCGGCCCCGCGCACACTCCCCTGCTGAGAGTAGCTCCCAACATACTGTTTGTACTGGAATCTCTCTTCAGGGCCTGGGGCTTGTGAGACTCAAACCAAAACAGTAGGTGCTTGTTGTTGAAGTTTTCAGAGGTGACGCCGTTTGGGGGTGAAAAGGGTGCCGGATGTGCTGGTGAAAGAGGTCTGCTCAGAGGCAGTGGAGGTGAATGCTACTGGTTCTGAGGTCAAGGGGTCTTAGAGGCCACCGTGTTGGGAGTTAGGTATTGTACGTAGATGTCAAGTTGACCCTAGATATTTCAGATGGCGCCGTAGAGGAGACCGTGAACAAAATACCAAAGTTTTCCATACCATGGGAGAGAGATCAGAGGGCCAGTAGATGACAGTGATCCCCAGGGGTGTAGGGTGGAGTAGGTGGAAGGCACGACCCCAGACAAAGAGGACTTTTAACCGAGGGAAACAGAGTAATGTCTAGGTCCGGGAGAGGAGACGGAGAGCGATGTTGACTCCCCCTCCCACATGAAGCGTACGTGAACTGTAAGAGAAAGAGCACCCCTCGCTGCAGAGTCTAATTGAAGAAAAAGTGTCCCTGTGCGAGGACAACAGACTCCTCTGCCATGGGTTGAAGACACAGAGAAAGTCTTTACAGGAGCTTCCAGCGGGGTTAGGATAGGGGTCACCAGGGAGGGAATACACCAAAGAGGATGAAACACAGAAGGCAAGCTGTTAAGGAGTGGAACAGAGGTTGTGCATTTCATTTTGATCAGTGCCTTGGAGGAAACCCACCAGCCCCCTCTGATCAGGATCCTGTGACTCTGAGACCCACGGTCACATACCCAAGTGGTGGAATTGGAGAAACTGAGCCAGGAATTTGGGCTCTGGAAACCGCTGGCCATTATTCAGTGCTAACCCTCACGGTTAGGACCTCAAAGACTCCCTCAAAAACACGGGCAAGAGTTTGTACGTATATCATGCAATACTTAAATTTTTAAAGAAATGGTGTGCAAAACATGATTGTATGGAAATATGCAATATACTAAAAAATCAATAATAACTATGCCTGTATTCTGGCACTGTTGTCTTTTTTTTTTTTAACCCAAGCTTCTGTTTTTACCACCCGTCTCTATCAGAGTAAACAGAATTAGGATCCAGAAGACTGGCCTTAAAAGAATTATTATCTGTTCAGGGTTCATTCCAAGAAGGGAATCTGCTATATAGCAACTTCTGAATGGAGTTCAGAGTGTGTTCTCTGATGCACTGCAGATGTTAGCCCTGAACAGCTAATCTAATAATCTCCTCCCCAGCAGGAAGCTGGACCCCTGGAAAGCTGGGCTGAGTCACATGGCTCAGAGTGCCCTCAGGAATGAAGGTTCCCCCCCAGCGGCCAGCAATGCTGCAGCCCCAACCCTCAGTGTGTTGGCCCCTGTGGCCATTGCCATGGCTCAAAGACTTTGTCCACCCAAGGTCAGATCTCCCTCCCTGGATGCTGCATCCAGTGATGGATCTGATGGGAGGGAATGGTGTACACAAAGGCCAACCCCCCTTGTCCCAGGGCAGGTCAACTCTGCAGTGCCATCTCAGTTTCAGAGCTCCCGGTGGGGTCAACTGAAGCCTTTATCAGGACTGTGTCCCAGCTAGAATTCCTTCGCTTAATCTTGCTTCCTTCCTCTCTTTTTTATAGGTGGCAGTCTCAAAAACACTCTCTAATAAACATCCTTGTTTAATCTCGATCACAGAGGTCAGAGGAGCCACAAATGGTGTGACTCCTGAAAAAGTAAAACTTCAGGAAATCACCTCTGACAGTGTAACAGTGGTTTACAGAGAATACAGTGCCATTTGCCAGGTACTGAATGGAGGCGGGGAAAGAGCTTATGCTGAGTCATAGGAACTCAGAATGGAATTGTCACCTTATATTTATTTTCTCAGGAGAAGTCTCTAGAATTATTTGACTATAGAACAACTTCACGCTCAGTATTTCTTTTAGAGCAAAGGGTAAGATAAGCATCCTGATTTTCTCAGGTCTGGGGAGGGGGTCGGTACCTAGGATGCATGACTTACTTTTAGGACTAAAACTAGGACAGCTCTGGACAAACCAGGATGTTGGTCAAGGTCAATAACGTTGCGGGTACTTGGAACTGAGAAGCAAGGACTGTTAGCCCCCCGAAGAGAGAGAAGGTCTGGAATCTGCTACTCCCCTCCCTGCTACCCCACCTCCACTGCCGATTTCTGTGTATGGGCTGGTCTTTAATACAGCATCCATAAGTCAGACTAGGTCATGGTGGGCCTGTACCTGCCCTGTTGTGCAATCCTGATGAGTTGACATCAGGAGGAAATCCACACTTTTCCCCCAGAGAAACCGAGGCTTCAGAAATCCATGACCTACCCAAAGTTCTGAAAGAATGCTAGAGTCAGATATCAATGTTAAATCAGAAGCATCCTTTACTTCTCTAGTAAACTTCTGTTTACTATGATGACTGAAGTATCTAGGAGAAAGCAAAAGACCAACGTAGGTAATGACTCTGCTTCAAACCACTCAAGGACGACCTCTGCACCCCTGCTTAGCTTCAGAAAATGTCTCACTGTAAACTGGGGTGACTTGACAGGCCAAGCCCCAAGATGGAGTCCACAGCAGTCCCCCACATCCATGTGCATTTCATGTTGTCGGGTCTGGAACACCCTGCTGGAACACATTTGCAGCCAAGGTGGCCCTGAATTGTAACATGCATGCCCACATAGGAGCTTTTTAACTCGTGTGCAGGTTTCGTGTCTCACAGACCAACAGGGCTTCCACTGAGGTGCCTGGGCACCTGCCTCTGTGTGTGCATGCTGCAAAGGGAACTTGGGCTCCATGCGTGGAATGCAATGCCCACACTTTACATTCAGGACCCAGAACAAAGCCTTTCATGCCACTGGCATGCAGTAAGTAAATACGTTGTGAAATCAATGTAGCTGCATACTTTGTTCTTGGACTTGCCATAATGAACTTCATAAATGTTTATATGATCTGTGGCTAGCTACCAAGAAAGATTAAAAAGTGGAAAACGCAGACAGATCAAAAAGGAACATTGGATTGGGGAATCCTGTGCTCTGCCCACCAAAACAGAAATCCTTCAGTAGCTGAGTGGGGGATCCCAGAAGCCCAAAGGAAACTCTTTGTGAAAAATCTCCCCAAATGAGTAATCATATCAGCAGCCAGATTCATTTCTCAAAGTCTTTAAATAGAATATTCCATCAGCCATGGCAGATTCCTACACAGATTTGCAACACACACTGGTCATAAAGGGGAGCCTGGGACCTGCTCATGTGGCTTTCTCCCAAAGAGGGAAAGGTGTCATTTCAACTGATGCATCTTGTAAAAGTGAACATCGGCAGAGGTGTGCTGCACCATCCCTGGTAAGTCATGACACAGAATTTGTTGCACGTGTTCCATCGTCTGCTTACTTTAACCTGTCTAAGCTGTGAGAAATTAAGATGTAGCGCGACAATGGGCACTCACTACTTTGAACAAGTAGCATCTCACACACAGTGACCAGAGGCTTTTGCCAAGCAACCCTTGGCCAGAAGGATGTAAAGACACAGACTGAGAGGGCTTCTTGTTTCATTTCCACCCAGGCGTGAGGCACCCCCGACTTGCAATGCTGTCTGTGAAAGTGATCTCACTCTCACCGGTGCTTAGGAAGCCTCGGCATTCCCTGAGTGTCAGGTTTAGGAACAAGTCTTTAGTTACAACACACACATTCAAAAGAATAAGCCAATTAAAATAAGGATTAGAAGAACATTTACCTAAAGAACAAAAATTAAGAAAAACAAGCACCTCATAAAGTAGTTTACTAATCTGACCATCGATGCTTAATAGTTTCATTGACACTGCTCCTGATTCATTGGGAGATTTGCTTAGTTCCCAGGTTAAAGGGCAGCATAAAAGCATAGTTTTTCGATGGAAGCCTCTGGGATGTTTGTTAAAATGTGACAGATACACACATGCACACACATGCACACACACGGTGAGGGCTGCCCCCACACCAACATAAAATGGGTTAGCATGAGTATCTCATGTGTTTCTGGTGAAACTGTGTTTTTGGTTGGCATTTCAAAATAGATTTTATTTCATGTTGTTTTATGATGAGAAGATTAATACTGCCTATGTGGAAACATTTTCGGCACTGGCCAACTTAAATCGTTTTGAAGTTCAAAAGAAAAGGGTGACATATTTTTCATTTTGCCTCCAGGTTTGATGAAAATTAAAAGCAGACTTTATAAGCAGATACAATGATTTCAGAATGGGGACAAAAGCCCTCACAATGCAAAGAACCCCTTGGGAGCTCTTGCACTTTCTGAAACAATGGTTAGGTTGGAATTCAGCTTTTTGCACGTCTAATGTTTAAAAACAGCTGGTTTTTGTTTTGGGTTTTTTTTTTTTCTAAAAGAATCTTGTTCCCCTCCACACACACAAAAAAAAATTTCCTGGCATTCATAATAACTTTTGCCCATGCCATTTGGGAAATGCACTTCTGATTTCCCAATTTTTAATAACTTTTACAAAATAAATGAGGCATTCATGTTCATTATTACTACAACCTGGTAGAAAGATGTTTCTAGTCTCCATATCCTGACATAAGGAGCAATACCCTAAAATGCTCTGTGTTAATACTGTCCAATACAGCCCTGAAAATATTCAGAATAATTTCTTTTAAGACTAATGAGAGAGAATTACCTTTAATTTTAAATCACTTAACCATTTGTAAGATAACATGTTTAGACAGGTAGTAGGTGAGGCCCAATAAAATGTATTTCTTCTTTCTGGTGACTTTGAGATTTTCCTGCATTTGGAGTCTATAGATTAAAAGACTTCAAGAAACCAATTGTCACCATGTTGATTCAAGGGCTTGAAAATTTTAAGGGGTTGCCTTTGTGGTTCCTTTGTGCGGGGCCCTTGAAAATATAAACCTTTTCATTGCTGTGGTTCCTAAGGGTAATGCAGTAAAAACAACAAAACCTGCCCCCATCTGTGAGTTTTGGGAGTTATGATAATTAAAAAGGTAAAAGACTTGAAGTTCAAAACTATAAGATAAGATAGTCTATGTGTACCACATTGCATTGAAAGAAATTTCAATCTAATTAGCCAAATTAAAGAGAAATAAATTAAAGACGGTTATCTGTTGTTTTTGCTGCATAGCAAGTTATCTAAAAATGTAATGACATCCAGTCCCAATTCTTTATTTAGCTCATAATTGCGTGGGTCAGCAACCTGGGTTGGGCTCAGTCCTGTGATTCTTCTGTGTTCTCAGCTATAGTCGCTCACTGATCTGTGATCAGCGGCCGGTGCTGAGGTCCGCTGGTGGGTCCCCTAGAGGCTGGCTCATTCCTGGTGGCCTCATTTACGTGTCTGGCCCTTGGCCGGTTGCTGACTGGGGCTCCTTGGTTGTCTGAAAGCACAGCCTGGTAGAGAGAGAAGGAGAAGATGAGACTGATCCTGCTGCACACTATTGATGAAAACAAGTCACAGCTTCAGCCCAGATTCAGGGAATGGAGAAAGAGGCTTCATCTCCTGATGGGAGGATCTTTACTGTCACATTACAAGGACACAAGGACAGCGAGAGACAGAATCACTGGCCATTTTAATAATCTACCACAGTATCTAATTGCTTGCTTGAATACAAAAAGAAGCAGGGTTTAGAGTGTTTAGAAGCTATGGTTAGAACCATTAAGTTTCCTTTGACTTTAGCAAGTTAAGAAATACATTATTGCCTTTAATTTCTCTTTCTAAGTAGTAGTCCTGCTGCTAGCTATCATCCATGGCTTCTGCTCACACAAAGGGTCCCACCCTGTGCAGCTAAGAAGGCAGAGCCTGTGTGTGCAGGAAATGGTGTCCTTTCTTTGGTTGGACAGAGCAAAAGGCTTACCTGGCAGAGTTGGGGCAGAGTGAAGAAGGAATTTGGGGTGGCCCTAAGATTTTCAGCCTGAGAGTCTGGAAGGCTGACACTGTCATCAACTGAGACGGGAAAGGCTGTGAAGGCAGCATTTAAGGAAGTCTGGAAATTCAGTGTTAAATACCTTACGTCTGAGATATCTGTTAGTGTTCACATGGGATGTCAAGTAGGGCCCTGAATGTGTGAGCCTAGGGTAGAGGAGAGCAGTCCAGGCAGAAGGTGTAAGTTTGGGGGTCATCAGTGTATAGATGGCACTCGAGGGCGTGAGACTGGATGGCATCACCAAGAGAGTGAGACAAGGAGAGGAGAACAGAGCGCAAAGGTGCGGCTCTGTGTGCCTCCGATCTAACGGGTCAGAGAAAAAAGATGACATTAGCAATGGAGGCTGAGCAGGGAGGAAACGGAAGAGAGTATGTGTCCCAGAAGGTAGAAGAAGAAATTCAGGCCCTGGTCGGGTGGCTCAGTTGGTTGGAGCATTATCCCATGCACCAAAAGGCTGCAGATGCAATTCCCAGCCAGGGCTCAAACCTAAGTTGTAGGTTCCATCCCTGGTCCAGGTGTGTGCAGGAGGCAACTGATTAATGTTTCTCTCTCACATCAACATTTCTCTCTCTTTCTCTCTCTCCCAAAATAAAAAAAAAAACATATCCTCTGATGAGGATTGAAAGAAGAAGAAGAAATTCAGGGAGAAGATATATAACATAAAATTAACTATTTTAAAGGTGTACAACTCAGGGATATTTAGCATCTTCACAATGTTGTATGACCATCACCTCTGTCTAACTCCAAATACTTCCATCAGCCCTGCAGAAAACCATGCACATCAAGGAGTCCCTCCATTCTCCACCTCCAGCCTCTGGCAACCAACGGTCTGCTTTCTGTCTCTATGGATCTGATTCTTTTGTGCCATTTTTCTTTCCTTTAGCATAATATTTTTGAGGTTCATCCATACTGTAGTTTGTACCAGAACTTTGTTCCTTTCTGTGGTCGAAGAATAGTGCATTATATGTCTATGCTATGTTTTGTTTACTATTATTCATCATTGAGGAGCAAAGTTTTCCCACCTTTCAGCATTGTGAACAATACTGCAATGTACACTTGTGTACAGGTATTTGTCGGAGTACCTGTTTTCTGTCCTTTGGAGTATACATCTGGGAGTGGATTTCCTGGGTCCCATGCCTGCAGTCTTGAGGCCAAAAAACAAGGTTTGAAAGGGTTTGATTTTCTGCGAGTTCAGCTGCAAGCTCCTAAAGCCAGGGGCCAGGCTCTACTCTCCTTGGCATCCTCAGCACCTAGCCCAGCGCCTGGTACCCAGTGGGCGCTCAGGAAATGCTTGTGGGACTCAATAGGACAACTGCCCTGAAAGTAAATTGCTGTGTGAGGTACTAAGGTATAGCAAGAGAGAAGGGACTGTACCACCATCTCTTCATAGCCTGGCTCCTGGTCCATTGTATAGTTCTCCGACCCATATTATAAAAACCAAACATTTGCAAATCCTGCCTTGTAATATGGACACACACACACAGAGTGTACGTCCTGGGAAAGCACTTAAGTAAATTCAATAAACACTATCATAAGCACTTACTCTGAACATCTGGTGAGCATGGCTTAGTGCTCCTGCCTGTGTTTTTCCACTTCCATACATGTTAACTTCTTGTCAGAAATGAGGCAGGACTTTCCTCCTTGCACCTCCTGACTGATTTGCCAACCCCTTGTAAATACGGTACCATATCACATATTCTGTCCTTACAAGTACTATAATGTTAGAATGAACTTTAATTTTATTTTTATGAAAACACTGAATGTGTACATTTTCATGGATAGAAAATGTACCTTGGCGATGCTTCTTGGGAGAGATTGCCTCTGGATTGCAAAGTGTAAGGCACGTGATAGTAGATGATCACAGATGCTGTCGAAGCATTATCAGGTCCCCAGTCCCAGGAACAGAGACAGTAGAAGCAAACATGTGACCCTTCACAAATTTAGGGAGCAGAGGAAGGAGACCCGCAGCTCTGAGCGGCGATGTGAGTGCGAGTCCCGGGAGGGCAGGCAGAGGCAACGAGAAGAGAAGTCTGTTAGATGCAAACACCCACAGGAAACCCAGCCTTACAATGCAGCCAGAGAACAGAGGCCAGGAGAACGTGGCTGCCATACAGAAGGGTTTAGTAAACATCCTAGATATCAGTGAGAAAACACCAGTTTGGTTGAGCTAAAAATAACAAAACGGCGTGACTTCTTGCTCCAACTTCTCCATGTTTTGCCCAGAGTGAGATCCAAAGGAAAACAGACCCGCTGGCCTGGAAGAGAGTTTTGGAGTGAGCGTCTTAATGACATGCTCCTGGTGGCGTTTTTCTTCAGACCTCTTGATGGCCACGCCCATGCTCTCTTGGCCGCTTTCTGCAAATAGTTGGCCGTTGTGACTTTTGAGAACTTGTTATGGATGTGAAATCCCTTCTCTTTAATTTAAGTCCCTGTCCACTAATTTGGCCCTCCACACAACCGGTGAAAAAACCGGCCCGCATTCCCCACATGAAAACCATGTATTTATCTAAAGATTGTCATTAGGCCTCCCCACGGAGCCTGCTTTTCTTTGAACCAAACAAAGAAAATATGCTTGAACTTTGTCTCATAAAACTAATTGTCATCCTTCTGTACTTCTCGTTTCTTCCCATCATTTTTGTAACAGCAGAAACAAACAAGCAAAAAAAAAATGTTTTCTAGCAAAGTTTGGGCTGAGGAGGGACACAAAGGGAGAGGCTGTTCCTAAAGCATCCCACCTCCTGCTGGCATCTCAGTGTCCTGCTGGCCTTTTCCCACAGGCCCATTGCATTTCTGAGGAATATCCATTCAGCCAACGGAGCCCACTCCACCCAGGTCATTTTGCCACTAAACTTGTACCATGCAATAATCTCCACGACAGCAACAGTAAAAGCCACATCTAACTGTCACCCTGTGCTAACAGCTCACAGCCACCGGAAGGGGTAGGTCCATCATTATCCACATTTCACAGCGAAGGACCCAGGCTTGGGGAGGTTTGGGAACTCGCCTGAGATAGTCTTGTTCCTGAGTGGTAAAGCCTGTGTTGTCACCCAGCAGCTGGGTCTCTGGGTCCCCACTTTTGAGACACAACCCTCTCAGCATCCATCTGTGGATTGTAGTTAATGTTATGGGGTTTTTTTACTGACTTACTGAATTCCTGTTCCTCAGCAAACGGTTCCATCAACAACACCCCTCATTTATCAAGGTCATCTTCAAATGTATACTGGCTCTCAGTCTAGAGAATTAGCAGCTCCGTCTATCTAAGAAACGTGTGCAAATTTTAGTCAGTATATTGTCATGATCTTCATTCCTAATACGGAAGCTTAAAAATTTAAAGTTTGAATCGTGCATAGTAAAAGCAGTAGGAGCTAACACCAGGCACGGTTGTTGGCGTGCTGCATACCTCACCTCTCTTACCAGCCTCTGCAGCACCAGGAAGTGAGTGCCAGTGCTTCTTCCAGTGTTTCCAACTGAGGCCCAGAGAGGATCGATAGTTTGCCCAGGGTCACTCAGCCCCCGCATCTTTACAAGTAGCTTTAGGTTAAAAAAACATTCTATGCATATCTCATCACCAATTCTCTTTTAAACAAGCAATCCCTTTCTAAATGGGAGTTTTAGGGGGAAATTTGGATCATTTGCCAAATGCTATTCATCTTTCTACTAATGGTAGTTTAGGTTCCTAACATCTTGCTATTGGAAGAAAAGTTTCTCTAAAACTATTGGGGTTTTGTCGTCCTTGTTATTTCAGGAGATTTATACATGTAACTAACAAGGGCATGACGAACGTCCAAACCAGGACAATGGTTCCCTGGGGGTGGGGGTGAGCGGGGGACACAGGAAGATTCAGCCATATTTGTGCTTTTTCTCTTAGGCTTGGTGATCGTTCTATGTTGCTGATTTTTATCTTATTTGTACCTCTTCTTGAATTTTTAAAATTTTCATAGTTTTTTTAAAAGGTGAGGAAAATTAGATATGACTAAGTATAATACAGCAGGGAAAACGCTGATGGTCAGGAGGCCTGACTTCTAGACTTTATTCTGCAACAAGCCTGTAGTTGAAATTGAGCAAGTTGCTATGTCCCCCTGTTTTTGTAAATAAACTTTTGTTGGAACACATCCATGCCCATTTGTTTAATCATGTACGATCGCTTTCATTCTACCAGGGCACAGCTGAGCAGTTGCAACAGAGACTGTATGACCTGCAGAGTCTGAAATATTTACCATGTGGGGCTTTACAGAAAATGTCTGCTGACCCCTGCAAAAGAAAATCAGTCTCCTTCAGCTCTAATATTTGGTCAATCCAGGATAAAGCAACACATGCAAGAATGTGCCCCAAAGGTGCATCATGGATACCAGCCTTCCCTACACACAACCTGCTGTATGTAAGCATGTAAATCCTGATAAGACTGAAGAAACTCCAGCACTCTGAACATCACACAGCAAAGCCCTTCACCAGTGCTCTGGGAGGCTACAGGCTCAGACCTCTTCCCCTGGAAGGGATACATCTGGAATGAAGGAAAGGAAAGTCCGTGGACACCAAGAACGATTTTCTAACACGAAAGAGAGGTGTGTATTGTGTGATTACTGTACAGTTTATAAATGGCTGTATTTTCTGGGTCTTACAGGGTTGTTTTAGAAAGTCAATACTTGATCTTTGAATAAAATCTCTCCTGTGAACAGCAGGTTCATTCCTTTATTCAGAGCAATTCACCCACCAAAAGAGCAATACATAGCAGTGGTCAGGAGCAGGGATTCAGGGGTCAGGGAGCAAAGACCAGGATCTCTCTCGGCCTTTGTTTCCTCATCTGTGAAATGGAACCATGCTAGTATGTAGCTCATGTATGCAGAGCATTTGGGTTCTTGTGAGGACCAAATGATATAATTTATAGTACAACATTTAGCAAAACAGTGAGAAAATAATAACCATTATTAACCAGACATATTTAGGACACCATACGAATTCTGAAATGGGTTTAAAAGCAAAGTATTTGCTTTCAGGACTAATGAAAGATATGGGGGAAAAAGTGGAAGACAGAGGAGGTTTAGACATATCTGTACCAGGTGGAACATGTGAAGCAAGGTTTCCTCTGGGCTGCCATATGGCCGTGGCATCCAGGGGGCACCAAAACCCACCATCAGTGACACCCTGAAATGGAGCCCATTATTTGCAAGTGTCAGACAGCCCCTGACTGTTCCATCAAGGGACACACAAGGACCTCTTCCTGCCTTCACAAGTTTAACACAAAGTCATGGCATTGCCACACAGCCCATTTAGTAGTCATGGGAATGAAAACAAGCATTCACAGACGACATCCGGTGTTTACAGTGTCACTTTGGGCGAGGGACTTTGCTGCCCAAGTCCTTCATTTCCTCGCTGGACATCACCGCCCCACAGACATGACACACACAAGCTATGCACATATTCTAAACTTTGTACTCGTCACATTTAAAAAAGGAAATAAAATTAATTTTAATAACAGACTTTATTTAACCCAATATATCCAAAGTAATATTTGAACATGTAGTCAATATAAAAATACAGCAATGATATACATTAATGTAATGAATCCTTTTTTTTCATAGTGAGACTTCAACTTGGTGTGATTTTGCACAAAGAGCACATCTCAGGTAAAAATGCCGCGGGCTCAGCAGGCACACGGGGCTGGCAGCCACCACATTGGCCCATGTTGGTCTAGGGCCCACCTGACTCTGAGAAAACCATCGATCCCAACCCTTCACTTTAGGGCTGAGGACAATGGGAGGATGAAAGCCGTGTGCCATTGTCCATATATGAAGACTTAAACCACACTAATAAATGATATTTTACATTGCCATATAATAAAAGGGTAAGAATCTCAGCTCAGAGACCAGGAGGACTTCCGTTAAGAGGAGGCTTCCATAAAAAGCCCTCAAGGAGGCTAATAACCGATTAACAATTGTGACGTTCAGGTGGAGCAATTGACTCAATTCTTCTTAAAAATGGGTTATTAGGTTTCCTTTTACTTCTTTCATAAGCATTTTATAATTTAGCAAAAACCTGCATGAGAATGTTCACGGCAGCTCTATTCATAATAGCCCCAAACCAGAAATAACGCAAAGGTTTTTCAGTGGGCAAATGGCTAAACAAACTGTGCGATGGCCGCACCGTAGAAGACAACTCAGCAATGGAAAAGGACTCCTGAGACACGCAAGCATTCGGAGAGATCTCAGGGGAAACAAACGGAGTAAAAAAGGTCCACCTCCAAAAGGTTATATATTGTATAATTCCACTTAGACAACACATCCAAAATAACAAAATTAGAGGCATGGGGGACAGATTAGCGGTTGCCACAGGTGGGGGAGGGTGAGGGAGGAGTTGGGTGTGGGCACAAAGGGGTGGCACAGGAAAGTCCTGTCTGTGGTAATGACACGATTCCATACCCCCACTGTGGCTGCGGTGACACAAATCCGCAGACCTTTGCACAAAACACACACACATGAATGTTTGTAAAGCTGGTGAACACCGAATGGAGATCTATGGATCATATAAATGTCGAGTTCCTGACTTCGACAGTGCACTGTGGGGGTTAGGTAAGACGGAACCACAGTGAGAGGCTGGTGAGGAGTAAGTACATGGGGCCTCCCTGTTCGTTTTTGAGTTTTTTGCAATTGCCTATGAATTCTTAATTACTTCATTGTTGGATTTTTTAAAGAAACCATAAATATATTGTATTCTATAACTTTTTTCCTAATTGCACTGGAGGTGCAAATTCCTAATTGTGGAGGAAAGGTTGTAGAGGACCAAGAGAAAGGTCTAGGCAAGAGAAAATAATGAATCGAGTAACGGCAATGGCAATGGAGAGAAGTAAACCGACGTAAGAGCTGTTTCAGAGTTAGAAGAGACCAGATTTGTTTGGGCAGGACAGTGTAGTAAGTGCTCAGACCAATCGGGTTCAAGTCCTATCTGTGCCATTTTTAGAGGAAGTGACTTAATCCTTCTGTACCTTAGTTTCCCTCTCTGCAGAGGCGGAACAATAACAGTACCTGCTCATGAGATTATTATGAAATAATCTCACAAAGTACTTAGTTAATTCACAAAGTACTGAGAACAGTTTCTGGAATGTGACAAGTGCTCAAAATATATTGGTTATTATTATCACTGGATGTAATATCTCGAAACTAGAAATGACACAATTGTTCTTTAAAAAACAAATGTAAAAAGGTACATGGAAAAGACAAGAGCTTCAGAAAAAGAGCTGCTTGGCAAAGCCAGGCCCTAGCAGACAGCAACCGAGAACTGGCTTTTCAGAAGCCCAGCGAAAAAGGAAAAGTGTCCCAAACATCTATTTCTTAAACTCAGAAACCAGCCCTGGCTGGTGTGGCTCAGTGGATTGAGTGCTGGCCTATGAATCTCAAGGTTGCAGGTTTGATTCCCAGTCAGGGCACATATCTAGTACTTGGACCAGGTCCCCATTTTGGGTGTGCAAGAGGCAACCTGTTGATGTGTCTCTCATCAATGTTTCTCTCCCTCTCTTCTTCCCTCCCTTTTCCTCTCTCTAAAAATAAATAAATAAACCTTTAAAAATAAATAAATAAATCCAAAGATCGACGTCAGGAAACAAGCGATTGATTTGGTGCCCCAAACCAATTCTGACCCCAGCCCCCTGTGCTCCAGCTATCGGAGTTCCGAATCCACAAAGGATGCTGTACGGCCTTAAAGAGCCAGGTTGTATGCTGCTCATCACACGATGACACAAACACCTAATTTTTAAAACCCACAGTAAAGTCTTGGCAGAGGGGGGCAGTTCTGAAACCGATACAATGTGATTATTTTTCTGCTTTCCCTAAAACTACAATGTAAAGTGAAAGTAGGGTTCCTTTTAGGCACCCTATTCTTCCTGACTATGTGTTAAAACACTGACTTTTTATTTGTGTTGTCCTTTTCTTAATGGTAAGACGTTGGTAGAAACCGGAGCTGAATGTTAGTCTAGTTAAAACTGAACTCTGAAACTCGGCCCCAGTCAAGCAGTTTGTTTCTTTTCTTTTTCTTTTTTTTTTTTTTTTTCTGTGCACTTTCTGACCACGAGAGGGCTTCTTCCATTCTCACTTGTAAAAATCAGCCGGATAGTCTGTGATTTGGAATTTACAAACATCTTACAAGGGAAAAAGAATTAAAAACCCAGTGCACCCTCCAAGTACCAAGACTTGACTGGCTCTACGGTTTTGTAAAATGTGGAATTCATTGAAGAACCTCTGTGATATATACTTCAAAGCTCGGTGTCCTATTTTTAAATTTGGCATTCTACCTGATGGAAACGAGCCAGCCACTTCTACAGCGTGCTCATGACTTCATTTCCCAGTTGGCGAATGAAGCAGGGCCAAGTGCCGTTCTTATTTTTGTTAGTTTTATTAGGAACATATAGAGCTCAGCATAATGCTGTGGTTCAATAAGAGCTCTACAGTCTATAGCTCCTTATTCATTATTTAAGATAATTCTGTCATGCTGGAAAATGAAGTTCCCTAAGTAGACCCTCACTCCCTTGCCAATAGATGTCAGTCCATTTCATTGTAAAGCAAATGTTTGGGAAGAAAGGCTCCTTTTCTCCCTGAGGTGCAACCCAAAGCTTTAGGAGAGAGAGCTGAGAGCCCAGATTCCTGGAATGCTAGAAGCAGAAGCGCTTAGCAGGCACGGAAGACTGTGCAGCACATCCTTGTTTGGGGGATTTCCCTGCCTTGTCCTCAGCCCTGTCTAGGGTTGCCCCCACCCCACACAGACCACTCCTGAAATTAAGGTTCCATTCCTCCAATATTTGACTGTTGATGACAGCTGCTAGAGCTAAAACACCAGACCCTGCTAAGCCAGAAGTTGCCATTACTTAGTGACTTGTTGCTCAATTTGTGGAACTCTCTGAATTCTATGAAGAATAGTTTTGCAAAGTGTATATAAATGAAACAAAGAATACCTTTTCTCCCCACCCCCCCTTTTTTTTTTGACTAGGCATCAATCCCAAATTTGAAAGAGGTTTCCATTGAAGTCTTTTTTTTTTTAACTAGAAAATAATTTGAGAGCCAAATCAGTGAATATTCTGCACGGTATCTTATTTAGCAGGGACCTGAGATTAATCGTCCCTATCCCCACATTGATCTTCTCTGTGAGAAAGGTGCATCAACTGGCATCTTCGCTGCCTCCCAAGTCCAAAGGAGAGAAGGTCAGAGGTCAGAAGGGACCCTGGACCTGGATAAGCCTTGGCTGGGGGTGCTGCCCTCCTACGGGCTGTGCTTTGAGGCAGTCAGATGGGATTCTGGAAATCGCAGCCAAGAGCTGCTGTGGGGAAGCATGGTCCTGTTAAAACACAATTGCTAAAAACAAAGTCTGTGGCCGCTGCAAAGGATGGACACCCAACAGGGAGTCCTGAGCTCCAGGTCTGAGGCCCCGGCCACCATCACATGGCTGTGTGGCCTGACCTCCTTGCCATAGACCAGTCCCTTGTTATGTGAAGCAAATATATGCAGTTACCATGGCTGGATAACTCCTAAAGCTTGTTTCAGCACTACCTTCAACCTAGGACTCAGTTTGAGATGTTCACAGCCCAACAATTATTGGGGCATTCCTGGAAGAACAGCGCCTTTAAGCTCAATTCTCTTCCCATGTGGTTAAAAAGAATAGTTTGTGGTAAAAATTAATCTGAGAACCTCTGCTAGCATCAACAGGATGTGATTTTTTTTAGCTTAAGCATATGACTAGCATAAATCCACCCACCCTCCACCACCATCCCCCAAGGTATATAGTCTGAGAGATGGGCCCAGAAAGAACTGAATGGGGGTATTTGATATTTCCAAGGGAACATCCGAGTTTCCTGGTCAAGTTCAGTCCCACATAATGAAAAAGCTCAGAGTGTGTTTCCCAGTTTGGCCTGGCTTTCGTGGGCATTAGTGAGCATGTTTTGTGTGTTCCTGTGTGCAATGGGCACCTGCTTTGAGCCGCAAGTGCTAACTGTCTTAAAATAAAAAGGAGCAGCCATCTGACTGTTTGTGGCAGGAATGCTGCACACTCTATAAGCCGCATCTTACACATAACATTAAATCACTGCGGGCCAGCTCTACAGCTCCAAGGAGCGCTGGGAGGATACCGGGAACGGTCTCTCTCGCATGACTTTCTCCATGGATGTGGCTTCTCTCCTCCCTGGCCTTGTCTGATGACAGAACCCTCTTGGCAAAGCCTAGACCTTGTGTGGCGGGAAATGAGGGCCGTTGGCCCATCAATCACTCAGGTCAGGACTGCTTGTTTTTCTTCCATGAGTCTCCATCACCTTTTTTTTTTTCTTTTTGCCATCTGTGCTGAGAGTGGGCTGATCAGCCTCTGAGGAGCTGTTCCCAGGTTGGGCCCAATGGGGAGTGAAGGGGGGACACAATGACACAAAGCAAATGAGAAGGGGCTGCTGAGGGGACCCGGGCACATGATAAACGCCTCACTGGCCAAGCAGCAGGGGTCCCACTGGCCCCTTCAAATAACAGGCTCTCAGCATGGGAATGTCCTCAAGGTCATCTAAGGGACCCATGACAGTCTGAAGCAAGATCTCAAAATTTTCCTAAAAGGTATTTATGTCAAGAAGGTAATAATTATTTCTTCCTGGAGTTCTCAACTTTGCAAAAGAAAGAGCCGTTTTTATCTTGAGGGGTTCTTAAACAGGCACAGGAAAGGGAAACGATTTGCCAGAGATGACAGTAAGTCTGCTGGAGATTCAAGTGTTTTTACCTTTTCACATATTTTCTTTTTTAAAAAAAGATATCTTGTTTCTTTACAATACACTGTAGTTTATTGTGTTTATGGGATTTATTTTCTTATTGGATCAGAGTTTGCTGGGAATGGGGAAAGAGAGGCTTAGGGAATTTTTAAAACTCTACTTAAACAGTTTGCGTTATTAATTCTCATGAAGAGGAATATTTATTTAAATAGCTGATTCATTACATTACAACCTGGTGGATAAACATAGCAAGGGCCTGAGTCTGGGTAGGAAGTATGGGGAATTAGTAATGAAAAGGATCGGGAGGAGGAGGGGCTGACAGTTGGGAGGCACCCAGGGTTCATAGACATTATTTCATTTAGTCCCAACCTGGGTAAATATTGTGTCTCCACTTAACAGATGTGGAAACAGAGGTGTGAACACAGTAAGTAAACTGGTTTGAGTTCATACAGGTCATAACTGATAGATACGTCAGGGACTGGACCCTGTGTTGGTCCAAGGAAAGGCTCTTTCCTACACCGCATAGTATGATGGAAAGAAAACTGGGTAGAGGGAGGGGTGAGGGAGCTGGAGTTTGCAACCCAGTCCTGACACTGGTTGATTGTTTGGAGTTAGGACAGCCTTAAGAAAAATTGCTTGATTCACCTGAGCCTCGGTTTTCTGAGACATTAAGGTCCTTAACTTTAGGCAAGATACCAGACCACCACTTTTTTCCTGACAAATAACATTTTTCCTACTTTAATGTGGTTTTTGTGTGTTTTTTATTTTTATTTTCAAATTACAGTGTATTTTCAGTTCTGCCCCAATGTTTTAGCAGTTTCCAAAACCTCTCTTCCCTCCGTATCCGCTTTGGAGGGAGGAGTGCAATGGGGCACTGTGGTCTGGTCAGGGACAAAATAAGATCCAGTGGGGAACAGGTGTGCTTGGGTGGAAACAGGCTTTATCAGGCTCAGCTCAGGCATTGCCCACTGATTAATTGAGGTGTAACTTACAGACCAGGAAATGCACACATCCTTATGGTTCAATGGAGTTTGCCAATTGCATGAGCATGTGTAAACCATCACCTATATCAAGTCAAAAAAAAAACACAACTTTTTAATACCCTAGTAAGTTCTCTTGTGCCTCTCTTAGTCAGTTCCACCCCTTCCTTACCTCAGAAGCAACCCCTGGTCTGATTTCTGTAGCCGTGGATTAGTTTTACCTGTCCTAGAACTTGACATATGTGGAATCACACATGTGAGTCCATTTTCAATGCTAGAGGAACATCTCTGGCTCCAGGAAGAAGATGGCAAGTTACTCTCCTATTGATTATCAGTGGTGCCGGGTGCATTCGGTGGGGGAGTGAAGGCCAGAGGGGATATCAGTATTGGTTTCTTTTCCAAGGCGCTTATAAGTTCCTTGAAAACAGGACCTGGTTCTTTGATAGGGCCTATCAATACAGTGAACACATTACTTTTTCAGTTCATACTGATTTAATTAGGCGATTCTTTTACATCCTCTGCATTCACTCATTCATTTACACATTCATTCGTTCAACAGAAATGTATTATTGTCCAATGCTATGTGCATGAGACTGCCTGGGTGGCAGGATCAGTCGGGGAGACAAACAATAAATGCCTTTTGGTGGAATGTACGGGATAGTTTGTCGGGGTGGGAGATGCAATGGAGAGAGTGCCCCGCTGCACACGGTGCCTAGTTAGTAGGCAATTTCATGTCACAATTAACCCGCTAGCATTTGCAAGATGCAGGGTTACTATCGCTCTTTTGACTGGAGCATGAACCAGAATTTGAGTTTCAGACCACATTTTATTACTCATTGCTTTATTTATTCACGGCCTACTATGTGCCAAGCATGGTTCAGTACTCAGACAATACAAAAATAAATGAGGCATGGATACTGTTCTCAAGTTTACTTTTTAGGAGTTACTGATCTCTGGCAAGTCCTTGCTTTTAAAACATCAACAACACTTTCTCCGATGTCTTCGTGCACTGAAAAAAGTTAGTGCATCTAATCCACGTTTTGTTAAGTTTTCATGAGTCACGCCTCAAGCCACTTTGCATGAGGGTCACTGCACAACTTTTAAAGAGGTGTAAGGAACTCACTCTGCTCGGCAAAGACTAAAAGACTGCTTTCCTGCCACGTTTCAGGACCTCACGGGTCCCTAGGTCAGTTCGCTGACAGCAGAGGCTTGAGAAAATAAACTGCACACTGGAAGGCTTACTTCTGGGATTTTGACAATTCCTCGAAAACACAGCATAACGTGTCCCAAGCTAATAAAATCACCACCCCCTCCTGCAATACACACACTCGCTCTTTCTCTCAAGGTTAACCACTGCAGCCACCAGGGGACAAAGGTTTCAGATGTGTTCCCCAGATGAATGTTTGATACCATGGGACAGGACAGAGAAAGAACAATCAGCTCCTCTTTGGCCAAAACTTTCCCATTAGTGCGAATCAGAAATGTGCAGGCTCTGATTGCAGAATAAGTAAACAGGACATAATGGGTTTTCAATAAATGCAGCCCAGCCAGACTCCAAGTCTATTTGGAGAGGTTTATTTGACACGCAGAGCCAGCAGGGGGAATTGAGGACAGAAAGGTAAATGGAGTTGAAGTTCACGAGTGAAAACTGGTGAAAGGGCTGGGTTGCAACCACACCTGTGACTGCAAGCAGGTGAGACTATTCTGATTGCAACGACCTGAGAATCGTTAACAATACCTCTGTCTGAAAAAATCCCTGTTTAATTGTCAGAATAATTAGAAGGAAAAGGGATTTAGAAAGGTCGCGTACTTCTTTTGTTGGGTGGTTTTGTGAATGAAAGAAAGGAAAAGAAAAAACCCTGAGGCTGAGTGTAGTCAAGGACTTAAAATCCCACACCTGGTTGAATGAGAACTTGACCTCCGGTCATTTCTGAAGCCACTTGGTCCTTCATTTCTCTCCCCTGCCTACAGCCGCAGAGCACAAACAGGGTACAAGCCGGAGGAAAGCATTTGGCATCTAGAAATTAAAAATGAATGGTTATGTTCTCATAGACTGAAGTGAGTTTTAATCATTTCTTCCTGATTTTAACCAGAAACAAATTCATTTGTGTACACTAGAACTTGGTTTAACTTAGACTTAAAATAGTTGTAGACTCTAAACAGTCATGGAAGGCTGAGCCACTGAGAAAAAGAGAAAGGCCCTAGTCCCAGATGCAACTCAGGGACCCCCTCCCTCCTCTGGAGCCTGGACCCACTCCAGAACGGCCTGACCTTGGGAGCCTTGGTCGGCCTTTCTGCTTCCTGGGTATTAACTCTCCACTAACAAGTTAATAAAATAATCAACAAAGGACTGATACATTTAGAATACAATCCAAACATTTTTTTCCTCAGCACTCTGGAGTCCCGGGTCATGTTCCCAAGAAGTAGAGCCTGAGACCACGATCCCAGCTTGTGATTTATCCGGGGGGAGTCCTCTTCAGGAAAACCATGTTAAAGGAACAGGTTAGTCAGCTTGAGCTGCTATAACTACATGCCCCAGACTGGGTGACTTTCACAACAGAGATTCCTTTTCTCACAGTTCTGGAGGCTGGAAGTCGGGAGATCAAGGTGGGCAAGCCTGGCTTCTCCGGAGGCCTCTCCCCTTGGTTTGCAGACGGCCGCATTCTCGCTGCCTCTTCACGTGCTCGTCCCTCTGCGCACATGTTCCCCCGGGACCCTCCTCTTCTTGTAAGGACGACAGCCACAGTGGAAGAGGGCCCATTCTAACCATCTCGTTTTAACTCCGTGACCTCTGCAAAGGTCCTATCTGCAAACACAGTCCATGCTGAGGTACTGGGGGCTAGGGCTTTGATATATGACTATGAGGAGACACAGTTCAGTCTATGCCAGGGACAGAGGAGGGACAAGAAAGCAGAAGGAGGAAGATAGCACGTGGCCCCGAGGAAAGCCTAGTCTCCGCTTGGTCCATGGGGTGAGGGGGATGGGGCGTCATTAGTCAAACCACAGATCAGTCTCACCTGGAAGTAAGGAGGCTGCGTCTTCCTATCAGTGTGTCTGTTAGCTCACTGGCCGGACTGCAGTGTGTGGCTGGTAGGGAGGGGATGTTCAAGTGTCTGCCCCGACATCATCTCCAAACAAGACAGACCTGTGAGTCAAGACTATTTTTCCAGAGAGGGTCACACATATGTAAACCTCTAGCCATTCAAGTGCTGATACAGTAGGCTGTGGCACCTCCACACAAGCAGGGCCTGGGCAAGGTACCGACATCATCCTTGACACAGGTCTTCAGGGATCCTCTGCTTGTTACAGAAGCTAACCAGCCAACTGTCTCCATCAGTTAAAGCTCCCCACCCCCGGCCCAGGTTCAACATAGAACATGAGAGGGGACAGAAATGAGATGGCCTGACCCATTCCCTCCCTCAGCACATAGCGCCGCCATCAGCCAGTTGCCCGGGCTGAATTCTCGACTTCCAGTCAACCACTAAATCTGACAGCCATGCCTCCTTATTATCTTTCAAATCCTTCTCTCCATTTTCATGGCCATTGCCCTAGTCCATGGAACCATTTTTTTTCATCCCAATTACTGAAGAGTTTCTTCTCAGATCTCCCTGCTTCCACTCTAAACCCCATCCGGTTCTCCCACAGCAGCCAAACAGGAGCGATTCCCGTCCCCACTCAACACCCTGCTGTGGCTGCCCTTCACTTTGGGTACAAAGTCAGCTCTTCACTGTGGACTGAAGGAGACTTCCCCAATATGGCTGCTGCCTCTTGCCTCAGACCACAACCACACCCCCACCTCATTCTCAGCATCCCAACCACATCAGCAATGTCCTTTCTCAGCACACTATTTACCTGGCAATCCCTGACACCTACCGCCCCCACCAATCAGACGCAGCTCACATAACATTCTTTCTGCACAGCCTTGCCTGACCTTCCTATTGAGTTGGTTGCCTCAGCTGTGTGTTCCTTCTCTCTGGCACCAACCACGCTTAATTGCAATTATTTAATGGTCTGTCTCCCTTACTAGACTGGCAGCTTTCTGAAGGCAGGGTGTGACTCTCTGTCCTTAGCCATCATTCTCCCAACTTGCCCTCCTTGCCCTGCCACTTCATACTGTGTGACCTTGAGCAATTAATTGTAAACTTTCCGTGTCCCAGTTTCCTTCTTTGTGAAATATAAATAATACAACACATTTCTCATAGTTCAGAGGGTAGAATGATTGTGTGTGTGGCAGGTGGTACTTAGAACAGTGTTTGGTGCACAGTAGGCACACTTAAGCGTTCTGTTACCAGGAGACATAGCAGTCACAGCGGTAGCATTAGTATCCCTGGCCCCCAGCAGAGTGCTGGGCACATCAGATAAGAAAAGCAGTCGGTACTAGAAGTGGCCTGGCAGCCAGTTGGGATTGATATCACCGTCATTATTTCTCCTAATAGTTTCGCACATGGTGAAACCAGGAGCTTGAGTGATCCCAGTTTCGGTCTTATCTCTGACTTTCCTGGCCTCCAAGGCAAATATCTAATGCTAGCTTATAATTGACACTAACAGCTTACTTTAATATTAGATAAGGGCAAGAAAACAAAAATCTTCCCGTCAGAACAGGTGGTTAGGTTACAGCGAACCACAACAGTCGCACCTGAAGTTAATAATTTCACAGGGTGAAAATGCCGCATGGGAATATTGTCTGATTCTCATCAAATCCTTGCTCGTCTAGCTGTTTTGTGCAATAAAGTGCAGCCAACAGGAAATTGAGCCACATCACTGCATCTTTCCTGTGGCCCCAGGGGGCTCATCCATCACCTCGTCCCTCTCCAGCTGCCTGTGACCACTCTTTACATCCGTAACATCCGATCAACTCGGACCCACAGCCAGTCTCTGCTGACTCACCAGGCTTCTGGCTTCCCTGGAGAACAACATCCCAGCAGGAACACCTCGCCCTTCTCTGGGCCCCTCTCCCCTCCTTTTCTCCCCCCGCTCCCCCCGCCCCTGCCCACCCTACTGCACAGAGCTTACTGGGATACTCTTGGCCAAGATGCCTGCAGCTGATTAAAACATTTCTCACACCAAACATGTCTGAGCCCATAAACTCAAAGCAGAGCATTTTAGAACTCAACACCAAACCATCTCCTTTCCAGCCACGCAAAGGCAGGAATAACCAGAACAAGAGTCACTTTTTAAACACAATTCCCTATGCTTCACATTTTCCCTCCACGTTGTTTCTCTGCACCTCATTTCTTCCTCTGCTTCCATCACCCTCTTTCCCACTTTTTCCTTATTTTATTTATTTATTTATGTCTAACCTAGTCTAGTCTATCTGCTTGAGTCCTGATCTCATTTCCTGTTTCCTCACTAAGGTTATGATGCTATTTGAACACCTAGCCAGAATTAAGCGGAAAACAAGGGAAAAAAAAAAAAAGGAGCCATCAGATCCATTAAGTAAAACTGCCCACCCTGAGGACACTGTTCCAGTGAATTCTGCCATCCACCCACCCGATGCTCGCAGACACAGGAACATGACTCATCAATGAGACACTGTTGCCACCCGCCTTTCTTCCCCAAGCCATCCTGAAAAAAAGAGGAAGTGGCCTCTGACATCGGGATGTATGAACAAGAGTTCCACTCAGGGCACAAGGCATGAGAACTCCTGCCGCGGACTTCCGCCCTGCTTAGAGGGTACCCATCTCAGGTTTGGTTTTCAAACCTCAAATCTAAAGAAAAACGTCACTTGAAGTATGATTTGTAGGGAGTAACATAAAGGCTGATTCAGAGGGAAAAACAAAGACCAAATAGTACTACTATTATATGACTTCTATGATTTTTTAAATAATTATAGTTTTTAAAAGGAAGATTTGGCAGTGGAGAGAGTGAAAATGAAAAGAGCTATAATTGCCTTTAAAACGCATAAAGCAATATTGGAGGGGATCAATTAGTTGCACTGGTCAATCAAGCTGGAAAAAGATGCAATTAAGCTTGTTCAAAGAAAAGTTTGATTAAAGATTACAAAAAGCTCTCTAATTATGAGGAATGGAAAGAAGATTCTTAGGAGTCTGACAAAGGAGCTTACAAACTTGTTAACCCTCAGACTGAAATGGGAAACCCAACAATTAGAGATGCTTAGGACAAAACAACATTATTCCCAAAATGGATAGCTCCATTCTCTAGTTAACAGAATGCACAAAGAGTTGTTAACTCTTTAGCCATGTTCTCTCCAGATATCCTATCCCGCGGCGACACCAGCCTCCTACTCACTCCCTCCACATGCACCTCGTCAAGGAGAAAGACCCGGGAGCTCTTCTTCTTCAAGAGTTGACGCCAGGACTCCAAACAATACAGGCTCATCATTTGTTCAACATTTTTAAAGTCATCCTCTGAAAAAATGTGATTAGGGGCAAATTGAATATGGAAAGAACTAGAAATGATTAGAGGGTTCGTTAACAACTGTAAAAGCCATCTATGGTAAAAACCTGTGTTTCCTTTTATTCTGCCAGCAATCACAAAAGAATTCATTTCCATCAGTTATTGAGAAAATGTTCATGTTCAGGATGGACACACTGAATCCTATTTCTTTTTCTGGCTTCTCTGCTGAGGGGTGAAGACACACAGCTGACAGTGACCACCTCCTGGGCAACAACTCTTCCCCAGAACCACACTCCTGCTTCTGGGGACTGCCATTCTCGCTTCCAACCTTGCCTAAGAAGAGCAGACTTTTCTGGAATTGGCAGTGAACCAGCATCCACTCTACTTGTTTTCTGAACAAAAAGAAACAGGTTTTCCCCTGTCCCCCCAAGTAATGAGGAGGCATACCCATGCATGAATTGGCAGATCACCTGGTCTTGTAATTCTCACCAAACAGCCAGACTCAGCACACCAATTAACTAATTAAACCAATTAACCAAATGTGTAATTAACTTTAAGAACGGAGCTGTCAACAGAAGCACAACAAAGAAGTTACCCTCCTTCTGGAATAGCCTCGTAGCTTTAAGTCTTTTGTCTTTCTCTTAAAGGCCTACCCACAGAGGGAAAATATTTTCTGGGCACAGCATGAGAGCAGTATCATCACACAGAGGGGTGCAGTCACGCCAAGGGCACTGGTTCCCACTCCAGTTGCAGTCCACAGTCTGCAAGGAAATACGCCAGAGTTTGGGAAGACATCATCCAGAAGACACGGGCCAATTCAAGGTCATTTCTTTTAAAAAACATACATGTTCATTGCAAAGAACAGGGGAATAGCTAGTAATTTCCAAAACAGCCCCTACTAGAAGATGGTCAAGCAGCTGGTCATTGAAACCATTGTTTCTGGAAGAAAAGGAACCAAGAAAGGGAGGATGAAGTGTTGTAGAGGGTTCACACCTGCACACGGAAATCCCTGGGAACGAGGGACCCGTGTGACGGCAGCGGTACCCTGCTCTGTGTAGTTCTGGCGTGTGTCCGTTCCCCTTTGCCAAAACCATAAATTAACTCCTTCCCATAATTACTTTTAGGCAGCTCACCTTATAAAATTTGGGTTTTCAAGTAGCTTCAAAATGTTATTTAGAATGAATGATGTGAAAGACACTAACATAAGCCCATTGCCTTTAAGTAGCTTACATTTAAGGGGCGTGAAACTCACTCAGAAAAAAAAAGTAAGCCACAAAGAATTACATGTTAAACAGCGAATATGTAATACAGACTATAGTCAAATATCGAATGACTGAGTGAGGCAGATCGAGACCTAGACCATCTCTCACAGCATTTCAGAGAAACCCGAATCGTGCGGAGAGGTGCACACGATCAACTCATTAACAGCGACAGTGAGAGCTACAGCATTGGGAAATGTGAAGCTTATCAAGAGAATAAATATGTACCTGAAATCTCATACTGGATTTTCCTGTTCCTCTTTCATAAAAGATGCAGTTTTCGACGCTGACCTTGGGCAAGATCAAAGCTCACCTGTGCTAAGTCAGCACACACTTTCTAATCCTTAAGTAAAAAGATACACTTGTGAACAGTAACACTCCGCGGAGCTCACAGACCCTGCACATAATCAGGGACTTAAAGTGCAATTTATATAACCAGGCAAGGATGTTTAAGGAATCACGTTTCACTCCCTAAACCAAGATCCTGTTGCTGCCCCAAGTGCAGGGCAAGCACTTGGTATTCCTTCAGTTAACCCCTCTGGGCCTCCGTTTCCTCATCTGAAAAAATGAAGAGGTTTTGGAATAGAAAATATCTATGATCCCTCTCATGATTCAAATAGGTTGGGATTTTTTCCCCCAAATAAAGGGACCATACTCTCTGACAAGCAAAAACTTCTGCTCCTAACATTTAAGATCAACCAGAACACTGCAAACTGGGTATGAAAAGCTTTTCTTAAGATAAAGAGATAGCATTTCCCTGAGAGTAATTGCCGGTCTCCTTGAAACTTTAGCTGGGGAACTTATCAAATAAAGAAACCCCTGGTTCCAGACTGTGGGCTGAGACCAGCCAGTCAAACCCAAGGCCTCATGGGAATTTAGAATTACACAGTTGTTGGTCAAGTTGAGAGTAAAGAATGTGAATTTGTTTTTTCCAAGATTCTCCAAGATCCCATGAGCTGGGGTTCAGTGGTCTTTAAATCACATAACTAAAGAAAGCAAACTTCCACAGAGACAGATGTTTATTCTCTGCAAGGCCGCATGCCAAGTGAGGAACCGGTCCCCACATAATGTGCTCCTGTTTCTGTCTGCCTAGAACCCCCAAACCAGCTGTTGTCCACACAGGCTGAGCCTTGGGGTGGAGGATGGAACTGAGAGGCTGAATTCCAATTCTAAGTAAGGTGCTTTGTACAAACAAAGTGGATTTCGTCCTCTCAACCCTGTGCACATTAAGTGTATGAGGACTGCCACGGCATGGATTTGTTAATAACTGTAGCATTCGATACAGTGATTTTCAGTTGATGTGCTGCAAGAGGCACCCTGGTGTGCACACGAATTCTTAAAACATGCAATGCCTGACTATTTAGTCAGAGGCACAGACCTCTTTTCCCTTAGACAGTCAAATAACAAAATGACAACAGCTAATACAACAATAGCCACCTAGTGTGAATGAATCAAAACCATACCTATTATTTTGTCAGATCAGCCAAAAATGTATTTTTAGTGTGACCCAGAATGTTAGTGTGCGGTTTATGGGTGCTGTGAGATGGACAAGGCTGAAAATCACTGATCTGATAGACTATTAACATCACATGTAAAATGTTCAAACATTTTCTGAATTCCATTGAGTAAATTCTAAGACAGTCAAGAAAGAGATTAAAAGTAAGTCCATGACAAATAGCACTTAAATATATAAAAACATGTCTTGGTCCATTCAGATTGCTGTACACAATGTCGTAGAGAGGGTGGCTTTTAAACTACAGAAATGGAGTCCTCACAGTTCTGGAGGCTGGGAAGCCCCAGATCAAGGCATCCCCGATTCAGTATGTCGTGAGAGGCCAATTCTTTGTTCTTCGACTGCCTGCTTCTCACCTTGTCCTCACATGCTGGAGGGGACAGAGGAGCTCTCTGGGGTCTCCCTTACAATGCCACCGATCCCATTCAGGAGGGCTCCATCCTCATGATCTGATCACCTCCTCAAAGCCTCACCTCCTGATACCATTTCTCTGGGGTTCAGGTATCAGCATGTGAATTTGGGGAGGACACAAGCATTCAGTCTATAACAAACATGTACACGCAAATGCTATTTCTCTTGGATTTACATTAATTGCCAAAACAATGATATGTTGAACACTTGCTGAGTGCCTGCCTAGGGTCTGGGAATGTGGACAGAAGTGGGGATAAACAAGTCAGTCACATTTCATGAACTCAAGGATGTTGTAAACTAGAATGATGTAAAGATATTTATTTGGGTATTTCATATAAAGCTTCAGTATTTGATGCTATTAGAATCTTGACTTTATTATGTTCCATTAATTATTTGGGGATTATTTTTCTTTTTAAAAAGACAATGACAGGAAATACAGATAAATTTGGTACTGTCTTCAAGCATACTATAATATACACAATTTTTGAAAATCATTTGTAAGACACAAAGCAAACTGATTTTTATGGTACTGGGCTTTGAGGTCATTGCAGCATATTGGGCTCGATATTAAATGTTTGTCACTGCAAAATAAAATTATAGTAATAGTTTTGAAGACATTACACAGCTCTAATTTGCTTGTGTTTTACTGATTTTTAAAAAATGCTAAGAGGTTCATTTATGGATCTCCCCAGTTGACACTTTTTCGAATATAGAAACAAAAGCCAGAAAGGGAACATTCAGAGCCTTTGCAAACGGGGAGTCATCTCATCTCTAAAGCTGACCAGCCACATGAAGGTCAAACTACTTCCTCAGGGCAGCCCAGAAGCTTGAGAAAAGTCCCAGAAGTTCTGGAGGAGAAAGCAGAGCTTCCCAGAGGAGGAGGCCACGCTGCCCTCTGCCTGCCAGGACCCCTAAGCCTCATCCTTTCCTCCCAGCACCCACCCCTGAGCTGCAGCTTCCTCACGTGGGACGTACATTTTTCACGCATTTATTGACATAGAGTAAGATAAACATCTTACATCCCAATGAGAAGAGGCTGAAAGTTGTGGGATAATGTGACTGACTCCCTCCTGACCTCAACATGTTTGCAGATCGAACGGCCTTCACACACACTGACGTGATGACGTGCAGTTTTGGCTCTTATTAGCCTTTTTAGTAAGAACTGTGGTTTACTTATCTTCCTCCCCTCAACGCACAGATCTGGACGAATTTGCTCTAAAAAACAGCGATGAGCAACCTTCCCTTTCAACTCTGTGGACTGAGTTAGGGACAAAACTAACTGAGGTCAGTCATTCACCAGTTATGACGGGCACAATGAACAAAATACACGAAATGATGGGACCGCTGTACTCTACGTTTTCAGACTAGCTCAACTCTCTGCAAACAGAGGCCTGTTCTCTCCAAAATGGCACGTGGCTCCCTTCCTGGAAGCTGCTTCAGGACAGCTCCTGCTGCACCTAGACTCGACCCCCACCGTCTCCAAAACTGCTGGAGAGGGTCTGTCCGCAGACCCTGCCCCTGTGAATGTGAACCTGCAGTACTATTCCCTGTGGCAACACACACACACACACTCTCTCTCTCTCTCTCTCTCTCTCTCTCTCTCTCTCACACACACACACACACACACACACACACACACACACGTGGTGTTAGAGTGCTTCCTAACTTGATCTTCTGTTCCTAAATGACAATTAATTTCTGGGGATTTCCTTCAGGAAGGACCTCGCTTCTGCACAAGATGCAGTGCATACATTGACTGGTTAAGCAGTTCCCTTGAAAAATAACCCCCTTTATTCATAGGATTTGGGAACCAGTGTAAGTAAAAGCACTGGCAAACAAAGCTTGAAATAATTTTTCCTCCATGTAATCTCTTTTAAATGGACTGGTTGATTTATAAATCGAGTAATCATACTGCAAACTCTGTTCAGGAAGGAACATATGTTAATGATTAGAAACTATTGGGGGTATCTTCACGGTGTATTAACTCGGATGTATGATGTATGCACAGTGGCTACCAGACTGTGTGGCTATTTCTGCTTCACAGTCGCCCTTTGCCTACTCCGCCAACTTAGTCAGTGGAGCTCGGGCATCTAGAGCTGAAATACAATGCACAGCGAAAACCTGATCTCTCAGTGACCTGCCACTCCGAGTGACGGGAGAGCCCGTGAACACAAGGGGCAAGGACCACGGTGCCTTCCACTGGCAGAACTCACTGTTAGGGACATGCTTGCTGACTATCATTTTTCTTCTTCTTAAATTAAAAAAAAAAAAAACACCATTACAACCATTCTGTCAGTTAACAGAGCCAGGAAAGATTTTCGTAGCTAAAACACAAACTTCCCAGAGGGACCAAAGGCTTTGTCACACTGAAGACAATCAGCATAAATAGCTCTCTGATGAAATTAGCTGGCCTTTGTTAGACGTTGACTACCTTGTTATTTAGCACAGAATGTTATTGATTCTCCAAAGAAAAGTAAGATGAATTTTTTTTCTAAAATCATGCAAAAACTACCAACTTGTACCATTAAAGTTTTGACTCCAGATAAGATAAAGTGGAACTAACCTGAATTGCTGAAGTTTTTAAAGATGTTTATAATTCTTTATAGTCATCATTCTCACAGTCTTTGCGTGCACCGAGTCACTGCTAATTCAACTGAAAAGATAAAAGTTTTGCCCAAAGTATAAGCTAAGTGCAAAAAAGTAGTAATTTTCTTGTTTCTCTATCTTTTTTGAACTTCCAGGGGACAGACAAATGTACTAGTTTTATTTTAAACAATCCTTTAAAATATTTGAGAAAATGCATATGAACTGTAAAAAATCAACCATTAGGAAATAAGATTACAAAAAAGGGAAGAAAAGAATTCACAGCTCTGGAAGAGAAAAGCCCTCTAGAAATTATCTCAACACTTCTGCTCCCTTTAAGGAAACATACTGAGCGAGCGACCAGACTGCTGCAGTCACCGGAGGAGAAAATGTGGAAACAGAGTTTGTCATCAGTATCAGGATGCTGACGTCATCAGGTCCCTGGAACCACAAGGGGGGGAGGAGGCAAGAGGAGGGATTTATGTTCCGTGCTAGAATGGAGACCACATCATGTCACACACGTGCCGCTTGCTTCACCTGAACGTAGGCTGGTGGTCTCAGGTGAAGGGCAATATAACAATAACATTGTGACAATTTTGCACAGTAACAGGTGATTACTAGGCTTAGTGTGGTGTGCCGGCTGTAAGCTATGTAAAGGTTGAATCACTATATTGTACACCTGAAATTAATATAATATTGTAATCCAACCATACTTAAATTTATAGAATAGTCTGCATTCGGAATTAAGTGGACAGAGATACATTTGATAGTCTTCCAAAGATGAGGTTCTAAACTATCTAAATGAGGTTCTGAACATGTTCTCCCTTTCTTGCTGACATCCCCAAAGATTTTTTCCTGGCTTGTCTAGCCCACACGGGTTGACACAGAACTCAGATTCCTTGGCTGGGGTTTACTCCACTCTCTCACTTTTGAGAGAAGCAAAGGAACTCCCTGCCTTCACCCCCTCTCCTTCCTATCGCTGGTCTGTCCATAGGTCCCGAAGTATGGATGGATTAAACTGTGTAGTCAGGACCAAAGAGCAAAGAGACATCCCCACATTTCCACCTCTTTCTCTCTCCAGCCAGTTTATTATCAATCGTCATCAATAGACTATTCACCACTCGAATACCTGCGAATGGCCGGACTAGAGGAAGAGCCCCCGTGTCAAGAAAGTAATACAGACTGATGGTGAGCACCCAGGCTCTCCTGCGAGGCCGTAACCAGCACGGCTTTCAGCCACGACTAAAGTTACCAACTTGGAAAACTGTTTCAATAGGAAACATTCACTTTGAGATGGTGATGCCTGACTGTCAGCACCAGACTCACTGGCCTTCACCCCAGATGAACGTTTCACCGACAACCACTGACTGTCCCCACTCTGGCAGTGGTCCGCTGTGTTGACCACAACCACGGTTTCCTTGCATAAATGTAAACCATACACGAGGTGCATTATTGAGCCCACTATTTAAATCGATAATCTGGCAAATCCTGTGGCAAATTAATGAAAACATTAATGGTAAAACCATGCCCTTCTAGTGCTTATTTTGTAAATCTATTGTTTTGTGTTACTAGGTTTGCTAAAAATAGGGCTTGCGTATCGGTTATATGCATTTTCTCTCACTGGTCTAATACCTTGTTACTATTTTTTTCCTGCACCGAGAGTGAGTAGCTCTCATATTAGTGCCAAATGTATGCCAGGATCTGTTAAAGGGAAGCCAATTAAGAATAAACTCTTCCACTATTTAGGCAATTTTTCAGGCAAGCTATTGGCAAGGAACAATCAGAGACAGTGTGTGATTGTTTCGATGTACAGACAGGATTCTGATTCTCTGGCTTTGAATCCCAGTTCTTACGAAAGCCTCTAAACTTGAGTTTACCACTACTACAAAAAAATGTCCATGATAATAATAGCACCTTCCACATTGAACTATAGTGAAAACTTATAATTAATAAGGTCATGAATATGATAAATTTAGCACAGTGCCTGGCAGAGAGTAAATGCTGAGTGAGGGCCAGCCAGCATTACCAGCATAAAGATCTACCGGCTTTTTAAAAATGGAAAATGCTCAGAAATGGCTCCAGTGGGGCACTGGATGCCCACAGAACATTTATTATGGCAGCCTCGGCACCGTAAGTCCCTTTAAGTCCTTTCCCTTCGCTAGCTGCAGAAGAGTTGAACTGAATCAGAAAAAGTTTTCGCTAGCTTGGAACAAAGGTTGGCAGCAGCCACAGGGCCTCCGTCCACACACATGCACCCCCCGCCACCCTCCCATCTTCATTGACTCCCATCCACATTGTGCCAAGCAGATCATCAACAGGATATGGAGTCATCTTCCGTGGTCCCAGCTGGCTTTGATTGTGCTATGATGGCTTGGCTATTGCGCCTGCTAGACTGAAAGCATATCTCAACTTCAGCCCTTGAATGCAATGTTGTTTATATTTGCCCAATACTCCCGCCTCCCTTTGGGTCACTTAAAGATCATGCCAAACGCCTTGTTTCTTTTATCTGGATAGAGTCTCCCATAAAAAGTATTTGAAACAGTTACTTTCTTTGACATTTTGCAGAACTGGAAGGGAGTTTTCATAGCTACATGGTGTTTCCCTCCCCAAAGCCTGGCTCCACATACAGGAAAAGCGATCCTTCTAAAATAACTCTTTTGGCCCTGGCTGGTGTGGCTCAATGGATTAAGTACTCGTCTGTGAACCAAAGGGTTGCTTGTTCAATTCCCAGTCAGGGCACATGCCTGGGTTATGGGACTTCCTTCTCTTTCTGACTCTGTACTCCTCTCTCTAAAAATAAATAAATAAAATATTAAAATCACTCTTTCATTCCAAACCACTCACTGCCTTCAGCACAGTAAAAACCAAAGTCCTTAGATGGCTTATGAAGCACCACACAATCTCCATTCGCCCCCACCTTATCTTTCTTTACTGTCCTCTTCGCTCCTGTGCTTGCTTTGAACACACCTGAGCATTCTTGTACCTCAGGGCCTTTGCACTTGCTATGACTCTACCTGAAATGCACTTTGCCCCAACTATCCACGCAGCTCAGTTCTTGGCTTCCTCCTGGTCTCAACTCAAATGCCACCTTATCAGTCAGGCCTTTTACCGTTCTGTGTAAAATAGAACTCTTCCTCTCACCCCTCTCTATTTCTTTACTCTGTATGCATCAACACCTTACATATCATATTGTCTCTTGCACTAAGAAGACCCCTGCTTTGTTTACTTCATCACCAGCACTTGGACCCAGAAAACACTTAGTAGATGCTCAGTAAACAGTTATTGAATGTTGACAGAGCCACTCTCTAAGGGTTTCAGCAGCAACTAGGTCTCTCGTTCTAGTCTGCACATTTACCCATCAAATGGACACATGGCTAACATCTTTTTATCGGTCAAATTACTTTTTTCAATGTGTTCATGTTTTTAAAGTTTTTTCTGTGCTTTCTATACATGTTTCCACATCTCTTTTTCACTAATATCCTGGGATGAATTATATCATTCTATTCCCTGATTTTTTTTTACATTAAGCTGCAGAACACAAATTGTGGAAACCGATCATCTAGCTTCATCAATGCCTCTGTAAATTAAAACGTATGCATGAGCTTAGCTTAAAAAATGTGTTTCACTCAAACTTAACACACTCTCCCCACCTCTTAAGGCTCCAGAATCACCCCATTCGTAGCCGTGGGCACATGAGTTTGCACGTTTGATATCTGGGTGCACATAGGTAGCAGCCCCCTTGCAGTCTGCTTTGGCATTTTGCGGGTGCTCTGGAGCTCTGCGGGAGCATGTGCTCCCAGCAAGGTGTACGTCTATGCACACAGGGCAGATCCTTCTGGTGTGAAGCCAGAATGTTGGATGTTTGAAGCTGGTTGTATCTTGCTTTCCTGTTCCCTCTTAAAAGCACTGACGCAGCATAAGGGCGGGGGCTAATATGGAATTTAAATTTCTATGGAAAGATAAGGAGAGAACAAAATGAAAGAGCTCACAAGGTTCCATTGTTGAAGGAGAGAATGCTGAGAAAGGCAAACTTTCCCTCGCCTCACTTTCAAATGAGAACGAAAAGGGACTAATCGGGAAGAATGACAACAGCGAGAACAGGGGAATCCGGAAGAAATGGAAAGAATAGCATTAACTTTGGCTTGATGGTTTCAACTCATGATGGAAAATTCCGGACCTCGCTCTCATTTCTCTTACTCCTTCCATTGGTAAGACTGCCCTCCTCGTCTAGAACCTCCTCCCGCCGGGGAAAGACAGGAAAAAGGGAGAAGACACTCATTACCTCCAGCAACTCGGGGACTCCCTACCCCAGAAAGATAAAGGGCTGCTCTCCTACTAGCTGTACGTCTTGAGCAAGTTACTCAGCTTCTCTCTGCCTGATGGAAGTAATACCAATAATGCTTCTGCTTAGGGTATGAGGAGGACTACATACATTAGTGAATGCAGAGCACTTAGAATAATGCTTGGCACAATTGAAAATAAATGGTAGCCTGTGTCCCCCGTGTCTCAGAAGTGTCTTCCCTTGTCCTACATAAGGTCAAAGACTTGCAGCCCGCGCTGCCTTTAGGAAGCAGAAGCTCTCTCCTCCGAACTCCAGTTCTGTGGCCCTCACCCGGAGGCAAAGCCACCCAACCACTCTCAAGACCAGGGATGGCTCTGCTCAAATGGAACCTCTCTTTTGGCACAACCGACTCATCAGGGGAGTGAGTGTTAATCCAGATCGTGTCTGTGTGAAGGGCAGCATGCTATCCAGAATCCTGGTAATGAGTCAGTGCTGAACGTGGTTGAACTTGGGGGTTTTCTAGGAGTTCGCCTACTTGCTTTATTTTCCTCTCACCTACCAAGAGCGCATGTAATGCAGATTCCATTCTAAAGGCTTGATACAGGTGTATCTCTGTACCTAGATCCTCAACCTTAAAGAAAATACATAAAATTTGTCAAGAAAGATCTTAGTTCAGTTCTTTCCTCCACAATGCGTTTTCCCCTGACCCAGGTGGTCCCGAGTGGAGTGAATGCATGGGGTTGGCTCTTTGTCCTTGAAGGCAAAGCAGGAAGGGGCAGGATCCTGGTGACTGGAGGTGTTGAGGCCATTTAGTCAAAGCAGCCACGGGATGACCCCTGTGGGGAACAACCACAAAGCTGCAGCATAAAGCTAGATGATGTGTTTGTACAGTTTGTTAAACAGTCACCCATAGATCAGTGTGTTCAAAAAAAAGTCAGGGAGTGGAGGGCTACCCAGCACCACCTCCAGCATCTGATCATTGGAGGGGGCAGGGGGAGATGCTGGACCATAGAGCTCTGTAGTCTAACTAGGGGCTGTAAACCCATCAAAAAGCCCACAAAAGTGTGGGAAGTTGATTGGTCATTTAGAAAAAGCAACTGGTCCATCACTAACCCAGACTAATAGAAACCCAGAGGAACAAAGAATCAATCCCTCTCTCTCTCTCTCTCTCTCTCTCTCTCTCTCCATAATGCACTTGCCCCTACATTCACGTTCTCTCTCACTTGCAAGCATGCAACCATGTGGCTCTAGCAGCTACCAGGGCCCACAGCAGACTGCACATGCTCCGAATGACTAAGCTTTAATGTGAAACAGCCACTCTGGAGACTGGCTTTTGTTTTGACCTTGCTGAGGACATGGTTGGACTTTTTCCATGGCAGGACAGATAGAGGGGGAACACAGAGGCAACCTTCCACACGAACAAACCATCTTGCCACGCCACAGTCCCCTGTGCATGGGTCCTTAGAGTGCTTTCCTCGGGATCCCATGGAAAAGCCTGATTTCCACCGACAACAGGAGGAAGGCTATGCAATTCCAGGCACCATCCCTACAGAAAGAGTCATCCCCCGGGAGCAGCCACACAGCCTACGAAAGAAAGGGGAGTGACTTTTATTGAGTACTATTGCATACTGAGGCCGGTACAGGGGTGTTATGTGCGCATTTCAATCTTCGAACAATAGTATAAATTAGCTGTTACTAGCCCCACTGTCGTAATGAGGACTCTAAGCTGAGACTTAACTGACCTGCCCACAGATACAAAGTGAACATAGGATAGACTGGACTGGCATTCTTCACTACGAACACCAGGCCTCCCCGCGAGGCCCAGTGCCGCACTGGTCTTCATGCGATGTGCCGAGTTTTCACCACATTCTAGGTGTCCACAGCCTGACCGGCACAACCTGGGAGTATGCTGTCATGGCAAAGGGAAACCAAAATAAGGGAGATCAAATTCATGTAGTAATAACCTGACTTTGAGATGAGATTATCCTAGACGATCTGTGTGGGCTCAAGGTCAGAGAAGAAGAAGTGACACGAGAAGCAGAGGGAGAGAGAATTACAGATGCTCACACGGCCGTTGGAGATGGAGGAAGCGGCCACAGTCCAGGACGGTGGGAGGCCTCTGGCAGCTGGCAAAAGCCCACAGACAGATGCTCCTCCAGAGCCGCCAGAAGTAACACTGCCCTCTGACACCTCACGTTGGCCTAGGAACACCCACTTCTGCCCCCGGACTTCCAGAACTGTAAGTTCACAAATCGGGTTCTTTGGAACAGCTGAATTTGCTGTAATTTGTAACAGCAGCAATACAAAACAAATTTACTTTGTTTTGCTACAAATGTTCCTGCTACATTAGTTATTACTACATTGCAATTTACATCAGAAGTCAGCAAATGTTTTCTATAAAGGGCTAGGTGGTAAATATTCTAGGTTCTGTGGGCCAAGAGACCACGTAATTTGCTATTGTAGCAGGCGATAGCCACAGACAACAGAACGTGAGTGGGCCTGGCCGGGGTAGCAGCAGTTACAAAACAGGCTGCAGAGGGGCTCTTCTTAGAACCCTGAGGGAATGGCACACAATAGGAGGGGGCCTTGAGACACCTGACCTCTTGAAATTAAATAGCACTGTTAGTGGTATTATTACAGTAATGCAGCGGTATAATGCTCACTGCACAGTTTCTTCTTCTGGAGTTTGGCCTCTCCGGAATATAGCATATTCCCAGGTGCTAGGATGGAAAAGAAAAAAAAAAGCACTGGATTGGGAGCCTGGACCCCTGGTTCTAGTTCTGGTTTTGCTAACACCAGTGCACCTATGTGACCATGGGTAGGTTGTTTCACCCCCTGACAGCATAGTATCTTCAAATATAAAGTGGCGCTGTGAGTCTAGAAGGTGATGACCCACTGAGTGCCCTGCAGGTTCCTTTTTCTCGTGATTTCCAGCCGGGTCGCTGATTGGGACAGGTCAACCAGGAATGAGGTGGAGTCTCGGGGTGACCCAGTTCATCTCTGCAAGTGGTATTGGTAGGGATTTCATCAACGCCCCGGCCACAGGAGGAATCCAACCGAAGCAGAGAGTTCCTTCAGTTGTCTGACCACGGTTAAATTTATAGACTTGGAGGTGAGAGAAAGGGTGAGACAGAGGAGTAAAACTGCAGCTAAAGCAAACAATGAGAAGAAGCAGGAGCCTGGAGAATCTTGAATTCAGAAACTAAGCTCAGCTGGTTCTCAGCAACAAAAGCCTTGGGTAGACGGGAGACCAGCCCAGTGCGCTGCCACTTAGCACAACGGATGTGGCCCAAGTGTCCACAGGTAAAAGCTGTACATCCTGAATCGCTTTGCACTGAACTTGCTTACTGGCTCCCGACACAAGTTGTCGGCTGAAGAATAAGGAAAGGGTGGGGAACACAAGCAGTTTTGCTCCAACCAGGAGAGGAGCAGTACACGGCACCACAGGGAAGGGGAAAGCCAGTCCTCCAAGAGCGGCAGCCCCTGCCGCGTCACAGACAGATGCCCTTCAACTTCAGCGGGCATCCCGTAGCCACTAACCACAGGTGGCTTTCCAAATTTAAGTTTAAATTCCTTAAAAGCAAATGAAACTAAAAATTTCACTTCTCAGTCGCACTAGACGCATTTCAAATGCTCCGTAGTCACGTGTGGCTGGTGGTTACCACATCGGCCCGGAGAAATGCACGTTCCCATCGTGGCGTCAAGTTCTGTCGCCCAGCACAGCTCTAGACCTGTGCTACCCCAGCGTGGCAGCCGTGAATTGCATGTGGCTGTTTAAATTAATTAAAATTGGGAACTGTGTTGCTCGATCACACTAGCCGCATTTCAAGTGTGCAATGGCCACGTGACACATCACAGATATAGCGCATTTCCATCACTGCAGGAAGTTCCATGGGACAGCACAGCCTGTGAGCCAATGTCGTGATCTTCTTCTGGACCATTGGCGTGACTTTCAGATCAAACACCATAGCTGTCTCAGAAAAGGGGCGGGGCTAGATGTAGCTGGAGACTCAGGGCCCTGGCTCCATGGATTTCCGTGGCATTTATGTCAAGGTTTTCTCTCTCCATTTCTTTTTTTAAATTTTTTTGTCTCCTCGGTTATCACAGTAACTCCCAGCTGCAGTAGGTATTATGACAAGCACCCCCTGGCTCAAGTTTCAGATGCTGTTTCCAACTGAAAGAGGAATAGAGGTCACTCCCAGACTCCCCTCCAAGCCTCAGCCCCCTCCCTATTCACCTTGAAACACTGTGTCAAAGGAATTTCCCAGGAAGGGAGTGGAGGAGGAGTTGGAGTCTAACGAGGGGTGGAAAGATCTCCCTGAGATTTATTACGGCCCTCAGATGCCCTTCACGCATGAGCGCCCCCTTCTGTGATGGAAGAAAGGGTCCTCAGTGTCGAAGGAGGAGGGGGGATGCTTAGACAGCGCTGTAGCCCCATCCTCCGCACACCACACACATTGACATGCAAGCCCTCTGCAGCTCCATACAGAGAGACAGAGAGAGAGAGAACTGTTTCTATGTGTGACAAATGTTTTTCAAATTATAAACATATGCCTTTCGAAGCCCTCTGATTCTCCACAAACGTCACTGCCCACGGCCACTAAACATCCCCCTCGCTGCTTCTAAATCGGGAGCTGGGTTAGTAGAAATATGTGATACCTCTGTGTATCTTGGCCTCCTCTCCTGCTTAAGAAACACCTCCTCAAAGTCACTTGTTTGGGTTTAAACCACCAAGGTAGATGGCAGTTTGGGGGAGGGCAACAGATACTCTACTGGAGAACGCAAGAACGCCCTGGATTTTACTTCATGGGTTTTCACATTAGCTCAAATTCATTAACCACATTTATCTAGAACTAACTATGGTTTGTAGAAGCACATTGGTGGGGGTAAGGGACACTGGGAAATGTACTTCCTAAATACAAAACACTGTCCTGTAGACACGGGGGACAGAAGGAAGGCCCTGAATGGAATTTGTAAAATCCGAAGGTAAGTAGCGTTATCTAACCCAAATCTGCCCTGGATACAGGAATCCCCACCGTGTTCCCAAAATGTAGCTCTGTAGCCTCTGCCTACACTCTGCAGGAGATTCATTTTGTTAATTCAAACTGCCAGAGATCAGAACAGGCCTGCCCCACGTTATCTTCCCCTAAATTCAGGCATGGTATACATATGGATGAAGAAACGTGCCTCAGTGTTCCCTGTCTCTTAACCCCTAGCAAGGAATCAGAGTGCAGCCTCACCCTGCTGCTGGATTGATACAGTTCGATACTCTCCCTCCCACTGCTGGGATAAACCTCTCTCCGTCTATTGGATGATTCTAGAGACTGATTCAGGTTTCTCCCTGCTGCCAATTTTCAAAAGCAGAGGGGGTGGAAGTGAGCATACGCAGCATTTCTATAGTGGCCGTGACTGTAATGTGTGTGTGAGAAGCCGACTCGTGTCATTCGATGCAGCCTCAGGGGCCGAACCTTAACCAAAGTAAAGCTGACGAAGTGAGGTCAACCGCTCTAGCTCTGCCTTTTCTGCGACCTAAAATAGGATGTTTGTGTCTCCTCCCAAGTCTGGTAAACTTGCACTAGCTGGTTCACAGCCCCATTACCACTACACGGGTGACATGCATTTCAAACAAACTGCTGTGTTCAAAACACGCTGGCTTTCTGTGGGAAACAATGAGGAAGACACAATGAACTAAGATGCCCCTGCTTCTGAAAGAGGCACAGAATATATATATATATATACACACATGTATGTACACACACACACACACACATATGTATATATATAAATATATATATATAATTTCAACAAGGTTTTTTTTAAATAATGAAAGTGAAAGACTTTGGAATGTATCAAAGCTGGTCAGAATTAGAATTTATTCTAAAACTTAAGAATTAAAAAAAATTTAAACATCTAAATTGAGTAACAATATGGACTCCCTGAATGTTAAAAAAATAGAGTAGGATCTAATTTTTTTAAGGGTTATCCTGCAAAATAAGGAGGCAGCACATATTTAGTGACAGCTGTCCTTAAGAGAAATGAGGAACCGCTCACGGATTGCTCTGTCTCCAATGACTGATGGTTATGGAGACATTTCGGATTCCCTTCTGACTGAGGCCCAGTGATTTTTTATAAAAGCCACAGTCATCTTTGTATTTATGTGATTTTATTTTCATACCTTGAAGGTGAAAATCAAATAACCAAAGATCTTAGGTAAAAGATTCGACACTAGGTTTTCTTGTTTGTTTGGGTTTTGTTTTGTTTTGTTTTCTATCACTTTTTGGATTGGGGTTTCCTATTTTTTAAATCCCTGATGATTGGGGCAAGATACCCCTCATTCTTCCAAACCCTTCTCAGCTCCCAGCCTCCTTCTCTGCTTCCTTCATTCACCCATCTCTCCCTCTCTCCTTTTCCCTTCTGACTCTCCTCTCACAAGTAAATATCCTCAGAAAACGCAGGGTCCGTAAAAGTCTCAGAGGCCAGCTCTGTGGAAGATAGGAGCCCTGCTCCGGGCCAGCTCGAGGGTTCGGGGCCCGCTGTGGAAGACCACCAGGCCAAGAAGCACATCCGCTTAACCACAGCCCGAGGCGTGCAGCGGAAAGCTCCTCTGAACAGAGCGCAGGGAACGCCCCACCTGCCATAACCCAGCACGTGCATTTGCTTCTCCACCTGCTCCTCACACATCTGAGCTCTGACCACCAAGGTGACTTAAACACAAATCTCCTAACTTTGCTCTTCTGTGAAAAGAGGGCAGAAACCAGTTTCGGATCCCACAGGAACCCTCTGCCTCCTGATCCATTTCCATTTTTAAAACTGGCTTGAAACACCAGACATTTGATCCACTAAATCCGGTGTAAGGAGTCCAAGGAGCTGGTCTCAAGAGGTTGGTTTTCAGGCCACGTACTATGCTTACCCTAGAAAACAGGTGGTGTTGTGCTAACGAATTCACTCTGGGAGCAGGGGTGAGAGCAGAAGACGACTTCTCTGTTGGAAATCCAGTCCGGACTTAGTCAGCAGGTCGTGTGTCTCTTCTGGGGGACAGGCCACCTCATTACTTTTTAAAATCCTCACCCAAAAACATGCTTATTGATTTCAAAGAGATAGGAAGGGATGCAGACGAGAGGGAGGGAGAGAAACATCCACGAGCTCCCTCTCATACATACCCTGATCGGGGATCGAACCCATAACCTAGGCATGCACCTGATGAGGAATTGAACCCCGGACCTTTCAGTTTATAGGATGATGCTCCAACCAACTGAGCCACCCAGCCAAGGCAGGCTTTGTCGTTGTTTCATCATACCAAGGAATGACCCCACGAGGCACCCTTACAGAGCTCCTGCATTTGAATCCTCAATGCACTTGTTTGTTATGTGCCTGGAACACTGGGAGTTACCAAAACTGTTAACCTCAAAACCTTTCATCTGCACAGCACCAGACTTTTCTCAAAGGGCTCTCACAGACATGAGCTCATTGGGCTTTTACGAGGCCTCATGGTCCGGCAGCCGCAGAAAGATCATGAGACATCCGTGGAGGTGTCCTCCAGGCTCTGGGGGCAGGTGGACCTGAATTCACATCCTGCCTCTGCCATTCATGAGCCATGTAGCCTTAGATAAATTATCCCACATGTCTAAGCCTCTGCTTCCTCATTTGTCAGCCTGGGACAGCAGTAGTACCTTCTTTAAAGAGTGTTTCCAAGGTTGAGGGTGATGAAGAAGCCATCTGAAGGATTTAGCCTAGCATAAGGCACATGTAAACCACGCAATGACAGCTATTACTATTAATAAGTAAGTTCAGCTCACAGAAGCAGTCTGCAATAGAATATCCAACATTAAAAGTCCATCTTTTCTATTCATTTACTGGCAGGGACAAAATCCTGGGTTGACAGTGAAATGCAAACAAGCAGAGTGTGGCATCTGTACGAAGTCATGTTAGTAATTTGTGAGCAACTGAAGCTCTGAAACTCAGCAGGCTCACTGCTGCAAGGGGGATGTATCATTTGCTCTAGTGATTAAAACGACGCTTATTATTTATCAACCGTTATTCAGAAATAGTTGCAGTATTGCCGTTGCCCTTTTAGCTGTGTGTTTTCCATAAATACAAATCACGTTTACAGTGACTGTTTGGTTGAGATCACTGTTCTCTGGGTTTCCTGGACAAGCAGCTGTTTGGACATTAACTTGATATGCATGCCTGCTCGTTGTACTTCCCTAAAATTTCTTGTTAAAACTCTAAGCAATATATGGCAAGATTTACCCCTTCTCTAAAATGAACTAATTTTGTAAGCAAAATAAGAAATGGTAGAATTATGTATTCTGAAGTTTATGCACACATCAAGGTGTACTCCATTCTTTTGACCTGAGCAGAGCCTGCTCAGCTCAGAAGGGTGGACTAGACTGCCACAGCTCCCATGGGGACACAGGTGTCTTTGTGTAATAGACGGCTCTTGTTCATGTCCTTGTAACCAAAGAAAAAATGTCATGGGCAAAGAGCAAAGATTTTATTCTCACTTATTTCACAGGTCAACTGAGAGTTGGTTGGGGCTCTGTTCTGTGTGCCTTCATTCTGCAATCAGGCTCATCTAGGTCGTGTTGATCCCGAAGAAAAAGGAGAAATCAGTGGCCGATCCACAGGATGGGTCTTCATTTTCTTCCAGAAAGAGGCACGCCACATTCCGACTCATGTTTTATAGGTGCAGGCCACGTGGTCAAGCCTGCCATCCCCGGGTGATGAAGCACATTCAGCCCCAGGCTGGCGCACTGCAAGCCCCATGGCAGGAGTGGGCACGTACTGCCCCCCCACACAGGGCAGCCAATGAGAACAGTGCCACAGTGTGTCACACTTGGGGTTTCGGTTAACTTTGAATGACCTTCCTGTCTGAGATCTCTTTTGATGGCGTTAGGGACATTCCCAAGATTGGGAGAGCAGTATGGAAGGGATTTAAGACTCACTCTCGGACAGAAGGACTCTATATTGTTGGGACACTCTAGCCCCACCCCCACTTTTGTATGACCCAAGAGCTATGTATATTTTTACATTTGTCAAGGGTCGTAGGGGAAAAAAGCAACAAGAAGAGTATGTGGCAAATACCAAGTGCATCCTACAAGGCTTAAAATATTTATTATCTAACTTTTTACATAAAGACTGTCAACCCTGGACTACAACTAAATTTAGAATTGGCCCTGGAATGTCGATTTCATCTGCACTGGAAACAAGCCATGTCTGTCCCAGATGGAATCAGTTTCTAAAAAGTAACAAACATAACCCTTAATTCACTGACTGCTGACCACTATAGAGTTACTCCTCTAGAATCTGGAGTCTAAACGCCGAACATTGTCTGTCCATCCACACCTCTGGTATTGCACTTAGCACATAGGACTGTAATTATTTTTTATGCATCTATGCCCCATAAAGGGACTGTGATAATTTCCTGAGGGAAAAGACTGAAATGTTCCACACACAGCCCAGGGCTAGACAAAGGTGTTTCCAAATGTTTTTAACAGAATTAAACTAAACTACCGGCACGTCGGAGAATCATAAGACACCAGCTCTCAATTGAATCATGAATCCCTTGCTCTTAAGTAAATTCCTCGCCTCAGTGTATTTATCTGAAAAGTGGAAATAGGTATGTTTGTCACTGTAAGGTTTCTTTAAATATTTACTTACAGATGACAGAAGAAAGTCCTGTGTGCTCCACCCCATTAACCGAAATTTTTTAAAAAATGACCAAAAAGGTAAGTATTAATTGAGTTGTAAGTATGTGAAGTTCAATTCCATCAACTTCCAATAGCCCAAGAATTTGGTCAGAAAATAGTCTACTAATTAACTATTAACGACTTGTTCTTCTGTCCTGATTCAATTGAGACATTACCAGCAGATAGCAGCCAAATTTTCAGAACCTACAGAAAGCCCAGGTTGCCGTTACAATCACGGCGTTTGCTTCACTGTAACACTTTCTGTGCTCCCACGGCTGTTCCCTTTTAAAGGCTGTTCCCTTTTAAAGTTCGTTGGTCTCCCAGCCAGCAGTTCGCAGCCCTGACTTGCATTCAAGTCCCTGGGGGGGTCTTAAAAATACCGATGCTGGGGCTCATCTCCCAAGATTCTCACGTCCCTGATAGGGAAGGATGGCAGGTTTCTTTTTCAAATCTCCTTCCTTTTTTTCAAATGCACCTTTTTCTCAGTTTTCATTTACCCATCTTTCTGGAGTTTCTACTACCATCCCAGATATTTCATAATTTTATATTTTCTAATTCTTTGTCCCTTCCTGATGATTAGTTGTGGGTTGGCTGGTTGGTTTTCAGTTCCTGAATCTAAGTTTACAATTTACTAACTCATTCTTCAACTGTATTCACTCCACTATGCGTTCCATCATTTCTCTCTTTATTGAAAATATTTTCTAATATTTTTCCCAACATTTTATTATTAAAAGTTCCAAACATGCAGAAAAATCAGAAGAATTTTGTGGCGAACACATGCACCCCCCAAAACCTTGATTCTACCATTAGCATCTTAACATCGTACCTGCTTTATCACATACCTAGCCTTCTTTTATTGCCACATCTCAAATAAATGACAGACATCATGTCAGTATTTCCCCCAAACATGTCAGCATCACGTCAGTATTTTTTAATAAGCTTTTTAAGTCATTGCTAAGTTCAGGTTGGAGGACCATGTGGATCTTAACTCCATCCTAGCACATAGCGTCCTGGCTTGAGGTGTGTAAAGGACGTAAGAAATTTCTTTCCCCACCTGCTCCTGAGGAATCCTCTTAAAAGCCTTTTTAGAAAGTCAGGAAAAAAATGAGAGAATGCCTAAGTCCGACAAAAAGTAAGTAGCTGAGTGGATCAATAACTTCGGGCAGGAAAAAAAAAGACGAAACAACACATGAAGACAAGGTCTTGCACCGTGCTTACACTGGCAATAAAGAGGGGAGGAAAAGGTCACCTTGATTCAACTCAGTATGTCTTCCAACCCATGGTTTTCCTCTGGATATTTTCTCATGGCAGATAAGAGAAAGGTCCCCTGCCAGGCACTCCCACTGGTCTCTCCACCAATCTCCAGTCGCCTTTCAATCCGGTCAGCTAGCACCTCCAGTCCCCACCGTGCTTCCTTTGGGCCCTAATCCTTTCCGAAGAGTTTACTGAGAGTGAATAACCCCATTCGAGGAGGCCCTCCTCCACGTTGGCTAAATAAACACCCACAATTGCTTGTGAGAAGCAAATTGAGTTAATGATCTTGGCGCTAAAACAAAACACCAGTTTTGATGAGTTAACAACATTTAAAAGTTTGCTCTTATCATGGGTATGTTTAAAGTTAACTGCTGAGTAAAATTGCCCAAGGATCTTATGCATATCCTCTGTTAATTAATCCTAAATGTTTGATCTGCCACTGGCCAAAAGCAATGAGAGATACCAACTTGTATGCTTTCTGAGCCGACCAGCCCCAGCATTCGGAGAGGCCATGGTTCCTCATCTGTAAGCAGTCAGCTGAATGCGTATTTGGATGACAGTTTTCGCCAGAGCTCCAGTTGTGTTATAAATATTGCAATAAGTGAAAGAGAATGCTGTCATTAATAACATCAACTCACATCAAAATAACGCCCTTACTCTTTTGTTTCCTTGTTTTCCTAGAATGCTATCTGTTCTAAATTTTGTTAGGTTTCGCAGACAATCTAATCACATATTTGAAGTCCGTGTATGTTAAATACTGACATTTCTGCTATTTTAGATATAAGAATAACTTCCTTTCAAGAAATTCAAAAATGGTCATGTGCATGTACACATCTATTCTCACCTAATCATTACACCATAGGCAATACATACTATTATTCTTTTTCTATCCTAAGCAAACGCTAAGGGTGAATAATGCTCTTTGGATGATGGACATGTATGTTCACTCTCTAGCAACCATCTCTACCAATGTCCAAACCAGATTTCTTCCTAGCACATATAAAGAAATCTCGTCCCCCTTCGTGATACAGGAAGTTGAGTGAAAGCACAAGTCTCATTTGGTGTAACTTCACACAGCATCGAAGAATGGTGCCGAGAACGGTGTCTCACGCGGTGGCGGAGCTGGAATCGCTCTTCCGGCAGATGCTGCCTCCTGCGTGTTTTGATCTTCTGAACACTGGGGCCTGCCCAGGTCGGCGGTGGAGAAGGACTACGCTGTGTGTGAGCCACGCCAGGGGGCCTGAGCTTTCCAGGGCCCCATCCCCCTGCCCTCCACTGCTAATCACAGAGGAAGAGGCCTCTGAAGAAGAGGCCCAGTGTGTGGGAGTTATCCAACCAGGGAAGGTACAGAGAGAAAGAAGAGAGGGAGGAGCCTGTCGAAAATATTTGAGGGCCTCATAAGGTAGTAATTATGAAATTGGGCTCCTTGTTTTCAGGAAACGTGCCGATCTGTCAACACCATTGTTGCAACAGAATTCCCTGTGCGTAAGCCTACAAGATGCAAACAACCGTTTCCCAACCTGTAGATTTCAGGTTTTCCAGTCTTCTGAGGTAGCCATTTTACTACCGAGTGAAGCTGAAACTCTTTCCAGTTAATTCAAAACATGTTATTAGAAATCTTTTGCAACGTGGCATCTTCTAGAAGCTGCGGGCTTTACAAGGGGATGACTCACATCCAGCCAGTGCCAGCTCACGTTCATTTTCTTAATTGATCCCACTTTACAAATGGGGATTTGCAGTGTGGAAAGAGTTCAGATGACTTGTTTACACAGCAGAATCAAAGACAGGGGCTGTCTTCCATCTATCTGCACCCTTCCCACATCTTCTGAGTTTTACTGAATGGATAAAATAAAATGTTCTTATTGACACGAGGCAGGGATATACCCAGGAACTCCTTTTATCTAAATGCAAAAGCTTTCTTTTATACTTAATGTACATAATCGTGATATTGACAGAACAGCCTGATTAAGCATAACTTAAGCGGCTTTATCTTTGCAAAATAGGGAAGAATTTCTCTTAAGGAACCACACATTAACATGGAAATACAGTCCTTTGTTTAGTCTAATGCCAAGGGGAATTCAACACAAAACGGATCTTGAGCTGACAGCATCCAGGGAATTTTGCTAAAGGTAACTCTGCGCTCTGGAGACCGGGAGGACCTGGGGAGGAAGCCTCAGCTTCCTCTTTCTGCTGATTAAGAGTCTAGGGCTCCAGACGCGGAAGGGAGATCTTATCAAGGCCCCTGGAAAAGCTGCATTGTTACAGCACTCCTTGTTTCCTTAACGCTGGCAAGAAAAAAGGAATAACATTAAAAGTTCATTCTGGCTTGTCAGCTGTTCAGATGCTTAAGTTAATTCCTTACCAAGATTTTCTGAACCTGTGGGAATATTTCAAAGGATTGAAGGATGGCCTGGGTTCTTGAAAGAATCTAGAACCCCCTCCCCAGTAAGATTTTAGTCTCTCAATTACCTAATACCATTGGTTGTACCTGTATTCACAAGTTCTCAATTAATGTAGGGCCTCAATACCATTTGTTACTCTCTGCCAATAAAATATGATATTTAATAAGTTCCACTAGGTTATGCATACCTTTCTTTAATTCGGGGTATCTATACGTACATTACTGATTTCCGGTTTTATTGGATTATGAGCAAAAAATATGGCCACTAAAACTGTTTTTTTGGAATTTGTTAATGTGTTTTTTGTGGCCAATTATCTAATTGAATTCTGTAAATTCCCAGAGTCATAAATGAACATATTTTTCTGTAGGTTATCAAATATATATATAATTATTTTGAAAGTGTTTTTTATATTTTTCAAACTATATTTTTCTTATTTTTACCTACTTAGACTATTAAACTCTGAAAGAGATATATTAAAACCTCCCAGAATAATTTTTTGTTTTTAAGGTTTTTTTAAATATCTATGGGTTTTTGCTTTAATTCACCTTTATGTTACTTTGGCACAAAGGCTCATAACTGTAATAAATTCTTGTGGCTTGTATATTTTTATCATTAAATAACACTTTTCTTTGCCCCATGTAATATATCGAGATGTATGTTTTCATGAACTCTCTACAGCTTCATATCTCATTTTAAACTATTTGCTTAAACAATATGAGAATTCTCAAATGTAAGAAAAGCACTGTCTTCTCTGAATTATAACAAACAAAAACTGGGAAACATGTGGAAAGGTTTGGAGTTGTTAAGAAAGTGAATTATGAGTTCATTGTTCTTTGAATTCATTTCTGTTATTATGATTATAATTGTATGATTGACTGAAATAGTTTTCAGATTAAGTGAATAATTCTTTAATTTCTAATCACTGTTGACAGGAATAAAGTAAACACACAAAATTGCCCCAGAAGAGACTACATACCTATTGCCACCTCCTCCTTGCCTGCCATCTGCGCATCATCAAACAACTTAGTTGTGAAAACAAAGTAGGTAAGTCTGGTTACGCCGCTAGGCAATAATTTTGGTAGACCCATACCTGGTCATCTGCATTGTTTTTCGGAAGGGCAGGCAGGAGCCATCAGAATTCTCAGTGAGTGGGAGAAAGAAGCAACACACAGTCCGTTTGGCTTCTTCTCAATGACCTCTTTCCTGCTTGAGGAAACATCATGGCTTGGGGTTAAAAAGTTTAGAGCAAACTGATACTTTTTTTGTCTATATTGGTAGTAGGATATTGACAAACACTTTATAGACTAGACACTGCAAAGCATTCTTTCAGCTGATCCTGGTAAATCTACACTGCTTCTACATTTTGACTTGACTTGCTGAGAAACTGGATAATCTACAATGCTATCCCAAACAACAGAAGAATTTTGTCCATAGAACAATTTGTCAGTACAAGGCCCTGGCCTCTCCCATCCGTTAGACAAAGAACTGGTTTAAATTGGTGTAATAGTTCCAATAATCTACTGCCCTAGAAATGGCAAGAAATGCTTTTCAGCCCATTGTGTACATAGGCAGGGGCAATCAAAGCAATTCTATCAGTAAATGACCCTTCATCATTTTTGGTGACAGCTGGAAGGAAGTCTTTAAAAACTTCTCAGAGGGTGCAGCAGGATGTCCAAAAAAAATGTAACTTTTAGCAGGAATCTCAGGGGTGCCAAGTTCACACATGGCTGAAAGATGTTTAATCTCTAATCAGGCAAATGGGAACAAGATGGTCAGAGGGACTGCAGGGGCTCCCCTTTCTATTACCCCAGATTAAACTCTCTACATTTCTCCAAAAAGTAGCCAGGCAGCTTGTCGTTAATGTTTTTTTAACTCCATGCCAAATAGGAATGTTCTAGATACAGAACATTCCTAGGGAGGAAACACCAGAAAAGAAGGACACTAATGCTCAAGCAGTGAGAACATTAACATATCTCTCTGTCCTCTTACGTAAACCTACAGCAGGGAAAGGGCTGCCCTGAACCCTACACACATCAAGATGTTTTGTTTGAATAGACAGAACTTCAATTCTTAGAGGCAAATATTTCCTTCAATTAAGTAAAAGTAGTTACCAATTCTTTTCCATCCATTTCCTTCTATATTGGTTGATCGGTCTGCTCCCCAAAGTGCAAAAAGTTAGAAAAAAAATCAGGAGCGGTTCCTAATTGTTACAGAGAGAGGCATAGATCTCCTTAGCAAACAGAAGAGAGTACAATCCGTGATCAAGGTCAGTGGCAGAAAACAGCTTCTAGTCAACCAGACAGGCCTCAGAAGTGGGGGAGGTGGCGAAGAGTCTGCGATGTGTGTGTGTTTTTCATTTAAATTAAACTGTGCCTTCCTGGGTTAAGCCAGGATCCGAAGCGTTCAGAGAAAGTAGAACTTCATGTGATCTTTTGAGTCCAAACAGAAACAGGAAATTCCAATGACCTCTGGAGAGAGAATAAGTTCCCTTGAGAAGTTCTCACTTAGTTTTCCATATTGAATGAGTTCTGGATGGTTCGAATGACATCCTGAAACACATGCGAACAATCTCAACATACCCTTAATGCTGACTGAAATTCAAACAGCCTGGAGTTGTTTTAAGACTTGGCATATAGTGTGCCTGCAAAAGGGCAAAGTTAAATTTTGAAACCAAAGAAGAGATAAAAGTGGTTATTCATATTATTTATGAGATCCCGCCTACCCGAAAAATTCAACAATTGAAATCGTGTTATTAAGCACAAAATCTTGAAGTCCTGTGTTCAACTAAACACACTGTAAGTCACACGAGATGCACATGTTGTTACCACCCAGAACTGAGACTCAGGCAACAAGGTTGGTTTCTTACCACTCAACAGAATGGAAATGTGGGAAGGAGAGAAGAGAACCAACATTTGTTCAGCGCTTTCTTTGTGCCTGCATCCCCCTAAGTTCTCTGTGTAACTTTTCCTACTGAATCCTTGTAACATTTTGATAAAGTAAATATTGTTATTTTCTAATTTTTTTTAAGTTAAGAGGATTGAGACTTATTTTTGAGATGTAGGGTCAAGAGAATTGGGATTTTACAGCTAAGAAGAATCTGGTTGTGAATTTGAATTGGTCTGACTCCAACCCCTGCCCAGCTGACATCCATCCAGAGCGTGTGTTGGGGGCGGCGGTGGGGGCGGGGCAGCAGCACAGAAGAAACGGAGCAGCACTGCCTGCTAGAAATAAAATGCAAGGCTCAGATATTTCCTTGTAGCCACACTGAAAAAAGTAAAAAGAAGCAGGTAAAATTAATTTTAGTAACATTTTATTTACCTCAGTGAATCAAAAATGCTAGCATTTCAACAGATAATCAGTGTAAAATTATTAATGAAACAATGTATTATTTTTTCCATACTAAGACTTCAAATCCAGTGTATATTTTATACTTATAAGTCACCTTAATTCAGACGAACCACATTTCACGTGCTCAACAGTCACATGTGACATATTGAACTGTGTCACCCCAGGGAACTGATTCTTTGCAGATTTGTACCATTCACAAGTTTGATCATTCGGAATTTTGTCTTCACTTACATTGCTTATTAAAATGTCAGCCAAGACAAATTCCTCAAAAGGATAAACTTAGAGTTACCATTTGTCCTAGGAATCTCGCTCTTGGGCATATACCCAAGAGAAATGAAATAAAATGAAAACATTTCAGAGAGAAATGAAAAATACATCCACACAAAAATCTGTACTCAAATGTTTATACCAGCGTCATTCATAACAGTTAAAAAGTGGAAACTGCGCAAATGTCCATCAGTGAACGAATGGTTAAGTAAAACGTGGGATATTCATAAAAATATTATTCAGCAATAAAAAATGAAGTACCAATACATGGTATAACACAAATAAACCTTAAAAATATTATAAGTGAAAAAATCCAGTCACGAAAAGTACACATAGTCTGATTCCGTCGATGTGAAACACCCAGAATATGTAAATCTATAGAAACCAAAAGGAAGTTAGTGGTTATCTGGGGGCGGGGGGGGGGGGGGTGTAGATCTAAAGAGTGAGTGACTGATATCAGGTGTGAGGTATCTTTTTGGAGTGGTAGGTGCTCCAAGATTGATCGTGGCGATGGTGGCACAAACAAAAAAGCTTTGATTTGTACAACGTGGAGGGGTAAATTGTGTGGTCTATGAATTACATCTCTATGAAGTTTTATTATATAAAAGGCATAAATAAACTCATCTAAACCACCAAAAAAATACTGAGCAAGGCAAAGACTTAAAAAGAAGTTTCTAAATAGATACTTATGTGCTAATCAATAATCATTAGATATGTTTCTAAAGTCTCTAGTCCTCCTGCCGGTACCAACTCAGCCTATGTCCCTGGTCTTGTCTTCAAGGAGACACTTTATCCAGCAAACCCCTAGGGAGAAGCTGAGTGCTTTGTTAGACGGTTGAGATAGGGTCTCTCTCCACTAGAGCTTGTGGTCAAGAAAAACCGACATGAAAAGGAACAAACATAAGCCACTGAGAACAGCCCTAAAATGGGGAACCTAAACAGGGAGCACCTCATGGGATCCTCACAGGAAAGGAAGGTCAACGTAGCATTCCCTGGACCTACCAGTGCAATGGCTCTGCCAACAGGACTAATTAAAATAATTTGTCCTAGCTGGTTTTTAGGTCCATTATAGTAAGCCATGGGGTCCTCATTTCCTAGTTATGTACTCTTAACAAATCATATCTAATCGTCTCTTACAGAATTTGGCCAAGATTCCTCATCATGCTCATCGTTTCAATTTATTCCAGATTCCAACTCTTCCCACTTTTTAAAAATAGGGAAAATGTTTGGCAGCTCCAGGCTTATGAATTTTTCTCATTTCCTGATAACTCCTCCATGAAAGGGGTTTGGTAAACAAGGAGCTGTCAGCTCCACGCATGTGCACCAGGAACAAGGTCCACGTGAGCTTCTGGCCGTGTGCTTCATAAATGAAACAGTGCACACATCCCTCACTATGGGATGCTTGAAAGTCATCGGTTGTCCATACCATGGAATATTGCACAGCATTAAAAATGAGCGTATCAGCTTCCATGCATCAATGTGGCTGAACTTCAAAAACAACATTGAGCCAAAAAAGCAAATTAAACCCTTATTGTTTCATATAAAGTTCAAATCCAGGCAAAACTAAATATTCTATTTACTGATACACTCACATTACAGGTACACACAAGCACAGAATAAAAAGCAAGGACGCAATTAACACAAAATTCAGGACAGTGATGATCCGGGGGTGGGGTAGGATATGCATCCTAATCGGAGCCCGTGGGAAGATTCTGAGGAACTGGTGATGTTCCATTTCTTGGCACAAATGGTGGTTTAAAAGCTGTTCATTTGTTTTCTTGTTTAAACTCACATATACATTTTCATATACTGCTTGTATGCTTTACAGTGTTTCAAATTACAGAAACAAACTATAATAAAACACCAACAATTCTGTGCCATTGTACCGAAACTGAAAAAGTGGATCCGCATTCTGGCTGATGAAGCAGGTTCTTATAGGCCTTCACTGTTTTATTACACGTATTATTCTGGTTTATTAGTCTGCAATAGATCCTGCCTTAGCTGGATTCTGAAATGCAATACTACTTAAAATATATATAGATTCCTTTGTCCACGCAGAGCTTTAGAGTCTGGCAAGATATTTGAGATCAAGAATTCCTGGAGCCTCAGGAGGGCTGCCAGGGCGCCAGCACGCTCCTCCTGCCTCATCCCTCATCTGGCTCACTGCCGGGTCAGACCACCCTCGGTGAAGGGATGTCAGGAAAGCAGGCAGAAGATGAGCGGTGAGGCCTATACCTTCATTTATTACATCGTTATCCCTAGACATCAAAAACTCCCAGTCATGGGGAGTGGGGTCACAGCAGTCCCCTGGGTGAACAATAATGGGAAAAGCCCTAGTCTACCTACTCACCATGCTCCACAGCTCATGCTTCTAGACATTTGTCTGCACAAAGGCCCAAAAGAAACTGGTGCAAAAGCTGCCATTGCATTTTAGTGAACTGGTTTATCTGAAGTGTGCAAAGAGCTGCAAGATGGAAAACCATTGCTGCTGACACGGAGACACTTCCTCTCCCTCTAGCAAACCAGCCAGAGAGATTCGAAGTGTCAATTCCAAGTGTGAGTTCTAAACACAGCGGCAACCACACCAGTTATGTCTCTGGCAATTCTCAGCTCTCCACTCTGCACCAAGTCATATTCTTATACGCTATTCGTGTAACAAAGAACAACAAAGCATTTAAGCTATGCCACAGTAATTTTTCCCCCAAAAAGACATATTAGAAAAGATAGGGTAAAGAACATATTTTAGGCATTCTACACTTTTTAAAAAAGAAAGTTAAGGTTATCTTTTCTACACCCAAATTTGCATAGGTATGCATGTCAGCAGTCAGCCACCGTGAAATGGCTGTCCCAGAATGACCTCACAACTCGGTGGTCTTGTTGACATGCAGTCCTCTGCCCTTCTCCCTGGGCCTGCCTGAATTTGCTCAGCCACCCCTCCATTCCTGCCGGAATCCGGGGCCGGCCCCAAGGCCAGGACGGGGTTAGCAGAGGGGAAGTGGAAACATGTGTGCCTGCTTCTCTAGTCGCTTCTCCTGCCAGCTGTTGGGTGTCACCGCCTGACAACTCGCCCCTGAAGTCACCCTTCTCACTCTGTGGCACTCCTCTGCATCTTGCACAAAATACCCCGACTGGCTTGGATCTGGCTTATTGTCCTCAGAGTGGGGAGAGGATATGACACCCCTGCCCACCAATCAGGATTATTTGAGAGACATATTCAATTGAGTTAGCCTCTCCGGATTCTGGTGGGTGTGGTCTATCCTTCACTGAGGCTTGGGAACAGAAAAGGAATTAGGACTATTTGGTTTTTGATCTAGCTAAATAAATGGCCATGATTTTCAACCGTGTTTGACTATGTCCTATCCCATAGGTCAGTGGTTCCTAGGTCAATCTCAGGTTAGAATTGCCCAGACAGACTTTAAAAATAAAGACCACTGCCCTGGCCTCACCTGGAGAATCCGATGGAATTGACCGTGGGAGCTCAGGACCGGCCCTTTCTTAAAGCCCTCCAGGGGTCAGCTTTTCTGAAGAGCTGCCAGAGTCGAAAAACGCAGTTCAGGGCATCGAGAGGAAACACTGGAAGATTAAAGGGAGCCATCAACCAGAGACTTTTCTGAAGATATTTCTCTCTTTCTTGTTAAATTTTGGGAGAGGGAGTGAGGAAGAAGGGGCACCTGACTGCCTCTCAGAGTGACAGCTGTGGTGTGGCCCATGGAGCTGGGACTTGTAGCAAGACCTGAATTAATCTTTGATCCCACCACTTACTTAGCACCCGTGTGACTGGGAACTGAGAAAGGACCAAGTGACTGGGGAACCATGTTGTGACCAGGTGTCTCTGACCAGAGTGAAGAGGTCCCTCCCCTCCACCAACACAGAGAACAGTGGAAAATAATGACTAAGTTTTGGAATCTGCTGGACCTGGGTCCCAATTCAAGTTCTGATCTGTAGCCGCCATGGCTTTGGGTACACTACTTATTCTCATCTGCAAAACTAGAATCTTGATGGTAGTTACGTCCTAGAATCTCGTGAGAATAAAATGAGATAATGCACATAAAGACATAAGACAGCCCAGGGCACATAGTAAATGCTCAGTTGACAGCAGCTTGCTAGTCCCCACAGAGCTGAACTCCTGTCCTCCCATCCCACCCTGCTCCTCACTTTGAAGTCCCTGGCAGTGAATGGGGGGACATCAAAATGAGGAATTAGCTGAGAAGTAGAACAAACGTTCTTAGCTGGTCAGGAAAAGGACCTCTGCATATTGACTGGCAATATTCAACCAACATTTATTCAGCTTCGGGCACCACTTTAAATGTGTTCCCAGGGTACCACATGATGCTGATACTATCATAATGCCGTAGCCCATTCAGGATGCTATTTTAAAATGCCATAGACTAGTTAGCTTAAACAACAAACATTTATTTCTCACAGTTCTGGAGACTGGGAAGGTCAAGATCAAGCTGTTGGCAGATTTCACTGCCTGGTGAGAGTCCACTTCGTGGTTCATAGATAGTCACTTTCTCTGTGTTCTCACGTGGTGTAAGAGGGTGAGGGAGCTCTCTGGGAGTCTCTTTTATAAGGGTCCTAATCCCATTCATGGGGGTCCCACCTCCATTATCTAATCACCTCCCAAAGGCCCCACTTACTCCTAGCCTCACATCGAGGATTAGCATTTCAACACTAGAGTTTGCCCAGGGCTGCAAACTTTCAGATAAAGAAGTGAGCTTGGTTACAGAGCCCTAAGTGCCAAAGCGAGGCGGAAATCTGGACCCAGACCTTCTACCACCAGGGCCCCGCTCCCTTCCTTGGTGAGCTCAACTGGTCCCAGGGCTCCAAATACCATCAAAATGCGTATGTGTTCCAAACAAATGTCTCCCGCTCAGACTACCCTGAACTTTCCATTCATGTAGCCAGCTGTGCCTTGGAGATGTCTACTGGAATGTGTAGTGATTGTTTCAAATGTACTGTGTACAAAGCTGAGTTCCTGATAACTATCCCTCCTCCTGAACCTAACCAATTCCTCTCAGGTTATTCATCAACCTCAGGAAATGGCAAAAAGTAGGAGAATATGTCACTCCACAAAGTGACTGTAGAAATTAGGAACATGCCACCCAGAAAATATGCTGCTTTGGGATATAGAATAGATTGTTTGAGCTGTTGCCACTTGAAAAACAGCAAACGCAGGGAGAGGCTTTCTCTGATCTTCGCTCATCTCCCTAAAGACAGATCCTCCGCAAGGAGCTCCACTGTCAGGGATTCACTCCCCAAGAGGGAAGGCGGACTTTTCCACAGGAAGGGATACTGGATGCCACACCTACACAACCTCTGTCACGAACCGCCATTCCTCCCATCAGTGCCTCCAAGGGCTCATTCACCTGCACTGAAAATCATTCACTCTCCCCTAAGAGGCTACCTCCTCCCTTCCTTCTCCTTATTAGATGGAATTTAATTCTAAATTCTAAGGCCACCTCACTGAGTTACCCCCTTTTCCTGGGCTTATCCACTACCACCTCCCTGGCCCACGACACCGGCCCATCTTGCTTCAATAACCACACTAGTCCCCTTCTAGTTTCGGGCTCTCACCCCATCACCCAGCAGCGAATCTTCAGCCCCAAAGTCACAGTGATCTTGTTAAAACATGTCAGATCACACCCTCCCAGGTTCCAAACTGGCCAACAGCTGCCCTTCTCATCTCATGACCTGCGGGTGACCTGTGCATGCCCAGGCCTACCCTTCCTTCTCTGCCTCCTCTCCTTCCCCTCCTCCCTCACTCATCCCCACCTCATTGGCTGCACCCTCCATGACTGTGCCTGGCGTTCTCCGGCCTTCTGTCTTCACATCTGCCTGGAGAGTCCTTCCCCGTTACCTTCCTGGCTAGCTCCCTTCCTTCTTTAAGGTCTTTATTCAAATGTTATCCTGCTAGGCAGACCTGCCCCTGAAAACTCTATTTAAAATTGCAAACACCTCCCACACCACTCTTTTCCACTGCAGGGGATCAGAAAGTACCACCCCAAAATATGTCTCTTGAGAAAAAGGATTATTTTGAGCTGAAGGCAACTGAGACAAAGCAGACACAGGGGGAGCTCTCTGCCCTCCCCCATCTGCCCAAAAGCAGGGCATGAATTTCCCCTGTGCCGGTGCCCCCAATCCAGGATGAGGAGAACAAGCCCTATCACCAGAGACGAGTCTGCATGAACAAACATTACCAAATAACCCTTATCTACTATTAGTTTTCCCATATATTGTCCAGTCACCTTCCCACTTGGCTCCAGGAGCCCAACCCACTTCCTTGGTGCAGTCATTTCTCTTCATATGACCCTTTGTCAAAAGGGTATATAAGTCCCTGAGTCTAATCACTTCTTTGTTTTTTCACTTCTTTTCTATGAAGCCCATGCACATAAAATTAAAATCTTAATAAAATGTGTATGCCGTTTTTTCCATTAATCTATCTTCAGTTTAATTCACAGACCCCAGCCACTGAAATCATAGGGAAAGTATTTTCATTCTCAGAGGAAAAGTATATGGTACACTTCTAATGCACCATATATATATATTTGTCTATCTTGTTTGCAGCGTGTCTCCTTGCACTTGAATATAAGTTCTATGAATGCAAAGGTCTTTGTTTTGACCACTATTGTCTTCTCAGCACCTAGGAGATTGCCCAGCTCACAGTATATGCTTAATAAATACTGGTTGGTTGGATGGATAAATAAACAAATGAATGGGGTACTTTCCCCTGCACACTGTACTGGGGAATGCCACCAGGTGGGTGGTAGTGTTCTGAGGACCTCAGTAGTGCCTTCCTGTGTGCCTTGTCGCACGGGCATTTTCTTGCCACTAGTGGGGCACCTAATGTTATCTTCCCAGACCTGACTAGCTTACCCTTTCGTGGGAGTCTTCTAGCTGTGAGCACCCTCGTGGCTTCTAAGTGCTCAACCTACGCCCGCAGGGCCCAGCAATGAGAGAGAAAGAGAGACTGAGAGAGCAAGACATCTTCCGCAAAACCAATATGCATGGGAGTTGGATTCACAGATTGCCTTTGCCAACAACGTAACCATGGGAAGACTCCAGACTAGGTAGGAGCCCATAAACAAATTCATGGTGACATAGAGAGAAGCGAGACTCAGACAGAAGGTGCCCTGATGGCCAAAGAAAAAGGGGAGGGCAGCCAGCTTACCAAATAGTAATCCAAGCCATGGCCCCACAAGATGTCACGGGACCAGTGGTAGTGCTCTGAAGACCTCTGGTTCTATCTTCTTGAAAGAAGAAATTCAGACAAGAGATGCAGAGAGCAAAGCAGGCAGCAGTTTATGAGCAAAGGGAAAGTATGCATGGGAGATCTCCAAGAGGGAGACTCAGACCGAACTGAGTGCCCCCCTTGGTTACACAGCCAGGGCTTTTATGCTCGTTTGAACTTCCTCCCTCACTCCTGGCTCCACCTCCCCAGCCAGTTTATTCCTGACCGTCCATGGGCACATCTCTGCCAGTCATAAGCCTATGACTATAGGCTTGCACTGTTCATGTTTTGAGGCCATGCTCAGGCTCTGTCTACCACTTTTTCCCCTTTCATGTATATCGTCTCCAGTAGAAGGTCAGACAACGGTCATTACCCTCTTTGTTAGTCCCTCTGGGGCATGCTCTTCGCTGTTGAGCCACTGCCCCAGACCATATCAGGAACTTAACAACTGCAGCCAGCCATCTGGTTATCAGCTGGTGGCTGTGTACAAGGTTGATTATTCCTTTCTCCATCTGTTCCCTCACCTGGCACGTGTCTGGCTAGCTACCCACTCTAACAGGAAGACAGCCATGTGAAAACTCTACAGTTCTGATATTAAATGGATGATTTTACAGGAGTAAAAATATTCTTAATCATTCATGCAAGTAGCCAAGAGATCAGAAGTGTAGAAAATAATTCAGAACACTGGCCTAGATGCCAGGAGGGATGTTTCTATTTGTGGTGCCGTGCCACTGGGCACAGCTGCAAGCTTTTTGAGAAATGGGGATAATAACTAAAGTTTTAGTAAGTATAGAAAAAAAGTATCTGAAATTGGGTATTAAAATAGTGTATACCAAAGAATGTGGTAAAGAAAACTTTGGTTACTTAGCTGAACTCAAATTGTAAGATGAGAAAACGTAAATGAAATTTGGTCTAGGGCAAATTCAAGATGTCTGTGGTCCAAAGTGTCATCCTGTCATTGGTAGGGGAATCCACACATACTGCCAGATCTGGGGCCCTGACCAGCAAGGTATCAGCTCAGGAAAGTGTCCCCTGAGTACTTTCCAGCACGCCCACTGCTCCGTGGTGCACTCCGTAAGCCCCATGTGCCGTCTCCTATTCGTTCCAGTCTTTACATACTTGACAAGTACGTTTGCAATACAGCTTAACAAGAGGGGACAAAACTGACTTTGGGGAAGGAGCTCTCCTCCCTTCCGCTTCCTCCAGGGCTGCAAATCCTTGGTGCCTGGACTGACTCTCAGGCCACAGATTCTGCATTTTTTGTTGCAAAACAAAGCAGCGAAGAGCTAGCTCCTGGCTGTTTGCAAATCTCTCCCATCTCTCCTCTAAAACAATAGTTCGTACATGTCAGTTCTTGGTGTTGTCTTCTCTCAGATTCACGGTTTTCTTCATGTAGAAGACATGATCTGCAATATGGAACTTATGTTTTTGTATTTTCCCCTCTTGGGATGTTGCCTAGAATCACACTCCTATTTCAACGCTCTTGTGTAACTTATCTACACCGTTTCCCTGAGGCTGAAATGTGAGGAGAGGCACAACCTCCAAATTCTTCCTCACATTCACATTTGCTTCTTCCTCTCAGAGTGGAGTCTCATTCAAATCAAAACGACTCAAGAACCAGTTTAGCAAGTTACTCCCCCCTTCAGGGATTCCTGGCTGCCCTGTGGAGCTGATCAAACTTGACTAGGAGGTCAACTTAGTCAAGGTTGAATCTAGGAGCTCCGGGTAGTACATTACTTAATGAACAGAGACTGAGTAACAAGGGAAGTGGTCTGGGGATTGGAGAAACCCACTGAATGACCCTGAAGTTCTTCAGTGCTCTGTTACTTGTCTGCTTTTGTCATAGTAGCTTTCCTCTGGCTCAACATGGGGGTAGTCTGTTTCCAGAGCTAACATGTAACTTCATAACCCACACTTTGGTGAAAATGAAGTTTTACTCCTTTCCCCACTGAGTTTAGCAGGAGGTTTCTACTAAACCTAATTTAACTAAATTAAACTAAACCCACTCAATGGCTGACCAATACACTTAAAACTGCTAGGAAAATAGTATCATTTTAATACAGTTAAAATCATAAATTTCTGCAGTTTTTTTCTGCTTACCATTTCACTTAACTACTTCAGAACTGCAGATGTTTGAAAGAAACTTTCTCTTCGGTTGCATTTCTTTTCTTGGAACTATTGCCAAGTGGCAAATGCTATGGAGTTAAATATTTATTTAAATATTATATGTAAAACTTCATTATAATAGCCTGCTCAAGTGAATGAAGCATTTCCTGTTATCCCAGTGGAAGTGGAGTTCTTGCAGTGTTGCAAGGGAAAAATTTTTATGAGACCCGCATGGAAGGTTGGGGCTCCATAGTAAACTTTATCGATGATGTAAAATTAAGTGGATTCCCCTCCTGACTTCCCAACCTCCCATCTCCATTCATCTGGCCGTGGAAAAAGTCCATCGGTGACCCCAGCAAGGCCAGGGTAAAAGCCAGTGTCAAGTTTCGGCTGCATATTGGACTACAGTGCAGTCCGGCATGCTTAGCATGTGTTCCTGGCTGCAACCCATTGCTCTGCTGAGGTGCTCAGGCTCCCAACTGACACCTGTGTGTGGAGTCTGCTCAGCCATCAGCCACATGGCTGCGAAGGCCCCATGGCTATGGAGAGAGGACTGGCAAGTGCACAACGTGAGTGTGGGTCACCAGGCAAGAGAGAAAGAGAGCTTCTTTGTTTCCCTGAGATTAGATTAGGTTGAGCTTGAGATGGGCCAGGTGCTTTTTCAATGATCAATCAATTTCCCAGGTTTTTGCAAGTTTTGGATGGGCCCATACCCCCTAGTTACACCGACAGGTGTTCATGGTCCAGCAACCCCAGCAGTCCAGTACCAGAGGGGGAAAAGGAGGGGTACTGATCCCCTCTGCAGAGCAGTGCTGTGTGATCCCCTAGGGTGTGAGGCTATAGCTTCCTGGCTAAGCAAGCAAGCTCATGCTCCCCAGCTTATTAAGCTCACTGTCTAAGTCCCTTCGCTCCCTTTTTTAAAATTAATAATTGATTAAATATCGATGGGGGCATTATCAATATTATTGCAACCATTAAAAACATCATTCATTTAAAACATCCCCAGCATATAGAGGGACTTTTAACTTAATGAGTTCATGTTCTGGATGGGTTATTGAGAAGAACCTAGAATTCCAGAACTATGAAATTAAATTCTACAGTGTCCCAGGTTCGATTCCCAGCCAGGGTACATTCTTGGGTTGCAGGCCAGAGCCCCCAGCAACCGCACATTGGTGTTTCTCTCTCTCTCTGTCTCTCTGTCTCTCTCTCTCTCTCTCTCTCTCTATCTCTATCTCCCTCCCTTCCCTCTCTAAAAATAAATAAATAAAATCTTTAAAAAAATATTAAAAAAAAAAAGAAATTAAATTCTACTAGTTGATATAAGAGGCAAAGAGGTCGGTACTGGATTTCAGTACAATGATGCCAGGAGTGAGGCTTGGGTCATCGGTGGAATTCAAGAGAGAGTTTTTCACCGCAGTGCTCCTTACATCAGGAAATTCCAAAGGGTTCTTTCAGGGCAGTCATCGTCTGCAACGTGGGAGACAAACACCGTTTCCTGGTTGAACTCCACCTGCCGTAAGTGACCGACCACTGGCTACAGACTGTTCTAAACAGAAGCTGTTTACAGGATGCTCTGTGTCTGCTTGCCTTACATCCTAGTGAGTAAGCTCTGCCTCCACTGAACTTTGAGGCTGAAGTCATAGGAAGGCTAGAGCTGACACCAGTGAACATTCGAGAAGTTCTTTCAAATAATCAGGCGAAGCTGTTCAGAGTGCTCATCTTCCATAAGCATAGTGCAAACTCGGGTGTAGCTGCAAGGTTTCTGCATAGATTTACCCGGATGGCATTTAATTTTTGTAATGTATTTAAAGATTCTGAAGTAAAGCTTGTTTTATAGAAGAATTCTAACTTGCATCTGCCAAACAAATAAGAGAAAATATATTTAAGGAGTTCACAAGAAGCAAAGATAGAACAATGGAGTTCAAATTTCTCTGAGGCGAATACTGAGGTTGCTTACACAAAGATTTCCTACCTTTGTTTGCGTGGCCACAAAACAACACAGAAGAGGCCCACACAAGGTTCACTGTAGCTGCGTTTCTTGATGGAGGTGACCTAATCACGTGCCAGCTCCACCCAGAAAGCAAAGAGATGCCTGTCCATCAGCGTCTGGCATCCATCCCCAGGGTCCCATCTATTCCTGGTTCTAAATCTATCCCTCCATCACTGTCCTTATGTTCTTGTTTTGATTTCATCCATATTTATTTGGTGCCAAGGCAAAATGCTATAGAAAAAGTCTGAAAAAGTCTGTGGTTAGGTCCCTTAGAACACAAAATCAAGGTATCTGACATTTGTAGAGCAATTCACTAGACTGTATTCAAGGTGTTTTGCCTGTATGATAGGGGGTCCTATGACCCAAGGAGGTAAGCACAGAATGCCACCGCATTTTAAAGATGAGTTATCTGAGACAAATGGATGAAGGACCTGCCCACACTCTCAGGACGTGAATGTCAGAGCCAGACAAGCCAGCCTCTGAGCCATTCCAGTCCTGGGCCCTTCACTTGGCAGCGCACCTACAGAAGTGCAGTTAGAAAGAAAAAACTGTTTACATTCAATTTTCAAATACTTCAGGCATCCTATACATTCACTCTTAAGCTTATGAAAGCAGTTAGATATTTATATTCTCCAGGTTGTCCCATTGAGCAATTGATCAGCCACTGTATCTGAAGATTTATTATTTAGGAAAAAAATAGTTCCTGAATTTTCATTAGTAATCTATCCCAGTTAAATACATTGCTCAGCTCTGCACTTTGCTTTAAATGCTTAGAGTACAGTTCATTCACTCAGAGTTATGAAATTCCAGAAACTGAAAATATGTCAGCACAAGTTGTATAACTTAATGCAACATGTAAGTTGTTTCTGCGGTTGACGAATAATCAACTTGAGAACAGTTCAGAACACAGTCTGATGTAGTGAAGCCTGAATAACACACAGGTCCCGAGGAAAAACACAAATAATTTCACGATTCCTCACTTCATCATCAGATGAAAAATTGCACGGCAACGGAGTTTGTAGTGCAACCTTCACCTCCAGACAAGAATCTCAGAAGTGTTACAGTCAGATATCAAATGGTGATAGAAATGTTCATGTCCTCGAGAAAGAGATTTCCCGCACTTTCTACATTAAAAGCTTCTTTGAGGGGCAAGTGCTATTTCACGCAAATATATGAAGTGTAACATCCGCACCCCCTCGGACCAGTACCCACTAAACGTAGAACCGAATTCTCATCTATAGCATTTTAGATGTGATAAGCATTCTCAGGTTTCCCCACTCCTTCAGACCTGACTTGTTTCCAGTAGTATTGTTGTACAAGTTGCCACAAGAATGCAAAAGCTTTCAAACAAAACTTGGCACTCATATCAATAATGTGAACCTGCGGTGGGAGGTCACGCTATTGTTGACAGTGTTGACTTCAGCAAACAGGAATTTGTATTCTGCATTGTTCTTCGAGTATCAACAAAACGTATAATGAGAAGTTTAAAACGTTGAGTTTAATCATTCCAACGAACTAAGTTCCTTAAATCCATCCATTAATTTATGCAATGCATCGGTTCCTTGAGGGCAAGAACCATATTTGCATTGCCATTCATCTTAATATCCTTCACGGACTTGGCCACGGACACAAATTCAAAATGCACACACACACACACACACACACTCACACACACACACTCACACAAGTATACAAACACCGTCTCCTTCAGTGTTCGTCTGGGGCCGCCCCCAGGGCTGGAGATCTCTTCTCTGCCCATCACGGTCACGTCAGGAGAACTTTCTGGCTCAGGACTCATTGTACTTCCTGAAGCTGATGTCTTTCATCAGTTCTGGAAAGTTCCCTGCTGTTTCTTAAATGTGACTCTCCCCTTTTTGCTTTTGCCTCTTCTTTTAAAGACTATTACAGATCGCTTAGACTTTCCTACTCTTTCCTACTCCACACGCATGTTGCTTTATCACCAACCTGTCTTTCTGTGCAGCGTTCTGGATTAATGCCACAAATGAATTTTTCAACTCATAGATTCTCTCTTAAGCCCTGCCTAAGTAATGCTTTGATCTGTCACTTAAGATTTTTAAAGATTTTTGTTCTCATATTTAGGGGTTTTATGTCGTCCTTTTCAAACATTCCTGATCTTCCTGAGTATTGCTTTTTTTCTTGTGTCTGCTGTTTATTTGCTTATATTGGTCTTTAATCAGTTTAAACATACTCCATGGGCTCTGGCCAACTGTTCTGTTGTCTAGAGTTCTTGGCCGTTGAGCTCTGCCGTTGGTTTCACCTGCTGACATCTGTTCATGGGGAGGCTCCCCTGTGGGTTGTGGAATCTGGGGTGGCGAGCTCATCATGCTCAGGGAGGTTTGCCTGTGGGAGCCCAGTGCCGCCTGGGCTGAGGGCATGTCAGTCCCGGAGACTCACAGAGGCATTTCCTTCTCTTAGAGGTTCAAGGGCTATCACCAGCCAGAGACGGATTCTTATGTTACTTTCTCGGCTTTGGGAGTCCCTTGACCATGTAGGTGGTATAAATTCAACCCCAAACCCACATGACATTAGGCCTGTGGTAATAATTCCTCAGGAAACTCAGAGAACTTTTCTTATGGTGAACCATTTTTAAATGTGCAGTTCACTTAGTACAGCAGCTGCATTTAGGACATTCAAAGTGTTAGGCAACTTTCTGGTTCTAGAATACTTTCATCACCCTGAAAGGAAACTCTGTACCCCATAAGCAATCACTCCCCATTCTCTCCACCCCCTAGTCTCTGGCAAACACTACACTGCTTTCTAGGAGACTGCGCCCAGCCAAGACAGACAAAATCCCTTGGGCCCTGGGAGGGACTTTCTTCAGGTTCTCAGATGTATGTCGAGGTCTTCTGTCCCATCTCCCCTGTTTTGCTGGCCCACAGCTTCATCCCCTGTCCAACCTGCTGGTATAAACCATTGGACAAAAATTTGCACTTAGTATAAATACTCAGTTCTAGGCTCTGAGCAGGTATCTGTGCATAACCCAGACCAAAAAAATATCCCTACTTATTTTTTAGGAGGAGGGAGCAGAAAATAATCAACAAATTATAAAGGAAGAAAAAAGTGAGGACTGAGCAATGGGCTGTAGAAGAAAACGAGTCAAAAGTTGGTGGTGGGAGGGAATGCGGGGATCAAGGAGTCCTGTTGGCCACTGGGGCTTTTATTCTGAGAAAATGAATAGACTCTGAAGGCTTTTGTGTGAAGAGTCTTCCAGGCCATGATTTACATTTTAAGAAAATCATCATGGTCGATGTATTCGGGTAAGGCAGCAAGGATGGACATAGAGAGACACTATCAGAGCACCATTGCAATGATGCTGATCGAAATGATGATGGGTTGCATCCAGGAGAGGAGTAAAAACTGGCTGAATTTTCAATTGATATTGAAAACTGAGCTCATGGGGTCTCCTAACAGATCAGTTTTATCCTAAGAGAGGAAAAGTCATCAGGATGGTGAAGTAGGCAGAGTAATGGCTCCCCAAAGACATCTGCACCCTAATCTCCATAACTTGCAAATATGTTGAGTTATATGGCAAAGGGAAATGAATTAAGGCTGCAGATGGACTTAAGGTTGCTAATCAGATGGATCTTAAAATAGGAGAGCATCCTGGATTATCTGAGGGGCCCCAATACAATCACCAGTGTCCTTAAAAAGGAAAAGAAGGAGGCCACAGAGGGAGAACCAGAGAGACTGCAGCTTGAGAAAGACTCAGCCCAAAGGTGCTGACTTGGAAGACGGAAGAGTGGGGCCTTGAGCCTAGAAATGCAGGCAGCCTCTGGGAGATGGATAAAGCAAGGAAACGGGCTGTCTTCCAGAGTCTCCAGAAGGAGCACGGCCCCGCCGACACTGGATTTTAGTCCAGCAAAACCTGTGTTAGACTTCTACCCTAAAAAATACAAGATACATTTGTGTTATTTTAAGCCACTACATTTGTTAATTTGTTGCAGCAACAGGAGACTGCTCTGATGCCAAAGTTTTGTCCTGAGCAAGGGAAAGGATGGAGTTGCTGTTGGAGACGTGGGGAAGACTGGAGGTGGAGCAAGGCCAGGGCAAGAATCGTGAGCTCTGTTTTTGAATGTGTTCCCTTCCGAGAGAAAATCTGGCACATGGGTGCCAGGGGACAGGTGTGTGCATGTTCACAACTGCGTAGGAGTGAAAAACTCGACCCCTCCCAATGCCCACAGACAGGAGAATGAATAGGCAAACGGCAGAACAGTCGCACCATGAATATCACACAGCCGTGAAGTCAGAGAACTACATCTTGCAACAGGGTGGATGGATCTTAGTAGCACATTCGAAAAAATAATACTCTTTTGTATGAATCAAATACTGAACAATGTTTTAAAGAGCCCCCTGACTGATTGCTAGACTGCTACATTCCTCCCCTCGCCCCACCCTGCCACCAGGCACAGCTGCAGAAGCAGCTCCTGGGGTCACCAGTCCGGTTTTCCGTTTCTTCTATGATTTCAGCCCAGAGGACTTTTGAGAGCTCAGTTACACATTTAAAAGGCTGTTGTAATGTTTTGTCTGGCTTTTCTAGATATCAAACATTGGAAGGATGTTCTAATTGTCTATCTCTCTACAGTGCTTATTAAATATTCCTGGGCCTTATACCTTAATCAATAAATCAGAATTTCTGGGTCAGGGCCCAAAGCATCCCTATGCTCTTAAAACTCTAGGAGTGATTAGGAAGTAAAATCACTGTAGTAAGCACTTTGCAAATCACTGACCGACTACTTGGAGGGTGGGGGAAGGCTGTCCTGTCTGGAACCTAAACTATGTCCAATCCTGGGACTGAGACCGACGTGAGCACGTCCGGCGAGCCGTGAGGCAGACCCACCAGATGTCCGTTTGCCCGAGAGCTACAGGCTCCAGGAAGATAATCCAGCCCAAAGGAAGAAAGAAGCAGGCACAGATTAGTTCCAAGTGGCGTTTGGTGTCTGTGACTCAGGCTTATGTGGGAGAGGGATAAGAGTCAGACACACCGAGTTCCAACCCTCTCTGATCTCAGCTTTTACTTACTTCTCAGCTTCCTCACTAGTCGTGCCTATCTCTTGGGGCTTCTGTAAATGCTAAATGAGGCCAGGTTTGAGTTTGTCCAAGTCATTCTCACAGTACCCGGAACAGAGCATATGCACTTAGTAAACATTAACTTTATAAATCAAAATGGAAATTGCCCTTTCCCCAGAACATCTGGTTCTCTGGTTGACATTGGAGTAGGCTACAAAAGAGAAAGGGGCCAGAGGGGGCTGGAGGGACCCTAAAACAAACACCTCAGACTGCTATTTCAGAGGAGACAACTCAGGCAGTCGAGCCTACCTTGCGGCTCTCCCATTTTCCTAAATCCAGTAGTGTGCTGGTAGACCAGCTCTCAAAAAAACCACCTTCTTTTAAAGTCCTCACTTAGAGCATCTGCCAGTTTCCACGGTGTCAACTCTCCTCCCACAGCTGATACCAGCGTGGTGTTAATGAACGCTGAACAGGGGTGAGATGCGCTCACCTGGCCGTCACACTCCCGGCCCACCCCGCTCCACTCTCCAAACAACAGGGCCGAGAACAGCCAGGTGCAGTGACAGACAAGACCCCCTGTGGCATTTAGGTGACTATGGAGTGTCCCTGGAAAAAAAATATTTTTATACTGACTTAGTTCATCTTTATCCTGAGACAACTGTGTACAGAATGTACACGCTCAGGCTGAAAGGGATGTTTACTGCCCTCGAGGGAAATACTGTGTGTAATCTCCCCATCAGCCTGTCTGCAGGCGTTCAATGGCACTTTGCTCTCCTTTATCGCAGCCCTCGTATCTCTGGGAAAAAAACAGAACGACTGGGGAAACAGTTTATGAGCCTATAAAGTTAAAGCGTTATTGTGACACGGAGTTCCAGTTCTTGGAATTATACCCAAAAGTCAAACTATATATTTTTTAAAAGGTGGTCAGAGGGGCTTTTTACCAAGTTTTATGTAGAATAATGGTTCATTAAAATGAAACTGACTAACAATGTTGAAATTATGAAAAATATCCATCAGCACGTATCAGAATCCCTATATGCCAGTTAAACAACAGATTTCAGGGCCCTACTCCCTACGTTTCTGATTCAGCAGATCTGGGAGCTGAGAATCGGCATTTCTAACACGTTCCCAGGTAACGCTGAGGCTGCTGGTCTGGGGTCGATACTCAGAGAACCACTGCCCTGTGGTCGTCATACATTAGGACTGGTCTTTCTCCTGAACCAGGTATTGCGAGCTAGTCCTTCCAAAGTGATCGTTCGCCATCCGTTGAAACAGAATCGGAGCTCCTGTTAGACGGGGGACTGTTACCTTGTGCCGCACTCCGTTCAACTATATCCATCTGTGTTCATCCGACACCCTGCATTAACAACTTTAGACTCCCCATTTGGGCTGAACTGAGACTTCCGGTAGACTGATAACACGAGCGTTAAGTTTTAAATGAAATTTATTTTAGGAGTTTCAAGGTTGTTGTTTGGTTCTTTTGGTCCCCACTAGTAGCAATGATTTTATACTCAGTCTCCGCAAGCAGAGGAGCTGCTTGAGATTGCACAGCAAACAGTGGGTGGAGTCTCCAACACGGAGCTTTCCCCCTTCTGCCTCTCTCGGGTGCGGAGAACACAGCACGTGCACAACACACGCACATGGAATTGTGAAACCATGGAAGGGAGGAAGAGAGGAGGAAGGCCCAACGCCAGCAGAACGAATCTTCACAGTTACCAGGGGGAGTTCGGGGTGGGCCCTCACGCTTCTGTATCAGTGTCCTTTAGCCACACTCTGAAGTTCCAGCTTCCCTTTTCTTAGGATGAAGCTGCTCTGTGTACAAAGGTGGCTGGTGTCATAGCCTATACCCAGGAGAGGCTAAAACAAAATCCCCAAATGCTATTTTTAACAGTTGCTGTAAGCAGGATGTGAGGGTCATTGTTTGAAAATCACATCTCCCAACAGAGAAAAATAATCTTAATTGAGGTTGTTTGTTTTGGGGGTTTTTTTCCACGTCACACTCACAATGCTCCTACCTCCTTTTCTAACCCGCCTGGAAACTGTTATTTCATCCTGAGTATTATTTTTGAGTTATTGTTTTTTTATAAATAACCTGGAGCTGAATTAAGAGCCACTGCTTGCTTTTTAATTCTGCACATATTAGGCATGATTGTCAAGCGAGGTTTCCCTGTCGGGTTTCAAGGTCATTTTGCAAACACCGCCCCAGCTGTCCCTTCACTCCGACTTCCCTGTGGCCATAACAGGGCACCTCAGCAAGTGGGACCCAGGTCTGTGTATGCGGCCCACGACCTGTTCTATGTAATATTTTATAAACATGGTCAGTCCTGCCTTGATCCTTACGTGCTAGCCGGAAGTCACATGTCTGGTTTTTTGTGTGTGGTTATATTGTTCTTATTTTTCTCCTTCTTGTCTGATAGATTTTAAGGGTGGCACTCTGTAACAGACATTTTAGAAATGAGGTGTGTTCGGTGGCAGTAGGGGTGAGGGACTCCTTGAGAAGCTGTCACCCAGCCACTCAATCCCCTACACTGCTCCGGTGTGTGAGCCTCAGGGTGGGCGGTCCCTCAGGGGCCTGCCTGGAGGGGATGGGGTTTCTGGTTCTCATTCTCTCCTCTGCTGAAAGAGAGGCAGGTCCTCTCTGTAAAACATTTGTTTCTAGAGTGTGGGATTCTATATGGTAGCTAATATTGCTGAAAACTACTATTTATTCGGCTGCCCTAATCTGTCTGACAATGTGTTAAACACTCTGCCAGTGACCCTGGAAGGTACATAGTACCGCTTCATTTTAGGTAGTCATGTGCTGCATAAGGACAGTAAGTCAAGCACAGATCACATGCTTGACGGTGATCCCATAAGATTATCATGGAACTGAAAGCTTCCTATATAGCCCAGTGACCTCACAACACATTCCTCACGTGTTTGGGGTAAGGCTGGTGTGAAAAAGTAGAACGTATGCAAATGTGTATAGCACATAATGCTTGCTAATGACAGTAAACGACTATGTTATTGCTTTGTGCATTTATGTACTATACATTTTATCATTATTCTAGAGTGTACTCTTTCTACTTATAAATAGGGAGTGTCCTGTAAGGAGTGTGCTCTTACCCTTGAGGCAGTCTCTCAGTGTTTACTAGGTCACCCAATTGATTGCATCATTTTATCTTGTGCTTTATGTAATCTCGTGTTTTTGTACAGGCCTGAACAGGCTTGCAGCCTAGCACCAGCAGCCTGTACCATACAACCCAGCATGTAGTAGGTTGTACCGTCTAGGTTGTATAAGTGCACTCCATGATGCTCGCACAACAACGAAATCACCTAACGCTGCATTTCTAAGAATGTACTCCTCTCATTAAGGGGGACATGACTGCATGGGAAACAATGGCTTAAAGAAGCTGGTAACTTGCTATGAAATACTAAGCCAGTTCTATTTGCCTCCAAATAGTAACAGTTAATGCTTATTGGCTTAGTCAGTCAGCACGGGCTGCTGTAACAAAATACCACAGACTAGGGGGCTTCAACAACAGACACTTATTTCTTACTTCTAGAGATTGGGAAGTCCAAGATCAAGGTGCCGGCTGATTTAGTGATCTGATGAGGTCCCGTTACCCGAACAAAAATGGGGGTTCAGTGGCCTGTCACCACACAAGCCAAACTCATGAGTCAGATGTGGTGTAACAGGAAAGGGTTTTTATTCAGCTGCTGCGTGACCTGGGAGAATGGCAGACTTCTGTCCCAAAGACCATCTCATCTTTCTGCCATGCAAAAAGTCCAAACATCCTCAGCAAGACCAAGACCAAAGGCAGTGCCCAGAGTTCCTGCTGCAACTTAAAGTGCAGTGCTTTGGAGCCTGCAGGCTACTAAGCAGTCCTAGTCTTGATCCAGGTGGCGTAGCTTCTTCCCCACTGCTGTTCATTTCAGGCTCCCTCCTGGAGCCTGTGTGTGAAGCCCCCATGGCCACAGGCCACGCAGCAGCCAGGGCCACAGGGTCATGTGCTTCCTGGAGAACGCATCTCCAGGTCAGCAAGAGAGAGCCAGAGAGGCTCCCTCCCTAAGGCCATGGGGCCGGTGGAGAGAACAGGCCAGTGCACCATGCAAGTGCAGGTCATGGACTGGTGAGAGCAAGCCAGAGTGTGTTTCTTTGTTCCCATGGTATCAACCTGGGTGTGGGACAACCAGGCATTTTTGCACGCTTCAGGTGGTTACTTACACTTCTCAACCAATCCCTTCTTTGGCCCAGCACCTCCCACTACGATGTCATTTTGACTTCTGCGGTCCCACTCTGGTCCCACCCCTAATCTGGTACCAGAAGCTGGGGAGGGCTTTTTCCTCTACGCAGTTATCTTACCAAGCTTTTGTGTGGCTCAGTGTAAGAACCTCTCCTTGCCACCATCTTGGCCAGTGGGTGGAGACTGCCCAGCACGCCACACTGACTGTCGGCGGGTAACAATCCCTCTTCCCGGTTTACAGATTACCTACCACCTTCTTGCAGTGTCCGGAGGGGAAAAACTAAAACGAAAAACTCTCTTCTCTTCCTCTTCTGATAAGGACACTAACACCAGCAAGGGAGCCCCACCTTCGTGAGCTCATCCAAAACTCATTATCCCCGTAAGGCTCCTCAATACATATATTCTAGAGGGAACACAAACACTTATCAGATTCTTTATCTTAAACCCCCCATATGTGTTAATTCTTATGGTGCTCTCAGCAGCCCCAGGAGGAGAATATGATTGTCCGGATGATGGGATGACAGCACAGAGAGGTTAAGCAAACTGCTCCAGGTCACACAGCTAGATAACTGTGGAGCTGAGACAGAAACCCAGATAGTCTGCTCCAGAGCCCACGCCTGACCCCTGAGTACAGTGCCTTCAGCTTCAGGACAGTTCATCCTGGGAAACCAGCATGACTTCTTGCTGCAACTCTAGCTCCAGGAGAAAAATGTGTCACCGATAAGAAAGACCCAATGAACTGGAAGCTGGAGATTAGGTTCTAGTTCTAGCAATTTCTCTGTCTTCCTATGTCACTTGGACACAGCCCATAGCTCTTCTGGGTCCTGCTTTCTTAGTGAAAGGAGGGCGTTATGAATATCTCTAGGCTGGCTCTGAAGTTTAATTGTTTCTCTGCTTCGGACCTTGCAGTCAGCAAACCCTCCCTCAGGCACTGACTTCGTCCCCCAGCCCGACTTTGCAGGGCGATAAGGATCTAGCTGAAACCTCGGGACTGCCAACAGCTGACTTGTCCCTTGATAAGGACTCTCTCCGAGTCAGCTCCCGGATCCAGACTCTCTCAGCAGAAACACTGCCACACTTCCTGGTGCGGATAGGGGACACACACACACACACACACACACACACACGTGCGCCCCCTCCCCTCAGGCCAGCTTCCCAGGTGACTCTGCAGGCACACAGGGCCCCTCCCTCAGAAAGGCTCTGCACCTGGCTGAATGCTCTGCAATCACTGTCTCACCTTTTTCGTATTTTTGAATAAGGGGCCCTCCCATCTGTGTAGCTGGCCCTACCCCCACCCAGCTACGCCTCTTGTTCTTCCAGTCCTCAGATTGGGTTCTCTCTTAGTGGCGATCACTCATAACGCCCTTGTTTCATAAAGAAAGTAGGACACAGAAGAGCTATGGGGTGTGTCCAAGTCACATAGGAAGATAAAGAATTTGGATAAGAACCCAGAACTCCAGCTCCCAATACATTTGTGTCTTTCTTGTCTGTGACACAAATTTTCCCCTGAAGCCGGAGTTTTAGAAAGGAATCATGGCGATGTCAGCAGAAGCCATCCTTAACAGGAGGGCACTGCGGCTGCCCGGTGAGGGTGGGCTCTGAAGCAGGCTGCCTGGGTTTGTGTTCCAGCTCTGCACTTACCTAGCTGTGTGACTGGGAGCAGGTTGCTTAGCCTCTCTGTGCTTCCATCTCATCATCTGTACAATGGAGATGATAAAGATACCCTCCTTATAGGGATGTTGTGAGGATCCTTCTAGCAACATGGGGCCTTTTAATCAGCAATTATATTAATTGTTGTGTGAAGAAGAAAAGATGTAGTTAATTCTCCATTTTTTTCTGTTCTGACCAAAAAAAGAACAAAGAGATGTCACAGGAGTGAATGTTCTGGTTTTTTCTTACAGAGAAGGTGATGTGATTTCAGGTCATTAATATTAGCTCGGGGCACAGGTAAGATACTAACTAAAGAAATTAGGGTAGATAGCTATTTGAAGATGTGAGCTAGGGATCAGGTCACATCTGAAAACTTCCAATTCCCAGCATCCCTAAAGGTTCTGAATCTCCTGGAAACACCACCAGGACAGGCCAGGCCAGAAGAATTCTAGCCTTAAGGAAAAAAAAAAAACAAGTCAAATTGAAATTGAAGAGATTAACCAAGCTGGTATTGATATGAACTGAAGTTATTAACAACTAGGAAATCACACAAGTGAGACTTTAAGATGATGACTGATAGAGACAAGTGTCCCCTTCAAAGTGACATGACATGGACTCATGGGAGTGACTTTAAAAACCAAAGTAGGGGATGGCAAGGATGGTTGCACAACATTGTGAATGTACTTAATGCCACTTAAGAATGGTTACAATGATTTAAAAAAATTCAAGCCTTTCTTTGTCCCTTCACATACAGTTATCCAAGGGAGCTCACCCCTCAGCACATGCTCCCCACATGCAGATGTCCAGCAAGCCCCAGACATGGTGGTCACATACAGCCCAGTCCCGGTACAATGGCCAGTGAGCAGTCCGGAATGAATCAAAAACAAATCAAGAAGATATTAGAGATTCAACTTTGCAACAAACACTTCCTGCTACTCCTCTTCCAAATTTCTGGATGGAATCTAACAGGAGAGCACCCAAGACTGCAAGATGAGGTGATTTTTAAATGCTCCTAGTTCACTCGCTACCAAGCAGCCAGACAAAACGAAGGAGTAAGTGTGGTCTGCCGAGGCTGACAAAGGGTTGCAAATCCACATCTGTGTGATCAAAATCACCTCATTTCATTATTTGCTGTTTCATATGAAGTTGTTCCAAGTCTTAAAGTTTAACATTATATCTGTGCTAATAAAATGTCGGTTTAATTATTTTTTTTAATGTGTAATTTTTTAAAAAATATTTTTTTTATTTATTTTTAGAGAGGGAAGAGAGGGAGAGAGAGAGAGAGAGAGAGAGAGAGAGAGAGAGAGAGAGAGAGAGAGAAACATCAATGTGCGGTTGCTGGGGGTCATGGCCTGCAACCCAGGCACGTACCCTGGCTGGGAATCGAGCCTGCGACACTTTGGTTTGCAGCCTGTACTCAATCCATTGAGCTATGCCAGCCAGGGCTCGGTTTAATTATTTTTTTAAAACCACAGTAAGACAAATGATAGAGTAGGTATTTGCCTCTATTATTCATTAATAATGATTATGTAGCTAAAGAACTGTGTGCACTGAACACCCGTTTTTAAACCCCCCAGGACAATTGTTCACCCCCAAACCTGAAGTTCTGCAGAACTGCAGGGAAAGTGGCCCAGAGGAAGGAAGCTGTGTTCCCCGGGTGGCAGCAGTGCTGGGTGTCCCCTGGCCACGGGAGCCTGCTCAGGTTGGGAGTCTCCAGACGCCACGCACTAATTATTCAATGGGGACAACAGTCCCCACTGGGGATAAGAGTTCTGTGGTTCCATCTCACGGGAAATTTAAAAGGAAATGAAGAAGGTGGGTTGCCATTGGATTTCCACATGGAGAAAAATGAAACTTCTTTCTTTCCTCTATCTCTCTTTCTCTTTTTCTCTCTGGCACCCCCTCCTTCCTTCCTTCTTACTTCCAACTCTAAATTTTTTTTGTGGCAACGAGGTGAAACATTTACTTTGGATTGTGCCATTTCTCTAGGGAACTAAGAGATTTGCTGAATAATGGAAGATAATTTATATGGTCCAATTTTTGCATTGCCAGGGCTGTATGGTTTGGAGTTATTCTATATGCCAATGTTTGTCATTTAACTTTCCCTAATGGTTAGGTTGACAGATAGAAGAAAGGTAATTTAATATGGGACATGATGTTGGGAGCTAATTCTTAGTCTAGAATCAAGGCATTTGAAAGAACTCAATGCCCAGTCTTGCCCTATGCAGAAGCTTCTGAGGGAAGCGTCAAAGGGGTACTTTCTGAAGGTTATTAGGGGTTCAGGGAATGGAATCACTTGATCTCCTTGCTCTGGGGAGGAATCCCTGGGGAAGAGGAGAAGAGGAAGTCGGGCCCTGTGAACCACAGGGGGCAAAGTTCCCTAACATTGCTCTGGTCTTGCCCATGCCCCTACTCAGGGAGGTGGCACAGGAGCCTGACTCTCAGGCTACTGAGTTACAGGAAAAAGAAGATATAGCAGGAGGATACTGACCTATAGATGAAGAAAATCAAGCTTCTTTCTGTCCCTCCCCAACCCTGAACTCTCTCTTCTCCTAGGTTGGACTGGGAAAAAGGAAAACCTACTGGACTCCCATGCAGGAGTGCTGCCCAGGATGAGTCAAATTCTAGCAGATTAGATGGGTCCACGTTGTCCTTCTGCGATCTTCTAAAAGGATACAGGAGACAGTAGCTGTGGGTGTGGTTCCTCTCTTCCCTGAGGCTGCGTTAGAAAGACACTCTGTAAACAAACTGAGCTGCCTCCTTTTATTTCTTAACTACATACACTTCTGTAGTATGATTTAACTCTCATAATGTAGGACACCACCTTAAGCAACCCATGGAGTAATTACCATCACTATCACCTCCATTTACAAATGCGGAAATTGAGACAAAGATATTGAGTTGCCCAAAGTCACTTGCCTGGGATGCAAACCCAAGTCTTCTGATTCCCAAGTCTGGGACATTAACCGCCGTGATACGCAGCCGGGTGATGACACTTTAGTACAAGCATTTTTAAAGTGTTTCCCCAGTAGATTATAATTTCTGTGGTTCAGGGTCTTTGTCTGTCTTTTCGCCTCTAAGTCCTCAATCATAGTAGGTATTCAATAAATAGTCGTTGGACGAATACATAAGAAGGTCTAGGAACAGAGACTCCATGCATTGCACAGGGAGTTCTGTGGTTGCGTCTCACGGGCTCCTTTCTCAGCCACCCGAGGTCAAGAGTGCTCCTCTTCAAATTAGTTCCAGAAAGTCAAGAACTTGAGTTCTGGCCTAAGAATGTGAGCAAATTAGACTTTGCCATCTGCCTGTGTGCTGGGCCTTTCGGACACGCTCAGCTTAAAAGAGCTCTCCCATGGGGTCCGGCCGGTCTCCACAGGTGGGCACCACGGCCAAGAGACAAGCCTCAGTGAGCTCTGGAGTGCTCCTTAGTTCTGCCCTTTCACGTTTGTTTTCTGCAAGCCTGTGTCTTCCAGGATCTCATGGTGTGTGGGTAACTAAATTCATGTATTCTGTGTCTGACCAAAATACCATTCTCTGAAGAGAAATTTTAATAATGTCCTTTAAGAAAACCTCAGCGGGGGGAGAAATGCATGAAGGTGATCAAAAAGTACAAACTTCCAGTTATGTAAGAAACAAGCCATGGCTCTACTGAGCAGCCAGGTGGCTAAGTTAACAGCACTGTATTATATGCAGAGGATGCTGAGAGCAGAGTAAATCTCGAAAGTTCTCATCACAAGAAAAAATGTATAACTGTGTGCTGATGGACGACTAGACGTATTATGATGATTATTTTGCAATTTATAGGTATATCATTATTATGTTGTATATCTGAAACTAATATAATGTTACATATCAGTCATATCTCAATTAATAAATTTCAAATATAATTCCTTTCAAATAAATTTTTATACCAGTATCAGTATTCAAAATAACGATAACACTTCCCATTTCCCTTCCTTAATTAATATTTATAGCACTTATTTCCACGTATCATATTATATATTTTTTACTATTATGAAATATATTTTTACAATTTCTTTCAAGTAAATTTTTATACAGTATCAATATTTGAAATAACAATAGCACTTCCCATTCTCCTTCCCTAATTAATTATCATAGCACTTATTTCCATGTAACATATTTAACACACATATTTTTATATTTGCCTTGTTTGTTATTCCCTGCCCCCCACACACATTAGCATGCACATTCCACACGGGCAGAGTGTGTGGGGCAGTGCCTGGCACATGAAACTCATTTGACTCATGTCTGTTAAATGAACGGTCTGTGTAAATCCCTTAGCACAGCCCCTTCCTCATTTGGATTGTTCAGTTCTGCAAACTTAAAGAAAATACTACCTTCATATCTACATTAACTCTTGTTTGCTAACAACTAAGGCTTCAGGCCAGCAGCACGGGGTCAGCTGATCACTTCCAGCCTGATACTCGGAAGAGACCCCTTCACTGAGCGTGACCTCTGACTTTAGCTACACTTGGTCATTATAATCCCTATTACTAGAAATTGACAAAAAAGCAGAGTAAATAACCAAACAAGAACCTGCTGAGTGTCAAAAGCAAATTAAATCTCTAATTTGTTACCAAGGACATAAAAATATGCATTTTGGATGTAAAAATACTGTCTCTCTGGAATTACAGCAAACATATTGCTGACTCAGGGGACCCATTAAGACCTGTTACTCCCCGCTGTTCCCCAGGCTCATGTATTAAACAAGTAAGTGGAGAGCAAGCCCTGGAGACAGGGACTAAGACTTTGATTTCTTTAGTAGGATGTTGAGTAACTAAGTAGATTCCTCATGAAATTCACAGTTTATTTTAACAACTTCCCTTGCTATTTAATGCCTGCTCAGAGTTGATGAGTTGTCACACAGCCCTGTCCTGAAAAAGTCCAGCCATTATTAATACAACGAGAATGGTTTGGACATCAGGTACCCTGGTAGCCAAGGAGAGTGGATTGGAATGTGCATGTGTGAACGACAATGTCATTGTACTAGTCTATTGCAGTAGACACCATTGAGGGAGCATGTGTGCTATGTGGCCATCACATTCAAAATGACTGAGTAGAGCAACGAATCTGCATCAAATTTTGCATTAAGCCCTAACACTTCTCCATGAAAATGGCAACTGGTGATTGGCAGTTTCATCATGACAATGCGCCTGCTCATGCAGAGTTTTTTGATGAAACATCAAATCACCTAGGTGACTCAGCAGCCCTACAGCCCAGATTTGGCACCCTGTAACTGCTGTTTTTTCCCAAGACTAAAATCACCTTTGAAAGGGAAGAGATTTCAGACCATCGATGGGATTCAGGAAAATATGACAGGGCAGCCAATGGCGATTGGGAGAACTGTGTGAGGTCCCAAGGTGCCTACTCTGAAGGAGAGTGAGGTGCCATTGTCCTATGTACACTGTTTCTTGTGTCTTGTATCTTCTTCAATAAATGCCTCTATTTTTCATATTACATGGCTGGATACTTTCTGCACAGACCGTTAATGGTATTAACACACAAAGAAACACACACACATAGCACATCCCATCACTGGTATTTGAGAGACCATTAAATGTAAGCCTCACTCAATAGTTTCTCAAAAGAAAAACTAAAGTCTAAAAGTGCTTAAACAGGCTTTTCCAGACAAGTCTTTTGGACAAAGATCTGTCAGGAGCATAATAAATTTTCCTTGATATGCAGTGTCAGATCACTGTGGTTTTGACTTATGTCTTATGAATGTTCTGAAAAGAGTGCTGGCTTCTAATTAGTTCCACAAAGACACCCAATGCTCCTGGAGAGGACGGTGCGGTGCAACCCATGGCTTGGGCCCCAGGCTGTAGCAAATTAAAAAATGAAAAGTCCCGGCATTGTCCAGAACTCCTTTTTCAGGCTATTGATGTACACTGTTATTAAGGGTGTTGTTGTCTTAGAATCCTGGGAAGAGCCAAGTTTAATGTACTGGTCCTTTTCTTTCCCATTTATTTATTTATTTATTTATGTATTTATTAGAGAGGGAGAGAAACATCAATGTGTGGTTGCCTCTCACGCACCCCCTACTGGGGACCTGGCCTACAACCCAGGCACATGCCTTGACTGGGAATCGACCCAGTAACCTCTTGGTTCACAGGCCCACACTCAATCCACTGAGCTACACCAGCCAGGGCCTTTTCTTTCCTTTTAGTGTCAAGTATTAACAGTGGCAGAAACTGAACAAGCCTTCTAGACTTCCTATTTCATTTTTAGTGTTTAAATATATACAGGTAACAATTGCTCATTTTTAAGCATCTCACTATGGTTCTTATAAGAAGTGAGGTAATTTCAGCACACCGTTGAAGGCTATCTCTCTCTGCTATTCTCCAAAGATATTCCACTAGCTTGTGTAAAAAGCGAGCATTGTATTCAAAGCTATGATTTAAATGGCATCACCCTTATCCCTAAAACATAACTACAGCCTCCAAATTAAGCACAACAGGAAGATCAATTACATTTGAGATTGAATGATGAATAATTTTCACCTCACCTTGTTCCAAACTGGAATCTGTGGTTTTGAAGAATTCCTTGAGGAGCAGCCACCAAGTTACGCTGGCTTCCTTATTCACTGCAACGTATAAACCACGTGTGCTTAACCTCTGGGCTGTGGATGGCCTATGTGCCCTAGAATTATGTACAAAATATTGTGTGATACCTTTTTCTGGGAATGGGGTCTATAGTTTTCATTTGACTCTGAAAAAGTGTCAGTAAACTAAAAAAGTTAGGAACAAGTCTTACTGAGAGTATTGCTACTCACGTGTGGCCAAGAGCAACATCACTTCTTGGAATTTCCTTTTGGATCTCACTACTCCAGACTGGATAAAGGGTGGAGAATGGTAGTGGGGCCAGATCACAGGTGTCTCACTGGTTGACAGATCCTTCTGGCCCCTTCATCAGTTTGGGCAAAATGTCTCTGTTCAGCGAGCTCTTGCACTAATGGGAAATGCACAGTTCAGGAAAAAGAAGCCCTTTGAGAGCCCTGACTTGATGAACAGTTTCAGATATTATGAGCTTTGTTTTGTGGAGTGTGGATGCCTCAGTTGGAAGTCACCAAAGGGAAGCCCGCTCCTCAGAGTTAGAAAAGTCCGGGTGTCTTAGGGCCGAGCTTAGCTTCACTTCCCACCAGTCCATGACTCAGACCCACCTTCCGGGGAGTGGTATTCCCACCCTCCACCTCCACTGTGGACCTTCACTATACCTGATCCCCAGCCAGCAGCCTTGAACCCCAGGAGATGTCAAAGTCAATCTCGAAGAGGGGGGATGTCCCAGAAGAACTGCTCTAGAGACAGTCCTCAGGCAGAACTCAACAGTGGAGATCAGAAATTTAAGAAGAGTGGTGGTTAGAGACTGAATGTGCACCCTCCCTCCAAATTTATATGTTGAAACCCTAGTTCCCAACGGGATGGAATTTGGGGTGGGCGCCTTGGGAAGTGATTGGACCATGAGGGGAAAGACCTCATAATGGGATTAGTACCCTTATAATGAAAGACACAAAAAAGCTTGCTTTTCTTTCTGCATTTAAAAAAAAATCCTCACTGAGGATATGTTTATTGGTTTTAGAGAGAAGAAGGGAGAGACACATCGATGTGAGAGAGAAACCTCAGTTGGTTGCCTCTCGTATGCACCCCCAATGGGGATCAAAACCACAGCCTTTTGTTGCAAGGGATGACGCTCCAACCAACTAAGCAGCTCAACCTGGACATCTTTCTGCACCTCCCCATGTGAGGACACAGCAAGAAGACAGTCATGTGGAATCTAAGAAGAGGGCTCTCACCAGGCCCTTGTGGGCACCCTAACCTCGAACTTCCCAGCCTCCAGAACTGTGAGAAATAAATTTCTGCTGTGTAAGCCACTCTATCTGTGATACTCAGTTAAAGCAGCCCAGACTGAGAGAGCGGGTTAGACAAACGTGGAAGCCTTCCTTTTAGCATCAGCTACTCGAGTCCCAGACTCCAGCAGTAAATGAACTTCATATGTGGCTGGACGGAGTCCATGCACACAGCCTGAGAAAAGACAGTTAATGCTGCTTGAGATTAAGAATTCCCACCATCTCCTACTCTTTTTTGCCCTAGTCTTTCTCTCTTTTAAATCTTATAAGTATTATGTGGACTTAAACCAATCCTCCCAGTTACTGTCACTTAATTTCTCTAGGTCTGTTACTTCTTCAACAGGGAATAATATTTACCTCACAGAGTTGTTATAAAGGATTAAGTGTGACAGTGTTCATAAAGCTCTTAGTGCACACCCTGGACATTAGCGAGAGTTTACAAAAACAGGCTATTAAAATTACCTCTAGTCGGCGCCACAAAAATTAGACAGCATGCAGTTCCTTGAGCTTGAACAGTTCCACCCTGATTCTTCCTACCAGCCCTTTTCCTAACTCGACTCACTTTCAGGCCTGGGCTTACATGTAACTGCATTGGGAAAGCTCTTCCTGCAACTCTGGTCTAGACTGGGTTGCTCATGGTACAGACCTATAGCCGCGTAAGACCTTGTCATGTCTCTTCTGTAGAACTGCACAAAAAATATTCGTTTCCTGCTGTCTGTTCCCTCTTCCCATCCTCCACTATAAGCTCCATGAGGGCAGAGATTAAATCTTCTGAATTGCCTCCCAGCAGTGAACGGGGTGCCTGGCATTTACATCTGTACAATAACTTTTGGTTAAAGGGGTGAGTGAATGAATCAATGAATCAGTTCTTAAGACTTATCAGTTGTGAGAACCTATATAGCCCATTTGTCTTTTACTCTTCCCCTTCAATAACCACCCCCCCAATAGTATTCAGGGAATAGCATAATTTTCCCCATTTAGAAATGGGATAGTTTATGCTGAACATGCATGCAAAAAAAAATCATCACATTCAACATGAATATTTGCTTCTCCTAAGTCAGTCCAATGTGTTTTATTTTATTTGTTCTTAGTAAAGGTGTTGTGGACTGTTATAAACAGACACAGGTGAGCAAAGGAGACCTTCCTGTCCTCAGCTCAGGCTGTGGCCCTGGGAGCCCCGGGGAATCAGATGTGCCTTGGAGTGTGCCTACAGGATGTCCTGACCCCCCCAACCTTCCCCCAGGGTGGGAACTTTCCCCCACTGCCTCTGAGCTTCTCCCATCCAAATGTGGCCAAATGATCATTGTAGCTAGTGAAGAAGTGCTTTTTCACTGGGTCCAACTCCCAGAGCTGTAACCAGATTGGGAGAATATAAACGACCCAGAGGTACAACTAAAACCAGGCTGAAGCTTCACACAGACCACGAGCATACCCGGGCAAAGCAGTGAGTACACCACTGCCCCTCCCTTTCCTACACCAACCCGCTCTTTTCTCTTTTAAGAATGTACTTATTTTTTTACATGGAAACAACATGCTAAATGAACTACCCAACTCCTTACCTTCCAGAAATTGTCTGCATCATGATCTATCCACACACCTCTCAAGAAACAGCCCTCCTCTCTCCTACACAGAGAAGTTATTTTGAATTCTTGCCAGGCAGTTGACACATTTCGTCTATGTAGGTACAATGGATGACATAGATATAAAGAAATCACCTTGAGCTAGAAATCATTCAGGCTCACCATCAACATCAATAACAGTCAATGAGAGTAGTCTAGCATTTTAGCAGCAAGCTAGGTATGTAAGCTTAATCCAGGTTTAAAACCCAGTAAGTCTCAGTTTATCCATAAAATGAGGACAATAATTTGATGAACATAAAGCAACTTAGTTCAGTCAATAATTGACATAATAATTGGGTATTATAATTGTCATTATCCTAATCATTGCTACAGACCTACAGCTCAAAGGACATAGCCCAGATGAGGAATTTGGCTATTATTCATTCTACAGTATAGAATGAACTTGCAGCTGCCTTAAGCTTTCAACTAAATAAACTACTGTCCCTTATTAAATTCCAAGTGTTCAAGCTGATCACTATCCATAGTGAGGAAATACTTTAATTTAGCTGGTTGTGTAATATTTTGCAAAAAGGTATGGATATTTGTGAGGAGCGGTGGGTGTTGGATTCCCAGAGCAGCTCAACAAATTAGCACATGATATGAAAAGAGCCCCCCAAATTGTCAGTGATTCGTTCCAGCATAATTTTAGTTTTATAAATTTACTCCTACAAATATTACCAGATGGTATAAGTTGACACTAAACCTCTAAACATCACATTTTTACAAAACATTTAAAAATTCTCAGTGAAAGTGCTGGCCACTTGAGCCACCTTCACTGACCTGCGTGGTTCTGCTTGACAGCAGCTAACAGGCATTTGAGGACTTCCAGTCCCAATGGGGCTCAGCAGTTCTAGGTTCAAGAGTGCTGTCTCATGTTTTAAGTTTTGTCATAACAGAAAAAAAAATAAAAAGATTTCACTTTGAACCTCATGACCTCTGGGATGGTTAACTTTATGTGTCAACTTGACTGGGTCATGGGGTGCCTAGATAGTCAGTCAAACATTATTCTGAGTATTTCTGTGAGGGTGTTCTTGAATGAGTTTAGCATTATTCACAGTGTTCAAGACATGGAAGCAACTTTTTTGATAAATGACTGGCTAAAGAAGATGCAGTACATAGAAATAATGAAATACTACTCAGCCATAAAAAAGATAAAATACTGTCATTTGTGACAACATGGATGGATCTTGAGAATATCACACTAAGCAAGATAAGTCAGATGGAAAACGTCAAAAATCATAAGATTTCACTCATATGTGGGGTAAACAGCTGAAAGCAACAAATGAACAACAAACCAAACTTTATGGACACAGACAACAGTGTGGCGGTTCCCAGAGTGAAAGGGGTGGGGGACAGTAAATGGGAAAGGAGGTCAAATATATGGTAATGGAAGTAGACTTCTCTTTGGGAGGTAAACAGTACAATGTACAGATGGTGAATCATACAATTGTATTCTTGAAACCTATATAACTTTATTAAGTAATGTTACCCCAATAAATTTAACGAAACATTTTAAAAACATTTACATTCATAAACTGAGTGAAATAGATTGCCCTATTTCATGTGGGTGGGCCTCATCTAATCCAATGAAGGCCTGAACAGGATAAAAGGCTGTCACTCCCCTGAGGAAGAGGAAATTCTTCCTGCTCCACAGTTTTCAAGCTGACATACCAGGTTTTTTTCCTGTCTTTGGATTAGAACTAAAACACTGGCTCTTCCTGGGTCTTGAGAATGCTGGCATTTGGACCGGATCTACAGCATCGGCTCTTCTGGTTCTCAGGCCTTTGGAGTCAAACTGGGACAATAACATTAGCTCTCCTGAGTCTCTAGCTTGCTGGCTGAAGATCTTGAGACTCCATAATTACTCTATGTACATATACATACATGTATACAGACACACACACACGCTCACACACACCCACGCACCCTACTGGCTCTGTTTCTCTGGAGAGCCCAGACTAACACAATTTTACACCGTGCTTATCTGATAACCAGACAATTGCTCAAGTGTGACCTGTCTATTCATTGAAGTACTCCATGCTGCTGTCTGTGTGTCTGTGTGTCTGTCTGTCTCTCTCTCTCTGCGTAGAGTGACCTCCACCATCTCCCTGGTCTGACAAGCATACTTACCTTTCAAGACCCAGCCCAAATGTAAACTCCACAAGTGTCTCAGTGAAAATTAGTTGCTCCATTCTTATTTTTGCCAAGCATTGCATTAGTTCCTGTGTTATAAAACATACAGTAGTTACATATATGCCTACTCTAAAACTCTGGGTATAAATATCTGCTGACAAATATTTATCACACAGCTCATCACTCAGCACCCCCTTTGTATTTCCTGAAGCTAACACAGTGCTAGAAAATGAAAGATGCTCACAACTTCTACACTGTTCTCATTTATTACTAAAATAGTCATGTTCAGGTTCAGCTTTTGGTAGGTTCATAAAGTAGAAAATAAAATTGTCTTTGAGAAACTCTTCTTTCGGCACTATTTCTTTCTTGAAACTTTTACTCTTCCTGAGGCTGTTTCTGGCAATGAAATTGATTCAATAAACTGTGAACCCTGAGGTGGGGTGGAGGGAAGACATCTACTAAGAAGGGCTCATGATGGGCTCAATATTTGTAAGAAAAAAAGAGTCTAGCAGTCCTTTCTGCACAGGGGCCTCTCATGCAAACCGCACTTCACAGAGAAGCCTGCCTCTGGGCTGACCTGCCGGCTGCACTGTGCTTCTGCCATCTGGGCCAGCCCTTACAAAGGTTGCCTGGAATCCTATTTCAACCCATAGAACCAAGGCTTTCCCCATCTAATCAGAGCAGTGCAGCTCTAACCAATTAGAGTGGCTCTATTCTGATCAATCAGAACAGTGTCTTTTGGACCAATCAAACTGCAAGGATTTAGGATCCTCATTTGCATGAGGTCAGACTAATCAGGAACTAGGGGCAAGGGACTTTGTCCACCTAAGCCAGTTCCCCTCTGGCTTGGGGAGCATGCTTTTCCGTGAAGTCTGCAGTCTGTATCTCCTCGGCTAGGGCTGCAACATGGACGATGTCTCAGGGCAGCAGGGAGCAGACCAAGGTGGGCCGAGCAGAGCTGCCTGGCTGAAGAGAGGCCTGGCCCCTGGGCAGCCTCACAGCCGCGCTGTTTTCACAGCTGTGCTACATCAGAGTGAGCTATCGGAGGGGGGAAGGGGGGAAATGGGGATTTATGACGGTGGTGATAGTACACAGCAGTGTAAATGTGCTTAGTGCCACTGAAGTGTACCCCCGAAATTGTTAAAATGGTAAATTTTATGTATTTTACTATAATCTTAAAACCAGAAAAACTGATATTTAAAAAATAAAATAAAATTTAGTACAATAAAAATCTAGAAAATGTTGAGCTATTCTGCCGGCTGTTGTCACAGCCCCGCGGCAGCGCCATCGAGCTGCCCCACACCCAGTGCCACGTCCAGAGCCGCGCTGTGTCCGAGTCCAACTGTTGGTGCTGAGTGAAGTTTCCTTCTTCACCACCACCCCCCATCCCCCGACCCCCCACCTCGCACTGGGGATTCCCATTGGCTCAGAACTGGCACCAATAACCATGTTTAATAAAACCAACTCATAGACAATATTAATGATAAAGCTAGGTGTTAGCAGTTAAAAATATACATTAGTTTGAAAGAGAATGTCTGTACAAGGCAATCCTTAATCAAAAATCACAAGAACTCGGCAGTGGAATTTGATGTTTCTGTCACTGAGGTGGAAACATGGGGCCCAAAGGCATTTTTACCAGAGGGCCTCGAGTCATATAAGGTGGCTGTCTTCATGATGTAAAGATAGTGCCAGTGTTCCTCAAACCTGGAATCCACAGTCCGCTCTACAAACCAGACAGCAGAGTAGTTCTCCCAGTGGGTTGCCGCTTCACCACCTCCTTGGGCTAACCAGCATTCTCAAATCCCTCTGATAAGCAAATGAGCTGAGACCCACAACCAGTGGAAAGCTCGAAGCCAGCCGGCTTCTCTCTGGGATGGCCACACATTCAGATGCAGTCGCCTAGCTGTGTGCTGATCAAATGTAGCTTTGTTTATTCCCAGGTTTTTTTTTTATCTGAATTAGACTCATTTTATTAAGGATTTAATTAAATCAGTTAATTATTATGAAAACCAATGAAACATGAGTGTGAAACGAAAGTTTTTTTAATGAAAACACAGTTGAATTCTATGCAAAGATGAGATAAAAGTGAGAAAATGACAACAATTACTATTAAAGTAAATATGAGTAAAACAACCATAAATGACTAGAAGCAGGGGGGGAATCTCAAAAATCTGGAAGGATTATGTACTTTGTCTCACAAGTGCCCTTAAATTCTCCCTCTAATATGCTAAGAAAACTGAGGTTAGAACTCATAGATCATATATTATAAAATATTATTTACCTAAGAAATATGACTCTATACTCCAATCAGTAGGCCAAACTCAAAAACAAAAACAAAATATCCTCGGCCCTACATCAAGAGATCGGCAAAAAATTCCCTGACTGGCATGGTTCAGGGGGTTGGGCACTGTCCCACAAAGCAAAACATCACCAATTCAGTTCCTGGTCGGAGTATGTGCCTGGGTTGTGGGCCAGGTCCCCAGCTGGAAGCCAGCAGGAGGTGACCGATGAATGTTTCCCTCCTTCTCTTTCTCCCTCTCTTCCCCTCTCTCTAAAAATAAATAAAATCTTTTAAAAAAGAAGATTGACAAAAAATTATATATGTATTTGTTTGAGGTCAAAGAGATTGTATCACTTTTTAAAGTGATTCCCTGCCTTAACCTATTTCTTCAGTCAAATGAACAGCCTCTTGTCTCATGTGACAGTCTCAGTCACTTTGAGGAGATGTCCTATTAACTTCTTAAACTTATCACTAACCCGATATTTACGAGAGCTGTTCTTCCAGCATCTGGCTTTAATCTCTCTCCATTTCCTTCCCAGCTTTCTTTCTCGAATTCCCAACCTTCAAAAGGAAGAAAGGAGAAGGGGTGATTTTTGATCACTTTATTCCTCTCAGGTGTTGCCAGGTCATTCCAGACAAACAAGGATGCTTCTGGAACTGAAGACCAAGGAAGAGGAAGTAACGGAACCAAAGGCTGAGGAAGACGAGCTGGCTTGGCAGGAAGTGAGGAAAAGGGTGCATGAAGAAGTTAAAAAAAAAGAAAAAGAAAAAAAGCCCAGGCACACTTACCAAGATTTTAAACTAAGAAAGAAAATTGTTTATCTTCTTAAGTCTCACTTCCAATTATGCAACTTGGCTCCCAGTCTTGAAGGATCAGATATAAGTGGATCCCAAATTGACACCACGGGCTTCCTGCAAGCCTTCAAACTTTTGCTTTTACTCTCATTCAGTGTAGTTGATAAAATACCATACATTTGATGGACCACAAATGTCCAAAAACAACAAGCCCCATTAATGCAATTCAGCATAAGAAATTTCATTAGGGGGGCCTTAAAAAATAGAACCAAATGGGAAAAGCTCTTGACTGGGAAAAAGTGAATGTAGAGCCATAGCTTGACCTCTGACCTGGATGGAAAGACATGAACCAGTATGAGCTCTCCAGAGCTCGCCCTTGTCCTTAGCCATCTATCATCTGGGTCTCATCTTCTTAGAGTTTGGCAACACTCCCAGGAGTCAGGTGGCATGCACTATTAGCACCATTTGTCCATATGGAAATTTTACAATGTTCTCATCATCAAATACAAAAGAGCCCAGCAGATCGATAGGAACCAGGACATCAAGCAAGAACAGCCAGAGACCTGCCTCGGATCAACAAATAACAGACTCCGGCCCGGGACCAGTCTGGAAGACTTCCTCTCCCTGATGTGTCTTTTCGTGATGACGTGTTTAGGGGAGGGAAAAAAGGTGTCTCTGAAAGTAATTATCCTTCATATTTCTTCCTCTTTGGTATAATCTTAGATGATATTTAGTACTGCAAATATTTTTTAAATTGTTGAGTAGTATCCATTGTATGACTATGTCACAGTTTATGTATTCACCCATGAAAGAAGACCTAGGCTGTCTCAAGTTTTGGTTATGATGAACAGACATTCTGTGAATATGTTTATATAAGATTTTCATAGACATACTTTTTAATATTTTGGGGTGAATAACCAGACTTAAGATTTTTGCCAGTCTGTTTAGTTGCACAAGAAACTGTCAGATCTTTTCTTAGAGTGCTCGTGCCATTTGACACTGCCTCCAACGATGTATGAGTTTCTTTCTGTGTACTCTCACCCCAGCACTTGGTACTGTCAGTCTTTTTAATTTTAGCCTAAGTGGTGGGTGTGTAGCAGGACATGTGACTTTGTAAGTTGCCATTCTATACTTCATGTGTGGATCTCCTTTACTACCCCAATTCTTCTTAGTTCCGGGTTTTTGTAGATTCATCACTGAAAGCACTGAGTATGGGGGAGTACGGTCCCATTAGGAGATAAGCTCCATGAAGACAGTAGTTATGGACCTAGCACATACCAGGGGCTTAATGATACTTGTTGAATAATATGAATAAGTCAATGATTATGTATACCTACGTTACTAAAATAAGGACACAGAAAGCCTGTGTCTATGAGCACATCTGTGTAATCCCCTTCCAGACTTTTCCCTGCCATGCTACCAGCTGCCTGTCTTCTCCTTTCTGGTCCACTAAACCCTATGCTGCTCTGGCATGTTTTCGTGACAGCCAATAGTGTATAAAGACCTTTTGTTGTTATTGTTGTTAATTCTGAACTAGAGTGTCTGGGGGACCCTGAGTAAATACCTTCAACTACCCAGGCCTCAACATTTTCATGTATAAAATAAGGAGGTAAGTGATCCTAAATTTACCTAGCACTGAGGTTTAGTACCTGACTCCTTTCTCGCCCTCTATGATCCCATAACAGCCTTGCTTGCTTGTGAACGCTCTCCTTTGAGGATCTATGCTCTAGAGACTGGGGCTAGGGATTTCCTAAGAGGTGTAACACACTGGGAAATTTATGTCAGAAAATAAACGACGTGCCCTGGCTGGTGTAGCTCAGTGGATTGAGCACAGGCTGCGAACCAGGCATCGTAGGTTCGATTCCCAGTCAGGGCACATGCCTAGGTTGCAGGCCATGGCCCCTAGCAACCGCACATTGATGTTTCTCTCTCTCTCTCTCTCTCCCTCTCTCGCTCTCCCTCTCCCCCTTCCCTCTCTAAAAATAAATAAATAAAATCTTAAAAAAAAAAAGAAAAGAAAAGAAACGACGTGAGTGTACATATGATCAAAGGAACATCGGGGACGTGCCCAGCTTCCGAATAAGCTTAACTCCTTATGTTTTCCTTTCGAGCTAAGCCCTTTTATTTTTTTGTTAAATTTTACAGTTGAGCAAAGGATGCCATTGACTAAATATAAATGCAAATAATTTCTTCTCTTCTGCTGAAATGATTATACATTGTTACTCTGGTGAGCATTAATGAAGTAGAGATGCACTTGACTTTTATTTTAAATGTTCACAATGCTGCCCTTATGCCCTATGATTTGCTGCCTAATTCTAACTAGAGCAAAGTTTACAGATCCAAAGGCCTCATAGCAACCTATCATTTGTAGGTTATCAGAAACGATCACAAAGGTTAAGTGAAAAACACTTTAGGTTTACAAGGTCAGGATAGTATGAAGCAATAGAAGGGGCAACTAATGGTAAAAAACTATTAGGAAAATGTATGTTCATCACTGCTATATGTACATTATCTTTTAAATATGTAAACATACTGCTTTTAAATGCATTTTCTTTGCAAAGATGGCACGCTGTGTCCTTGACAGTTGGTTTTGAGTGAGAATACTCCTGTCTGAACGAGCAGAGCCAATGGGGTAATGCTTATCTTTATAATCGGAGAATGTGGGCTGTATGGTACCAATGCTGTGCAGTGTATGAAAACGTGCTTGTTGGCCAAGTTTTGATCACTTTTGTAATATTTCTGAGTAATTAAGAAGAATGGGTGGTTTCTGATTCTTCATGTATCAATAGATTTTATTTGTATCCATTAAATCAAACTTATTAATTGGGTCCTCAAATATTTTATATTTTTATTAATTGCTGTTGGTTACTCAGTCAATTGTTGAAAGCTTTAATTTTAAAAAATAATACTTACTCTTTAAATATAATTTAATAATTGTTGAAAGGACTTTTTATTTTTTTATTTTTTTAAGATTTTATTTATTTATTTTTAGAGAGGGAAGGGAGGGAGAAAAAGAGAGAGAGAGAAACATCAATGTGCGGTTGATGGGGGTCACGGCCTGCAACCCAGGCATGTGCCCTGACTGGGAATCAAACCTACGACACTTTGGTTCGCAGCCCGCGCTCAATCCACTGAGCTATGCCAGCCAGGGCTAGGGCTTTTTATTTTTGACAAATTATGGATATATACATACAACCCATCTTTGGGAAAATGGCTAATTATCTGCCAAAACCTGGGCTTCCTTTCACTGTATAACTTTGTGGCTGAAAAGTACTTAGCAGTTGTGGACCAGGGTCCCAGCCTTCCTTGAATCTAGGCGATGGCACATTAACTAGGGCTCGTCAATGGAATGTGGGCAGAAATAACTCACTTCTTGCCTAAATTGATTACAGGTGTTATACCTTCTCCTCCTGCTACTTCCCAACCAGCCAGCTTGATGAAGCCAGCCCAGTGATCTTGGAAGCCACATAAGACAGATAGCAGAACCCCAAGATGCAAGGAGTTTAGACCCCCAAATCCTCTTTAGAAGAGAGGCCCCCACCAGGAAAGCCCATTTGAACTTTACGTGCCTGAGAAATAACCTTCTCTCATAGAAATGAGCCATTGCACATTTGGGGGGGTTGTTTGTCATGGCAACTAGCATTATCCTTTCTGAAGCATTACTCCTATTTTAAGCTGAAATACATTACTGTTCCTAATGGTATGAGCTTATTTTCTGATCCTAAAAGCAAACATTTCAGAACAACAACAACAAAATGTTAATTACAAAAAGTAATAATAAATAAATAAATATATATAATAAAAGAGTATTTGTTTTTAACATAATAACCACACTGTCCTTATTCAGTCATATGAGCCTCCAGAACATTCTGTTGTGCCCTCAAATTATTTTAGCATGACTTAATCTCACTTTTCCTTCATTCCTCTACCATGATCTCTTCCAATATTCATGTTCGTGCTAATGATGCTCCTAATACACAGGCCTCACAATCCTCAATTTCTTCTTTATAACTTTATTTTAAGATAGTAAATAAGACAGGCAACTGTTTGAATCTATCAGTCACCAAGATATTATACCGTACTTTACTATTTCCTGTCTTCCTTTTTTCACCGAGTATAGTATGTTCAATCATCATGAATTCTAGTCTTTCACCCACTTATCATTATCCACATTTGTCCTTCCAGCCATAAATGCTGATCTTCCATCTTGTTGCAATGGCTACTTTATCTAATTTAATGCTAAGGACATAGCTATAGAGTGAACTACTCAATACCCTGAGCCACCGGTCTCTAAAGTGGAAAAACAGTTGTGACACATGTCCAGGATGGAACAGAATTGGAGAAATACCTCTGTTCCCTCCCTCTGCCTCTCTCTTTATACTTCACAGGGAGCGGGAGTGCTTTATCCAGATGACCCCAGGTTGAGACACCACTCTCCACTCCTGTTCTCATGGGCGTAGGACATGTGACTCAGTCACAACCCTGCTGTCTTTCTGGAAACAGACCTGGAGGTTCATCTCTGTAACTCACTCTCTCCTGTACTCAACACAGTACGGAGCAGTGTATTGCCCTTTGTGGAATCAGCATTACGACAAATGAGTCTAAAGTCTAGACTCATGGGGCTGTGTTCATGCAGGTGTAGGGGACAGGTAGAAGGGTTTGTGGAGTAATTTTGTGGGTGGATCTAATCTGCATGCCCCAACGAAGCATACTGGAAATCTTATAAGTGGTGGTAGAAGATGTATACCAGTCTGTGTCATGTGAATCCTAGTCTGATTTGGACCCCAGAAATGAAGAAGGACAGAGTACAAAGCATATACCATGGCCTGAATGTACAGGGTCTGGCAGAAGTAAGGCCTGCTTGAGTGAGGTTGGTAGGATAATAATATGGGTGTAATAATTTATAGTTCTAATTTGAACATTTCACCTAAAATGTTATGTGGTGTGCTTGAGTATAATATTGTTATATTACAAAGTTATATGCTTATGATTTCCTAATAAAAAAGGGACATTATTTGTGTTGGACCCTATATAGTCTCAAAGGAGACAGATACAAAAATCAATGGTTATATTAGCACATGTGTATATGTTAGATAGGATAATAGTAAATATGTTCATTGCTATAGAAATAAAGAAAAAGGGAACAGAAGAGAGAAACCTCCCTTTGCCCAGGGATGTGTAGAAAACAGAAAAGAAGAAGGGATCAAGGAAGTTTTCCAAGATAAATAAAGCCTGTGCTGAGTCTGCAGGACATAAAGCAGTTAGCCGGCAGACCGGCGAGGAAGACTTATCAGGTAAAGGAACAGCATGGGCAAAATATTAAACCCAGAGACATCCCAGCACTTCCAGGAATTTTAAACAGTTTGGACCTGACAAGGATGTTTGACAGGAAATGGAAAAAAAATCAAGATAAAAAGATAGCTAGAGCCCAATTCACAGAAGCCTTTAGAACAAGTTTTTTGCAATTTTAGTCTCCAATCATTAGTGGGTTGTGGGATCAGTTTAGTGACCTTTTTTAAATGGTAAACATCAGAGTATTGTGCACTTAGTATAAATATTGTTTGATGGCTTGGGTAGGAAGGTTGGTACTTGTGCATGTCTACTGGCTCACTGTGTGAAATGTATTACAGTGGTTGTTCTTTGCAGTACCCCCCAAAAGCTGGGGGTCCTCCTTGAAGGTGCCCACCAGTCAGTCAACAAGTCCTGTTCCAGGACACGCAGCTACCATCAGCTTGTTTGGTGCCTCACTCTGTGTCTAGCCAGCTAGCTATTTATCATATAGAAGTAATAATTCCAGAGTATTTTATATTTTATACTTAAAAAACAATTGTCTGACCCTAATTCTGACTTATAACTCCAGGGGTGTCTTTGAGTCACAAACAGCTTAACATCTCATCAATAATAATATCTTTTGGTTCTTTTTTATGATGACAACTATAAAAACAGTAGTTTAGCACAGGAAGTTATTTAGACATGTTTTAGTCAGGCGCTTTTATCATTTCTGAGTCATTTTGCCTCATGATTAGAAACATTTAAATAGCCCAAGATCAGATATTTGAAGAGAGCCTCCAAGAAAAAAAGACAAAGGCTGACATCAACAAACAGAAAAACTGGAAAAGAAACAGAAATAATCCTGAAAACAGAATGACTTTTGTAAAGTGCAATTAATATCTTTAGGAAAAATAAAGAAAAAGCTATCAATTCATTATAAAAGGAACCATTAGAGAATAAAAAAGAGACTCTGGGAACTGAAATAAAAAAAGACTAGAAAAAAACTCAGGAGATGGGTGACAGATAAAGTTAAAAAATATCCCCAAATCATATTAACCATTCTGAAACCACTACGCATGTATAACTGGAACGGAGCAATTAAATAAATGGGCGACAGATGGTGGGAGCCAGGTTTCATGCTGTTGAAGTGGGAAGTTGCAGACAAACAAAGGGAGGGGACTAGAACAATTTGTGTGGTGCTGGGTTAGAGTTGCAGACATCAGTATGAACTCATGTTTAGCTTGATATAAAGATAGATACACATAGACATATTTATAGATATATGTGTATATAAAAGCTAGTGTATACACACATTTCCTTGCTCTGCTGGCTGAGAGCCACCTAGAAGCAATGATAGCAGTAGCAACAAGCTCACCTCACATCCAAGAATGATTTCTAGTACCATTCTTCAGTAACAGATATCAGGGCCCTCAGAGAAAGGGCTGACTCCAGGATTGGTGCAGAGATAATTGATAGATTGATTGACTGACAGAGAATAGTAGACAGATCTCTCAGGTAGAATTCAAAATCAACTATGTACATATTTTACCCTTAAGAACATGGAGGAGCATAATCACCCCTTAAATTTAGGTGGCACACAATGACTTTCTAACATGTAAGAGAGTAACTTCATTGTATAGAAATCAAACATAAAAACCCCTCTGTCCTTCCTGTCTTGTCATCTTCAGGTTTCCTGAAGGATCTGCCAACAAACACTACCGAGGCCAGGTGAACAAGATTATACGACAGTGGTCAGTCGTGCTGGCAGCATGTACCCTTCATACAATGTGATGAGAGTGGCCCTCTAACTCAGTGGTCTCCCTTCCAGAATCTGTAACTCCCACTTAACCACAAGAAGAACATCAGACTGATCCCAGGAGAGGGTCATTCTACGAAATACTTCACCAGGACTCCTTAAAATAGTCAAGGACGTCAAAACAAAAGAAGGGTGTGTCCTGGATGGGATCCTGGTACAGAAGAGGGACATTAGATATAAGGAAATATGAATAACACATCAACTTTTGTTAATAATACTGTATCGATATTGGTTAATTTTGAGAAAAGTACCATACTAATGTAAAATGTTATTAATAGGACAAATTGCATATGGGGTAGATGTAAATCCACAGTACTATCTTCAAAGCTTTTATGTCAATCTAAAATCACTTTTAAATTAAAAGTCTATTTTTTTAAGTCCTAAAGGGGAAGCACAAAAAGGGATAGATTTAAAAAATATATAACATTATTTCAAAAATTAATACACTGAATTAGACAAAAGGGAACATCTGTTGTTGGTTGTCTAGCCCAATGCTAAGATATAACTCACCATTTCCAGTGTAATAAAATGTAGGGTCTCTATTTTAGAATTTATGTAAAAATTCTACAATGTATTTACAGTTGTAGGATTAGAGAGAAATGACAAAAAATTATAGGGTTTTTTTTTCCAAAATCTAAGTCTTTAATACCATTCCACAGAGAAAGTATTATAATAAGAGCTTAGGAAAATATAAGACCACATTGAACCCTCTAAGTTAGGTGAGGTGCATTAGACAAAGCTCAGGGCCTGAATTCTAGTGTGTGTGATCTTGGCTGAGACACTAGACACCACCAGCCTTGAAGTTTCTTCATCTAAATAATAAGTAAGATTATCCTGAGCAATCTCTAATGTCTCTTGACCTTCTAATTACCCGTCATTCCATCAAGTGCAATATAGAGAACCAGCAAATACCTTGACCTAGTGTGCAAAGGACTTAAATTAGAAACCAAAAAATAATCTACCAACAGTCAGAGTTCATTGACTTTTGTTAAAAAATTTTTTTTATTTATTTATTTTTAGAGAGAGGGTAAGGGAAGGAAGGAGAAAGAGAGGGAGAGAAACATCAATGTGAGAAAGAAACATCAATCGATTGCCTCTCCTATGCGCCTCGACTGGGGACCGAACCATTCACAACCCTGATATGGGCCTGACCAGGAATCAAACCAGTGAGTTTTCACTTAGTCCCATGATGCCCAACCAACTGAGCCACACTGATCAGGGCGAGCTCATTGGCTTTAATTGGGCGATTTTTGAGCACCTTTGGTAATAATCTGGACATTTTATGACTTTTTATCTGAATGTTTTATCAGAAACAAAGAGGACTGGCTGACTGCATACATTGCTTTGCACTTAAAACCCCCAAAAGGACCTAGCAAAACCCAAGAATACCAAAACCTTTAATTCTCAAGCAGCATTTGGTATGAGTCTAAAAGTTCTTAGCATTTTCTAGAGTGCCCTAGGTCTTCAATGAAAAGAGAGGTGTGATGTAGAGTCAAGGCCCCATTTTGATGTTTGCTGACAGCTTTCAAGGCCCCCACCCCCTGCTGCCCCTGTCCCTTCTGGTCCATGGCTGGGCCAGCTGATAAGAAAGCCCAGGTGCCCTCCTCTGACACCACTGGGAAGTTAAAACCACACAAGCTCTGGGACACGTGCAGAAATCTTCACCCCTGGCTACCTCCTAATCATAGTAAAAGCCATACTGGTCTCCATCCCCTGCTCACTGAAGCCAGCTTTGGCCCTGCCTGGGAGCCTGCCTTGCTCTCCCCAGAAAGCCTCAGTAGGTAAGTCATAACACTGACACCCTCTTGGTGCTCGTGTGCCAGCATCTTTCTTGACGTCCAAAACTAATTTTGCGTGGGAGTCATCATGCCTCAGGAGGTTGCCCCCATTGCTCTCCTTGGTTTTCATGAAATGAACAAGAAAAACTCATCTGCCAAGTGATTTTCACCTAAAATCCAGTGCCATCTCAAAAATCATGTTTACAGATCTGTGCCTGGAGGTAAACCAGGATATAGTAAGTCGTGTCTTTTAGAAAGAAGAGAGCCATCGGCTTGGAACACCCATTTGGGGCTTGGCATACATTTCCTTCATTAGAACCAGGGTAAGGTGGGAAGCACACTTCAACCTGATAATGAACAAACACATGGTCCTCAGGGCAGCACGGACAGCCTGTTAATGATGTCGGCAGATTCAAGACAACCCATCAGTCCAAACTGTCATTTGACAGAAACTCGGACAAAGAAAGGATTAGATTAGGCTTCAGCCCTCAGGATTTTTAAAATAGAAAAGAGCTCAGCTGCACGTTCAGTTGTCAGGGAGTATACATTATTTAGCATCTCCTTTTATAACTGTTTGCACTACAGGTGCAATAGGAGAATGTTAATTTTATCTGCCAGGACATTTCCATTTTTGTGTCATACGATTCTTCCTTAAAAGCCTCGCTCGAAAGCCTCAGTTAAGATGTTTCTGTTGAGGTAGGAGTGGGGCAAAATACTTCTATGCTCGTCCATTGTGAGGGGCGTACTCTGACATATAAAGCAGAGAATTTTCTCATTAATATTGCTAAGCTCTGTCGTGTTTCCCCCCTCAGCTGGATTAAAAATACAAGAGATCGCCGTAGCCCCAACTGAGCATTTTTATCAGGGTGAGGGCGGTAAGCAACCGGGGCGGCTCCACGGGGGTGATCGCATTGCATTTGTGGAAAACCACCAACACAACCCAGGCGACATTCAAGTTCGCTGTTAAAAGTAATATATAGTTGTCTTGGGCTGAGGTCAGACTAATCTGGATAAGAAAGAAAAATGCTCTAAAAAAATAGAATAAAGAATGAAAAGGAAGACAATATTCCCCTTGTTGGCTTGTTGCTCAAACTGGGGCCGGCCCAACGCACACCCTGCCGCTTCCTGCTGGCCTATTCCGGGGGCGGAAATCAATTCGCTCTTTGTCGATATTAAGAAATTGTGGAGGCATTAAAAAGGGAAGCACTGAATAGATCTAATGTAGTTGGGCACAAAGGATTTAAGTGATTGAGAGGGAGAAGGAAAGAGGAAAGCTGGTCAGGATCTGGGCCGACCAGTCTCCCGTTGGAGGGAGTCAGGGATTCGGGGTCACTCGAGTTGGCGACTCGGGGTCAGCAGGAGTCCACCCAGCAGCTCAGAGGTTCCTCGTGTTCCCACTGCTGTTCATGTTTCATGGCGCCCACCAAATGGCAAAGAGCTGATTTCACTTGGAATGAACCCTAAACGGGACTTTTACAAAATATCTAAAACGCAGGGCTTCTTAAATGTTCCATTTTTTCGTTAGCCTGTGTGTGTGTTTACTCATTCTGCATACAGTGGTGGGAACATGTTTGTGCTTCGCTTTGAGAAAACACAGGCTCTGTATGCATCAATGCCAAGGTGTGCATCTATTTTAGGTCCAAAGCACAAAACTGTTTTAATGATGACTTAACCTCAAGCCAATTCTGACTGTTAAGGGTTTCATTCCATACCAGAGAATAAAACTGAGAGGATGTTTTAAGTAAACGACCAAAGCATTATTTTGCTAATGCAATAAACCTCAACTATAAATCATGCCACAGAGTAAGTAGGTCACTGAAAACTAAAATGATATCAGATGTAGTCTAGGATTTCGGTTCAACAAGATTATCTTTTTGTAATTGCTGTAAAAAAACCTATTTTTACTAAAAGCTTGGGGGAACGTTAGAGTGTTTTTAAAGCTATGCTACAAGCAGGAAATTCTCCTCTCATGCCAAGTATTTACAATAACCCATAGGTTCACCTTCCTGCTTTAGTAAAGTGGTATGCTGAATAGAATTTTGTTGCCTTTAAAGGTTACAGGTCCCGTGGTGTCTTGGGGCTGCTGTCAATACGGATTTTCAACCAGGCGCTCATCTTGCCTTTCCTGGACCACTGTTCCACTGGGCAAGCATATAATAAATGAGGGGAAATTACCCTTTACAGGCTTCCACCTACAAAGGGAATGTGAGAATCAGAGTAGGGCCACTTCACACCCCCAGGGAGTGAATGGACCGAGCCAGCAATGGGCTGCGAACACCTGGGAAGCAGAGACAAGCAGACAATACGTGCCCCTGATGGAAACACGCCGCACTGCCTGTGAGGTCACCGTGGCCCACCTCCCCACCCCCCCAAAAAACTGAACCTGAATCTGAACAAGCCTTTAAGTCTAAGTGTATATTTATAGGAAATACATGGAATAGAGGAAAATGCTATATGACACCATGGAGACACAACCAGCAAAATCATTTATGGAGAACTCTATAAGATAAACAGCCCAGTTTTTTAGCAAATGAATTACAAGGAATTAAAAGAGGGCCAGAGAGAGATGAAGGGGGAACCTATATAGATTAAGGGATAATTAAGAGACATAAACAAATAAAGGCATGCCTTTATTAGTATCCTGATCGTTCAAACCAACTAAAAAATAATGTGACATATATGAGACTATTGATAATCAATCGGATATTTTATTACAGCTAAGCAATCACTGTAATTTCTTTTAAGAGTAATAATAACATTTTTATTATAAGAGAGAAAGAAAACCCTTTAGAGACATAGACTAAAACATTTAGAGATTTTTTTAAATCAATTTTTATTTTATAAATCCATATTTTCTGGAATTACTTCCTCCAGGAATTTTCTCTGGCTATTGCTCCATGCTCTCCCTGACAGCTGAGGTTTCCTCCATTATATCTTAGTGATACCTCAGTGATCTCTTTGCACCTATATATTGCATAATAATGTTTTAAATTTTTTTATTTATTGATTTTTAGAGAGAGAGAGAAAGGAAGGGGGGGGAGGGAGAAATATTGGTCTGTTGTTCCACCTATTTATGCATTCAGGTTGCCTCTTGATTGTGCCCTGACTGGGGAGGGAGCCCGCAGCTTTGGCGTATCAGGACGATGCTCTAGCGACCGTGGCCATAGTGATTTCTTTTTTTTTTTTAAGACTTTATTTATTTATTTTTAGAGAGGGAGGGAGAGAGAGGGGAAGAGAGAGAGACAGAGAGAGAGAGAGAGAGAGAGAAAGAAACATCAATGTGTGGTTGCTGGGGGCCGTGGCCTGCATGTGTCCTGACTGGGAATCGAACCTGCGATGCCTGGTTCACAGCCCGTGCTCAATCCACTGAGCTATGCCAGCCAGGGCCCATAGTGACTTCTTTACGAGAGTGTCCCCACCACTAGCCTGAGCCATAATAAATCACACCATAACTGACTCAGTGTGCCCAATGCCTGGCATGTGGTAAATCAAAAAATGAGTATATGCAGGAATGTTTCATTAAAATCAGTATTTTATTTTGGGCTATACAAGTGGATAGCAGCCACAGAGGGTCGTTTCCCTTTTTCCATTGTTATTGAGGTGTAATTGACAAATAAAATAGCAATCTATTTAATGCGTACAACATGCTGGTTTGACACAGCCGCTGAGTTTTGAACTCTCCCGGGCAAATGCTCGTGGGTGTCTGACTCCCAGGCTGCAGAACACCCACACCAGTGTTCACCCCACTGTTCTAGCCACCTCTCCCTCCAAAGGGGCAGTGGTTAGTGGTGAGAACAGCTAACTTTAACAGCCTGCTTTCTACACACCAGGCACTGTTCTGAGCATTTTACCTGTTTTAAATCATATTTTCACAGCAACCTAACATCCTCCTCCTTTCAGAGATGAAAAAACCCGAGAGAGACACAGAGAAATGAGTAAACACCCAAAAGTCTCATCTTCTAAGGCACAGTCAGGGTTGATGCCCAGGAAGTCTGGCTCCAGAGTACCCTGGCCCGGCCACACTCAATAACATCCCTCAGGTGACCAGATTCCTGCTAACCCAATGCTCGGACTTAACAGAAAACAGCAATTTGGGGCCATGAAGTTCTAAACATCTGATTCATAAATCTTTACTTTATTCCCAGCCAGAAAACATTCAGAAATAAATACAACCTTAGGAAGACAAAACAATTGGTCTATTTGTATTGGTATAATTGTATCAGAATAATTTAAGACTTTTTTTCAGGTGTTTAGCTGAATCAAAGTTGCTTTACACTTGATTCCAGATAATTTGCCCAGCTGGTGAAAGGGTGTATTTGCTCAGGATGAGATTAGCAAGGGCCCTGACCCCATTGGTAAGACATCCACATCCTGGAACAAAAACAGATTCCTGATTTAGTTCTTTCCTTTGCACCTCTTGCCCCCATATGGGTATGCCTCCTTCTTTGAAATAATATCACAGTTAATCGAGGTTACAAAAACACTAAACATTCCTCCCTTGTTTGAGGAATTTGTGGTTGGTCAAAACAATTGCTGAACAAAATACCCAAGATAGAGTGGAATAGAATTTACTTCCACTCTACACACCAGACGCCCCCCCCTCCCCCGCCCCGACCCTCCCCCCTCCCGCAGAAAGAAAGAGTCTAACTCGCTCCAGGGACTCTTGGCTTGGCCATTACTCAAGCCACAAATGCTTCAGTAACCCGATGAGTCAGCGACCTTCAACCACACTTTAAATAAAGACTTTCTATCATGATATTTTTCACGTTTTACTCCCAATCGTGTACCCTATACATGCTCAGTTGTTCAGACGTCTTTCCTCATTCCTTTCTGCAGAGAAATGCCCCAAAATAATTTCAGGAGGACCACACTCAAACAACAAGAGGCCTAGTTAACTCAACCGGTTGTTTCTTGCAGCCAATACTAAAATTACTCCTTGTTTTCTTTCTCTCTCCTCCTCCTCCTTCCCTCCCTCCCTCCCTTCTTTCCTCCCTTCTTTTTTTCCTTCTTCCCTCCCTTCCTTTCTTTCTTTCTACATTTTTTATTGTGGTTTTATATATATATATATATATATATATATATACACACACACATAACATATGCCATTTTACTAATTTTTAAGTGCATGGTTCAGTGACATTGACTACATTCAGGTGGTTGTGTGAATCGTCACCACCATCCATCTCCAGAACTTTTCATTTCCCCAAACTGAAACTTCTGACCTGTTTCAGTTAAACGCCAACTGCCCATCCCCCTACCTGGTCCCCAGCCATCACCAGTCTGCTTTCCGTCTCTACGAATTTGTCCTTTGTGATTTGGGTGGTTCCCATAACCCGATAATCATTATAAGGGCAGTTGATTACTATATCTTTTCATACTTAATTTTCAGCTTCTCAACATTTGATCACTAAACTTGTAAATGACTTTTGGTTCTTATTCTAATTCAGCCCACTCGCCTACCAGACTGTTTTGGGTGCATTCTTGTGGTTCTTCATATAACCAAATACTGGCCCAGAAGAGGGAAGGGGCTCTACTTTAAAAAAATAAGTGTGCCAGGAAAATAAGTTGCACCACTGGCTTACAACAGTTTTTAATTATGTGTATTTCAATGGCATCTCTCTTGATGGGCCCTGTTAGCCACGGATAATTAAGAATTTTCTAAGTTTGAGGCAGTTTATTGGTTTTCTGTAAAGCGCTTTTACCCACTTATTTATCAAGTTTTCAAATAAATAACTTTTTTTTTTCAGATGACTCTGAGCTGACACATCAGAAAACAGGCAAAAGGCACCAACGGAAGGGAACTTCAGAAGGGAGCCAGCAGAGTGAAGTCAGTCAGTCAAAAGTGAGCAACCAGTAAAGCAACTTCTCATCGCCGGAGGGCAAATGTGAGGCAGAAAAAGACTATTGTTCCGCCGCGCCATCAGCGGGCAGGATGTGAGCCGGGCGGATACGCACAGTCCTACTCGGGTAGGCAGGTCTGGGGGCTCCACCCCGCCGCCTCCGGGGAGAGCCGAGCCCTGATGCTGTGGTTCTGGGCCTGACCACCAAATTCCTTAAGAGGCATTTCTTTATTCACATTCAAATAGGGGGAAAAATGGGATTGCAGAGTAAAATCTATCCCTATCCCAAACCCCTCAGCTCTATAATAAAGAAAAAATAAGAAAAAGAGAAGGAAGTAATAAAGAATGAGATACGGCTCTTCAGTGAATTTTCAAGAGCATAATTTAACAAAATATCTTTGATTATTATTAGTGTCTTGTTTTAGAGGTCTTTTCTCACCCCAAAGCTCATTGAAGTAATTGTGCACATACTTTGGGGATCTTTACACAAGGTGTCTATGCATTTTGTTTTTATTAAACATGCGTGGAACACAGTAAGTATAATTCATGCATGCTGGGTGGGGCTATAAGGATAGAGACCTAAAAAGTGAATTAACAAATGAACTACTGCTTTTTTCTTTTATTAAGAAGTTTATTTATTGGAGCCTGATTGTATTCGTATATATGCAGCAAATATTATAGTTTTTATATTTGTTAACATCCCAGTTACATCCTTGCAAATCTTACTGGTTGTACTGATAAAAGTCAGATTACGTAGTTTAAATGTCTATTTCACACAGTTGGCAATTTTTTAATTGAAATATAGTTGGCATATATTAGTTTCATGTGCATAATAGAGTGCCTCTACATTTATATACCTTATGATGTGGTCACCATACTAAGTCTAGTGCCCATCTGTCACCAGAATCACCGCTTTTTGGATATTATCTCATGATAGGCAAAACATGAAGAAAGTGGACTCTGGCCTTGATGAAATTCTCCCTGGGATAAAAGGTCAACCATTGATCATTCAACCCCTTTGAATTGGCCCCACACCCCTTTAATAAGGTCCTGAGAACATTTCTGGTAGGGTAATTACAAGGGATTTCCTACCAGAACGGTCTGCACTCCCCTTTCTTACACACTAATTATCTTTCTAAAGAGTTGGGTTTGCCCAGGGGTCCCTCCCTCTAGACCCCTGATAGCTTCTCTCTGAGGAGAGCATTCATCTTTTCCTTCCAGCCCAGGCCTAAATTGCTTTGAATTGTATTGCCAGAGGTTCTTGACAAGTCGGGAAAAAAACCAAATTTGTGGCATGACTTTATCCCTTGAAGGCAGAAACCAGAATAGATTTTATGGAGCTTTTAAACTCCCTTGCAGTGATAACCCAAAAGAGCCACTGGTTTTAAAAATGGATCAAAATCCAAAACAGTGTTACAGTAAATCCATCATCCAGGACCACCAAACACTTGCTGAAATAAAACAGAATCTCGAGGAAAAAAAACTCAGCAAACAAACCAAAAGTCTAAAAGGATGTGAGGATGCAGTGGACAAAGCCTGGAGCCGTTCCTCTCTTTAGACACAACAATCGGGAAGTTCACTTCAACATTTCCATTTTTCTTACGTGGACAGGGTACAGACTAAGCTGTTTCTGTCTTCTGGATGTGGTTTCCCCCTTCCTTATCTAAACACCTCCCCGTAGCCTCAAAGAGATCACAACATCTCAAATCCAAAATGTTGTTTCCCACCTCCATCCAGTTCTCTCCAGCTGAGAAGTTCATCATATCCCGATTTAGTAGCTATTCTTTCACAAGTCGCAGTAAACATCATAACAGACACGAACACACAGTGCAGGTAGTGAGAACATCGCTGCCAAAAATATCACAAGCACCCCACCGGCACGCTTCCTTTCTCCGACTTCCTTCGGCACTTCAAGGGCATGTGCACATTGGCCCAGCACACGACAAAGCATACTGCAGCCTTGTGGGGAGTCAAGTCCTTGTGGCTTTCCTGCTCAGACTACTGTGTGTGCTGCTGCAGGCACTGACCTGGGCGAACACAACGCCTTGTGGCTCAGGGACGACTGTGCATGACGAAGAGGGAAGAGGTCATTTGTAGAGGAACTCTGCTCAGTCCAGGGTCCCGCGCAGGGAGATGGGATAAGCATCCCATTCACCGCACAGAGATCTATTGTTACAATAGTTCACTGGAGAACAGTACATGAACAGTTTGGGAGGGAAGAGAAAATATGTCCTTTCTTCCTCCCCGCTCTCTGGCAGCAAAGGTTCTGACTTCTGGTTGGAGAGGATGGAGCACAGCCCAGTGATGTTCCCCCACGCCCTGGATGTCCACAGAGTCCCGCCCAGCCCAGGCTGCAATATGGAAAAGGGATTTAGAAGCAACAAAGTACAAATTTTAGATTTTAAATTATTCCACTGCCTTGAAGTTCTTTATTAAAGAAGTGAAATATGGCCCTGGCTGGTTGGCTCAGTGGATTGAGTGCTGATCTGTGAACCAAAGGGTCGCCGGTTTGATTCCCTGCCAGGGCACGTGCCTGGGTTGTGGGCCAGGTCCCTTGTAGAGGTTCCTCTCTTTCTCTTTCCCTTCCCATCTTTCTAAAAATAAAAAAAAATTAATATATATATTTAAGAAAACAAATAAAATATGTTTACTACTTTTGTTTATTTTTTAAATTTCTATTGAATTTACTGGGGTGACATTTGTTAATAAAATTACATAGGTTTCAAGTGTGCAAGTCTGTACACATCATCTGTACATTGGATTGTGTGTCCACCACCCGAGGTCAGGTGTTCACTGCTCTTAAAAGCTCTTTTCATGTGTATCTCAGGAAACACGAGAGCAAAGACAAATCTGCCTCCCCAGACAGGTTTTTTAAAAAGTAAAATATTTTTACAACTGATTTCTGCTCTCAATTGGAAACTCTTGGAGGACAGAGGCCAAGACTAATTGATGTGCATGATCCCCAGTGTCCTGACAGAGTCGTTTGCCCATAGTTGGTTCTTAATTAATCTTCTTCAATATTTTTTAAAAAAACACACATTCAAGACTTTTCCTTTTCTTTTTCATTTTATCTCCCTTCAATGTATAGCTCTCCCCCTCTCTGTTTTCTATCTTTCTTCCTCTTTGCTCATATCCACCCATCTCTTCCCTTTTCCTTCCAATATTTATTTCACGAGGTGCCTGCCTTCTAGCATTAATTCAGGTTTTCAGGATGGGTCTTGCTTGTTATGACAGAATTGGCAGGTGCTGGTTGAAGGAATTATGAATGAATTTGCCATTCATCCTGATAATCTGGATCTGCTCCTGAGATTCCACACAGAAGAGTAAGGGGGAAATGTGGTGGGAAAGTGAAAGAAAAATGACATTCTACAAGAAGAGAAATGAAATTCAGTTGGGAGAGAAGATTGCCCAGTTCCCCTCTATCCTGTTCTTCTTGACTAATGGGAAAGAAAAGACTGGCTTGTTGAAATAATTATTAACAAGTCATGCCCAGCTGCAGGAAATGAGCAAGCACACCAGAAATGTCCCTAAAAGAATAATGATAGAAAAAAAACAGTCATATGCCACACAAAAGTTACCCACTCTCCAGGAAAAACTCCATCATAAATCGGAACAAATTGGTGTTCCTCTACTTAACAAAACAGAGCCTTCCATGGGCAGCCCGTGCAACAAAGACTGCTGTCAGACAAAGGACAAGGGAGGGGACTTCTATGAAATGCCACAGCTGAGAAAAAAATCTGATCGTATACATTCACCTATCAGAATGGATATCATAATATTCTAGAATGAGAAACATGAATGGTTCACCAAGGGAACAGCATCACAGGCTGTCCAAGCAAGAATATCTATTTCTCATTTTAACTCAACTGACTCAATTGCATCTTTGCATCTTCACATCTTCGAGACCTGGGCAACTCCACACGTGCACGCCATGCAAGTGTCAAGATATCAATGGTGATTTCTGCAGTTGCCCCTGTGGTTGCAGCGCCACACCCCAGATTAGTCATCAAGTTCCGCAGAACGCCCGTCAGTGCAGAAGCTGACAGGGAAAATTCATTCCAGGAGGCTTGAGCTTCCCTCCCAGCGACTGTTAGACTCATTGTGGCTCAACTGGCAGTTGGATCCCTCCCTTCGTCCGCATTTTAAATGAAGCCCACTAGGATGCAAAGAGGCTGAGGTTAAGGGAGAGAGGGAAAAAGAAAGGAGAGGGGAAGAAAGATCACCTACCTCCAAGTCTTCTTTTTTTAAATGAAGAAATAAATGAGAGAAAAAATGAATAATGTAAGGTCTTTGTTTGAAATTTATTAGTACACATTTTTTTGTAAAATAAAAATAAGATACCATTAATCACATGGCATTATTCCCCGCCCTCCCCCACCCATTTCTTTCTTTTTATTTTCACCATGGACCCTTCTGTCAGATCCAAGAGACGGAATCATGGGTTCCCTGCAAGTCCTCAAAGATTCTTCTTCCAGACAGAACATGGAATCGATTGCTGCTTTTTAAAAAAAATGTTTTCATCTAACTCAAACCATATAAGCTTCATAGGTTTTCCAAGGGTGACAGTCATTTCCTAAAAACAAACTTTTATGAAAAGAATATACTTTAATCCACTACGTTTGTACATGAGGTTCGACTTTTTACTGCTCGTGTTTCCTAGGCTTGACTTTAATCTTGAGAAAAAGTTAAACATTCTCCAGAGTGAGCCCTACACTGTGGTTGGTGGTTAACTCACACTTCCTAAAACCCAGCTCTCCAAAGAGAAACCAAAGGTAATAATCAGAAACTACTGTGACTTTATTTTAAATAATTCCATTTTAGGCCAAATTAAGTCCATTCATGGACTGTCCTCAAAATATTGAAGCACTCTATACTCTATAGAGATGTCCTAATTAAGCCTCATCAACCTTTTGGAAGGTGAAAAAATTCATGCATGTTTACAGAAAGACAAACTTTGGTGCTCTGTTCTGTTTTCTTCCTTGTTTCTAGCGGTAAGGCGGAGGTGACAGGCAGCCCAGAACCGTGCGATGTGCTAGAGAGAGGCGGCGCGGAGGAGATGGGTCTTCCTTCTCACTAGGACATAAGCCAGGCCGGTCCACACCTTCTCTGCGCATCCAGAAGAAGGATTCAGGAGGTTTTCCAAGAAAACCCCTCTGGCGGGCAGTGGGAGTCCCAGAGACACTGGACTCCTGGCCTGAAGCTCGAATCCGTTGAATTCCTGCGGGACTCATTTTTTTTTTCTTTAATTGCCCCAGTCTCAGCCTGCGTGTGGCAATTCAGAGCCTTTCTTGCCATCGTGATTCTGGCAGATTCTATATTTTCTTGTAACTGTTAAGTTCCGGGCTTCCCATGTCCTCCAATGTCGCACAATGTGTCCATGAGAAGCAGAGAGTGACCCTTTCAGAGAATAGCTCAGTTTGTTATGCTTTATGTCCTCTACCCCCTGTCCTAAAATAATCCCATTTATTCTCTCAATATTTTAGTGTCATTAAAGAGAATGCTCTAATGGGAAGAGTGAGGAAGGGTGAGGGAGGCATGGAGGTGGTCTTCAAGAGGCACAAAGTCTCAGTTACGTAGGGAGAAGAAATTCTAGAGACCTGTGGTACATACAGGCTATAGTCAGCAACACTGCGCTGTACACGGAAACATCTGGGAAGGAGGCAGAGCTCATGTTATCTGTTCTTACTAAAAGTAAAAAGGGAAAGAAATTAATACGAAATAAAAAAATTTAAACAAGAAATACCCTCTAAGAAGTGTTAATATGCTTAAATGCTTGGGAACCTCAGATAAAGGATCGAAGAGCAACAAAAAGAGAGGAAAGGCAAGCACATCCCAGAAATTGTTTCAACATCCATGCTGAGAGATTAGGAGCGGGCAGAAAACAAAAGGTCCCTATGCAGGATTTAAGAGATAAATTGTATCCCCATCCACAACTGCAGGGTTGTTACAAAGGGCTCTTTAAATATTTCTGACGGGAACGACATGAATTATGGCCCCGGGGGAGGCTGAGATAGGGCAGGATGTCAGGCAAATGAAAATGGTGAGTTTCCCTGTCAGCCCTGGGTACCTGCCTCACCTCTTCAAGGAGCTCTTTTTCTCTTTTTATGAAGGCTTGGAAGTTAATTCTTTTTTGCATAATTTGTGCCTCACTGCAATATAATGTAGTTCAGAATTGTTTGTGTTCTGATCGCCCCTGAAATTCATGCATTGCATTTTTAAGAGTATGAAAATGGGATTCTCATACATTTCTTATCTTCGGAAGTTTATCAGTAGCCCTCACCACTCATCATTCTTTGATCCAATCATTAAACAAGCTTTTATTCAGAACCCAGTAGGTACCAGGCACTGTGCTACGGGCTGGACTTCCTCAACATCACTGAATTACATTGTAAACAATGTATTTGTTATGGAGGTGCGGGCCAAGTAAAACCACACCCGGAGTAAAATGTATTCAACACCTGCGCTCCCTCGTGACTTCTTTCCGACATGGCATTGTTAGCAAGTAGCATTTCGTGAGAACCAACTACCTGCTGTGTTATATCAATTGATCTCCACAACAACTCTGGGAAAAATAAGCATCTGCTACTCTAGGCTAGAAAAGAGGAAACAGGCACGGAGTGGCTAGATCATTTAGGGAAAGTCCCGGAGGAGGCTCCCCCGCTGGGCTTGCCTACACTGCCACCAACCTCTTTTCGGAAAATAGTGGAGACAGGCTGCATTCTACATATTCAGCTGTCTCCTCCAACTCGAAGAATGTCCTTGAAAATACTCATATAATTTTACATTTCTGGTTTTTTCATTGTTTAATGAACATGCCACAATTTGGCACTAGGTTTTTCTGAGTTTTGTTGATACAAGTGGGGGGGCAACCCCCCCCCCCCCAGAATTGTCCTCTGGAGGGCGGGCCCCTTGTAACACAGGCTTCCCCCGCTGGGTGAGTGTTGTAGGAACCCATCTGTATCAGTGTACCAGCTGGCACTGTTGTGAGAGGGGGAGTTCTGCTTCCCTAAATTTTTTTTTTGGAAGACTTTTTCAACACATCTGTTCATTCATGATGGGTGATTTACAAGCACACCCGCCCACACTGTGCTGGATGTTCATCAGTTTTTGACCAAAAATGGCATGACCCCTGTGCACCACCGGCCCTCCCTATTCACCCAATCTGACCCCAAGAAACTTTTTTGTTTCCCAAGATGAGAAAAGTCCTCAAAGAGAAATGTTTTGTCAATGTGGAAGAGATGAAACAAAAAAACAGCAAAAGCACTTAAAAGGCATCAAAATTGACAAATTCAAAACTCGTTTTGAGCAGTGGAAAAATCCTCTTCATGTGTATTGCATCAAACAGAGAGTACTTTGAAGGTGACTGCAGTTTAAACATGTAAGAATACACAATTTTTTATAAATAAATTCTGGGGGATTTTGGGTCCCCCTCATATGTTTGCTTTTTAATTTTTTTCCTAATTTTTATTTTTATTGATTTGAGAGAGAGAGAGACATCGATGCAACATCTATCAGTTGCCTCCCACATTTGCCCCAACTGGGAGAGAGAGAGAGAGCGAGAGCCATTTGCTGTTCCCTTTATTTCTGCATTCTCTTGTTGCTTCCTGCATGTGCCCTGACCGGGGATCAAACCCACAACTTTGGTGTATCCGGCCAATGCTCTAGCCAACCGACGTAGCCAGCCAGGGCCTTTTATTCATTCCTTCAACCTAGAAAAAGAAAAGCAATTTAAAATGTATAATTTATTTTATTTTATTAAAGGATGCCAACGGCAGAACACATGTTCAGAAAACCCACCAGCCTGAGCATTCTTGGAGCCTCCTCCTTGGTCATGCTCCTACTCGTTAATCCAGGGCTCAGCAAGCATTTTACCTAAGCCACAGAAATGGAGATCACATGGAGGGTTGTCAGTGGGGAGGGGGTGGGGGAGTGGGGGGAGAATGGGGGAGAAGGTACAGGGAATAAGAAGCATAACCAGTAGGTACAAAATAGACAGGGGGAGGGTAAGAATAGTATAGGAAATGGAGAAGCCAAAGAACTTGTATGTACGACCCGTGGACATGAATGAAGGTGGGGGAATGCTGGGGGGGAGGGGAGTGCAGGGTGGAGGGGAAATAAAGAGGAGAAAAAAATGGGACAACTATAATAGCATAATCAATAAAATATACTTTTGGCAAAAAAGTAAAATAAAATAAAATATACTTTAAAATGCAAAAAAAAATCCAGCTCATTGCTGAGTGGAGGAGGGTATAAGGGGACCAAATGGTAAGGAAAAAATACATAAAGATTAAATAAAAAATAATAATAAAACCAGTTAGAACCACTTTGGGTGCTCCAGGCTGTCAAGTCTGTGTTGCAACTATTCCACGGTGTGTTTGTAGCTGCAGAGCGGCACCGGCGGCGAGGCAATGAAGGGCGTGGTCGTGTTCCAATAACTGTACTTTCCAATGGCCCCCAGGCCTGGTTTAATCCAGCCTTCTGCCCACAGTTCCTCTCCCTGCAGGATCGTCTTTAATGTCAGATTTGTAACATAGGGTCCTTAGGCTTCGGGTTGCTAAATTCTCTGAAATCCTTTACAAAGTGTTGTTTCTATGTCTTGTTTGTGTAGGCATTGTTCAGGGGGTAGGGTGCGTGGTTTCCATCTAAAGGTTCTATGACTCAAAAACTGTTAACCCCGGGATCCCTCCCTGCAAGAACCCTCATCCTAATGTACTGTTATTACCTTTCCCGTGACTGTCAGCACCGCTCCCACTGAACTGTTACTCGGGCCCCCAAAATACCCTGGACAACTGTCAAGTCTCTTAGCCTGTACCAAGGCAATCTGTTTGATGCGGATCTTCAGTGTGATTCAGTTCAGTCCGTGAGCACCCATTTCTGAAACAGTTCCCTACAGCTAGGCTGTGTGTCCTGGGAACGGGAAGTTAGATGTCGAGCAAACGTGCAACTATCGATCAGTGTGGCAGGGAGAGTGGATGGTGCTGTCAGAACAGGAGGTGCCTTATCCTGATTTGGGGGCACACCCTGAGCAAGGGAGCACCCCCGAAAAGAGTCATTCACACATGTTTGTGTCTTTCCACAACACCAGGGTCACAGCGAAGGGGAGCTTAAGCGATAGAAGTCAGCAGAGTGAGCGACTGGGCAACGGGCACAAAGCCCCGGTCGTCGGTGGTGTGGGCAGGTGGAGAGGCGGGCCTGGGCCTCAAGCCAGGCCTCTGCCGCGGCAGCACTCGTCCGGCGGTGTGGAAGTCTGGCGGGTCTCCAAGCATGGCCCGCGGTCCAGCCAAGCTTTACTGTCAGGTAGCGAGAGCTCTGATTTCTCATAGCCCACAAGGGGCAGTGGTGCCACTCGTATTGATTTCCAGATGGAGTCCTTATCCAAGTGCCAAGATTGGGGGTTTTGGGTGTTCCAGGCCCCTTCTAGGGACATTCCTGTTACACCCCATCACCTCAGTGTTGACACGGCACTTGACATGAGTGTCATGGCTGACGGTGACTCCATGTTGGGTGTCAAAGGTGTCCAGAAGGTCTGCTCTGCTCTTGCTCAGTACAGGCATCAGGCCATGTTTCCAGAAGGAAACTCGGGTTAAGGAGGAGCCTAAAAAATGCCCCAGAACAGAAGTCTGGAACCAGAAGTTTGTTGAACAAAGACAAAGAGGATGTGTAGAAGAGAAGATGGCTGCAACCTTCTGTAGACAAAACACAGTTGAGTTTGTCAGAACAGAACACAGGATGGAAAGGGCAAACAGTTAGACAGGAGAGGTGAGAGGCTGGATCTTGAGGGATACGCACCACAGGCTGTGTTTGTACTTTCTTATAGAGACAGTGAGATGTCTTGTGTGATCTGCTGACCAGCTAGCATCCTCGGCATAAGAAGGAGCTGGTTATAAATGGGATCGCACGCCCAACCCAGACCTACTGAGTCAAAGTCTGCATTTTAAAATGTCCCTGGGTGAATCGTACGCACACAGGAGGTTGAGAAGCGCTTCTTTACCCTGAGTGAACCTTGTTTCCCACTTCTCCCGACAAGCTCTGGCCCACCCCGGTTTCCCAAATGGCCCCCGGGTAACAGCCCCCGGGTATTGGGTAGGCGGGCAGTTCCTGACCTCCTCTCCCCTGGACTTTCTCATTCACTGGCTCTGGGTGGAAGTCCAGCAATCTGTTTTTCCAGCAAGAGTTCAAGGATGATTCTTACTCTAGGGAAGTCTGGGAAAACATATTTCCCAATCCCCAACTCAGCCAAGTCAATCACCTCTAAGCTCCTGTGTCACTTTATCCTTAATTGTAACAGTGTTAATGGGTTGTTCTATAATTTTGCGTTTATTGTACATATCTGTTTTCCCTGGTAGACTCTGGGCTCTTCCCTGTGGACTGGCTGTTGCACTGCCAGTGCCTGGCCCAGTGCCTTGCACTCAGTCGCCGCCCAAGTGCACCCGTGAATAACAAGGACCGCCACCCGGCCCATTAGTGCGAGTCCAGGGGGCAGAGCACAGGTCAAATACGACACTGAAACAGAAAGTAGCTTCAGTGTGAATGAGCAGTTTATCAGTAGGATCTTGTTCTGATTATTCAAATCGAGGTCAAGGAATGTTCCTGTTTACTAGTTCCAGCTGAAACGCTTCTTCACCCCAAAACTGGCCATCTCGGCCCCTCTTACCAGCTGACGGTGAGTGAGCTCGCCCCCACCTGCCTCCCTCCAGCCATTGCGCCCTGAACACGCCTTCAGGGGAGCCCATCGCTGTGTTTGGCCATTGGAGCTTCTGTGACAGCAGATTCCTTTAGCTGACCACAAGCTGCATGGAGTTATTTCCTTTTCTTTTTCCTTCTAAATGTCCTTCTTAGCCTGTTGGCCTCACTGAAGGGAATAACTTTTGAAGGAGAAATTAACTCAGTTGTCGTTTCATTGTAAAAGGAGGGAAGGTAATATACATATTTTTAAAATCCTCTTCAGAATTTCTTATTTAGTTTCACGTTATATTTTTTTTCTGCATGTATGAATCACGTGCATCTATTTTGCAACTTTATGGGGGGAAGAAAAATGCAAAGAATATAAATCCTAACAACTAGAATGTTCTGGTTATATCTATTAATAGGATTTACTTTCAAATAGTCCCGGTAGCCTTTTCTCATATGTAAATGACAACGTAGCTGGAATCAAACACAGTTCTGTGCAATGCTTTTGCTAACTGAAATGTTACCACCCCCCAAGCAGAAAGTGAAGTAAGAGACACACACAATGAAAATTATCTGAGGATCCAAGAGAAGAGAAGAGGTGGGGCCTGAACGTCAATGAGGGATCTGATGCTGGAAGTAAAGCGGCTAGGAGAATTTGTCATGGCAACTCTCTCGGGGTCAAGGAGGAAGCTGAAACACCACCAGGACTATTTGTAAGATCTATCTCCCTTCCTCAAATGTGCTTGTCCTTGAGAAAATTTTGCTAAGTACTTCTTTGGATCCTTTCCCACCCTTTCCCTCACTAACGAGTTTTCCCAACTCCTCAGGTCCCTGAAAGGTACAGGGTCAGATAAGCCAGGGCGTACTTCCTCTTCACTCTTTGACCCAGAAGAGAGCTCACAAGGTGATGAGTCACTTGAATGAGTCCCTGGGAGAGCTGGTTTTTTATTGGTTACTAGGGATCCTTGCTAATAAAAGGGGTCCTAGGGAAAAGCCAAAAAGAGCTTTCTCAGCCCTGGCCAGGTAACTCTGTTGGGTGGAGCATCACCCCAATACACCAAGGTTGTGGGTTCCATCCCTGGTTAAGGCACATAAAAGAATGAACCAGTGAATGCATAAACAAGTGGAACAACAAATTGATCTTGATCTCTCTCTCTCTCCCTCTCTCTCATAAAAAAAAAGGCTTTCTCTAGATTGGGTTTTTTATGGGCTTCTTTCTTTTTATCTGAGTGTGACTTTGTTGTTTTACTTTTTAAAGGCATGATTCATTACAAAACAACTACATGATGAGGAAGAATATAAATATGAAAATATAAAATCATCAGACACCCAACACCTGGGCTCTGTCTCCTGTCTGAGTTTATATAAAATTATCTGGTCAAGGTCAACCCCACCCAGTTGGGGATGTAGCTCCCACAGGACTCAGCTTGAGTCCTGGAAAATAAGAAAACCTGAGAGATCCTTTACTGGCCGCTAAATTCTGGAGTGATAAGGTGGGGCCTTTTGCTCCTACAACTTTTCCCATATCTTTTCTTTGGACCTACCCATGTGGTCCCCTTGTCCCCAAACTAGAGAGACTTGGTGAGCATTCTTAGAGGCTGAGCGATAGCACTCTAGAATCTTCTGTTCCTCTTCTTGGCATCCAACCCCACTCTGAAAGTGGTAGGTAGCCGAGGTGGCTAAGAAAGGACCTGGAGCCAAAAAGGTCCAGTTAAGGGCTTTTATTCGAGGCGGGGCACTGCAGCCCGGCGGGCTGAGCCCAAGCAGACTGCAGCTGCGAGGGAAAGGGCAGGAGGGTTTCTGAGGGTGTGTAGCAAACCCCCAGGGAGCACGGGTCACCCTGCTGACCTGCCCCAGGTGTCCTGGGTGCAGGTGTTAGCAAGACAACGTCCTCTGATCAGGGACAGCTGATTTGGGGACACAAAGTCCGGGAGATGCATGGGCCTTGTTTCTGGGAAAAGCTTGCAGAAGAGGGGAGGGGCAGTGAGGATTCAACAGGCTTCCAGCAGGATGCCAGCGGCTCTGTCTCAGTTGCTTCTGATAACAACAAACCTCGTGGTCAGGTACTTAGCTGGTGACACACACCTTCTTTGCTCCGGCATAGGCGGTGGCTTAGGTCCTCCACGTCCGAAAGTGATGGTATGATGTGCTACCTGTGTTGCTGATAATTTTTTTGGCTGGTCTTTATTATTTATTATCCATGGCCTGAGGAAATGGATAAGAGATTCTGTGCTTTGAATTCACGACTTCCTCTTTTCCAAGACCAAGTTTTCAAGTTGCCATTGGAATGGCGGCAGCGCTCTGCACTTCTAAGCAGAAGCTTCCCTTTCTTTGATTCCTGTCTCGAGGGCCACGGTCTCCCACTGGGCACAGGAAGAGTCTTGTAAAATAGGGAGAAAGTTTAGGCAATTGCATCCCCCATGGAGAACAGGAGTGTCAATTCATACTGATAGCTGTATTTAATTGTTGACTATACTGAATAAGCATTTTCATCATCCCTTGTAATTATTCATAGCTTGGCCTTCCGTTGCTGTGCTAAACTCCCTCTCAGGACAAGACTTAAAACAATTGTCTCTCATCAGATATAAGAAATTCTGGGAAAGGATAAGCCTTCAAATAAGATTTTAAAACTATGATCTAATAATTTTCAGCTGTTCCAAGTAGGGAAGGAGAAATGGAATAGATTTACGGTCCCAGAGACTCAGGGAGAGTACCCAAAGGCAGCACTTCCTGACGCTGGTGCCAGGCAGCCTCTGTGAAACCCTCCAGAATAGAACCTTTCTGGGCGATTCCTTGAAATCTGCTCTAATATTGGTTAATTCTGTAAATATGTATTTAGCAGCTAGTATGTAACAGGCTCTATGACAGGCACTAGAAATGCAAAGATGGGAAACATGATCTCTTTTCTAAGAAGGTCATAATCTGCTAGGGCAGGAAGCAGATATGTAGCTAATTTCTACTCCATGCAATACTACAATATAATGAGGCATAAACAGATCAGATGCTGGGGGACCCAGAAGGCTCTGGGTAAGTATGCACGTCCTCACTTAAACATTTATTCAAGGGAGATGTTGCTTGAACAGGTCTTCAAGTGCCAGGCAAAGGAGTGGGCCATTAAGGAAAAGGACTCGGCATGTTAAAGTCATGTAGGTGCCAGAGGGCTGGCCTGGCTTAGCCCAGAATCATGAGGGGCTCAATGTGACTGGGTCATAAGGTCAACTCGTGATTGGAGGAGGAGGGGAGAGCAAACTAGAATAGCCTAAAAACAGATTGTGAAGGGAAGGGTTTTTGCCCACCATCCTAGAGAATCTGGAAGTGAAAAAGGAGAAGGAGCTGATGGGGTCAGAAGTGCTCTTAGGACATTAATCCTTGTGGCAGTGATGACAATGGCTGGAGTGAGAAGAGATTGGTGGGTGAAGGGTTAATCACGAGGCTCTCGCAGTTTTTGAGTCAAGATACCATTAGAGTTAAGGTAACCACAGTGGGGGAAAGGATAAGGAACAGACTCGGGGGATATCGCTATAATAAAATGTGGGGTTACTGGATACTCCAGTGGGAACGGAGTGAGTAGAGGAAGGTTTCAAATTGTTTTCCTTGAAACTCAGAGTAGATGGTGATCATGCCAACTAGGGAAAAACTTGAAGAAGGAATAAGGGAGAGGGGATTCTAGAGAAAAGATAACGAGCTCAGTTCTGCAAAGTACTAAGTTTGGGGTACCTGTACAATTGGCAGATGGAAGCTTGATCTAGGGCTCAGGAGAGATACGACCTAGACATCTGATTAAGGAATCCCATCAGCACAAGGCAATAGTTGAAGCTATAATGTAGATGATACTATTCTTTCATTTCACAAATTTTTATCCACTACCTACTAGGTAATGAGCTAGCAACAGCATAAAAATAAGAAGAGAGATGTTATAAGGGTAGAATTTCAGAGAGTTTAATATTTAAAGCACTGGATATTTAAACCTTAAGTAGGAAAGAAATCAACTAGGAAGCTGGCTAAGAGTTGAGATACTTAGGCCCCAGCTTCGTGACCCTGGCATCATTAGCCAGTGCCCCAGGCGGTTATGGGGCAGGGGGCGCTCACAGAAACATGATCTCAAGGGGTGGCTGGGGGACATGGTGTCAGTAAAAGAGAATGAGAAGGGATACAGAGAAGAATGTAGCAGTGGGAAATTGTAACCCACCCCACCATTCGTTTGACATCTTTTCTGTAAGTGCTGACTTGGACTAACTTGTAGCTTGCAGATGAACGGCATGTTTATACCATATAAGAATCCTAGGAACTAACTTCAAAATATACAAACCCCAACCTTCAGGCATCCAAGCTCTGAGAGATCTGCTGATCTTCAGCCATGGAGCCAGGATGATGTGAAGCTGAGATGATGTGAAGCCGGGATGACTAAACCAGGATGACGCACACCGGACCATCACTTGCCTTATTGGAACAGACTATACTCATCTGAATTCAGAGAGCTTTGCCACCCCCTCCCATGATCTCTTTGTTCTCTTCCCACCTCCCTCATTAAAACCTCTGCCAGCACTGAGATTTGGAGATGGGTTTTGTGATGAGAGTCCCCCATCTTCCAGATGGCCGGCACCAGCAGTTCAACCACTTTCCTTTACATCTGTACCTGCCTATCGAGTATTGGCTTTCATAGCGGCAGGCAGCTGGACCAGCATTCAGCTACAAGAGGAAGCCAGATTGTGAGGTCCCTTTAATGACCAGGGGCTTTAAAAATGTTATATATGGCAATATTCATGGGGCCCATTCCATAACTCACTGTCCTCCTCTTTTGACCCATTTGAGCCTCAGTTTACCTAAGGGGAAGCCTTATTCATGCTCACCACTCTCAATGCCTTCTGCCTAGCCACTCCTAGATGTTCTGACTGGGCATCTTCTTGCCTCCAGACATCGGATTGACATCTTCTGATCTGAGCTACATATATTCCCTTTGACCAATCCCCTTGCCAACCAGTGAGCCAATAATGAGCCCCCTGTTAGCATAGCCCCAGGAGCTCCCACGCCTGTGAACCACCCTGTGGGGTTCTCACCCAGGCAACTGTCAGGACTGGATAGAGGAGAAAAAACAATCATGGAAGTGAACTGAGAAGTTATTTATCCCAATTTCCTACCCAATGCAGGATTCCCTTACAATATCCGTGACCAGTGGCCACCTGGCATCTTTGTGCCTCCATCCAGTGGCCCCAAGACAGCCTGTTCCAATGTTGAACAAGCTTCATTCTTGCCATGAGCCAAACCTGGAACAGCCCCATTCACTGACTAAATTCTGGCTTCTGTGCCCATGCGAAGCAGGCCTCACCCAAGTCTGTGGGCCAACACTTACATTTATTTATTATCCTTTATTTTATATGTATATGAAGGCCTCCATTGTATTTTCTTTTTCAGGTTAAACATCCCTAGCAACTTCAACAACTCTGTTTATAATGAGCTATGGCTCATCATTGTTTCATCTGGAACTTAGTGGCTTAAAACAACAAATGTATGATCTTGTATTTCTTCGGTTTAGAACTACAAAATAAATGTTGCGAGACTAAAATCAAGGTGTCAACAGGGCCGGTCCCTTCTTTCATGTTCAAAGTTCATCACTTTAGTATCCCTCTGTTCTGTCTTGTATGAGGACACTTGTGATTATATTCAAGGCCCACCCAGATAATCTACCCAGGATGCCTTCCCATCTCAAAATATTTAATGTAATCACAGATTCAAAGTCCCTTTTGCCATAAAAGGCAACATTCGCAGACTCTGTGGATTAGGATTTGGATGTCCTTGGGGGCTGTTACTCAACCTGCAACGGTTACTTCAGTCAAGGGCCTCTAAGACTACATTCACCAACCGAGTTGTGCCATCAGTGAAACCCCGTGCTATTTTTCACAGCAGCAGCTGTTGTGCCTGGTCTAACCATTAGGACTTTCTCCTTCTGGGCACAGGATAGGAATGCCCTTACCTGCAGTTCTACAGTGAGATGTGGTCATGTGACTTTCTTGGCCAGTGTGATGTGAGATGACTTGTGTGACTTCACTGAGAGCTTTAAGAGCTAATGAGAGATGTTTCTCTGACATGGTGACTAGGGACGATCAGATGATAGCTTCTGCATCAGCTTGGATCCCAGAGGGAGGAAAACGTAGAGCGTAGGTAGCTCCCTGATGACTCACTATGGATGTATAAGGTGAATAAGAAATAAAACCTGTTTCCAAGTCATGGAATTTTGGCAGCTCATTTGTTTTGGCTGTATAATCTAGCCTCTCCTGACTGACACAAACTCTTTCTATGGATGAGTCTATTTTTAGAATTTGAACAGAGAATTTCTCATGTGTTCCCATTACATTTCATCTCTTCTACAGTGATCAAGTCTTCAGGACTTCCCCAGTATCTAATAATCGTGATCCAATCATAATATTTAATGTATACTTGATCATCAAAATCTGACAAACATGTATCCTATGTTTTTATCAAAGTTACTGACTTGAAAAATTTATTAGGACAAACTCTAGTGCATCAAACTCTATAGAACATATAGATACATTACCATTCAGAATATGTTTCTTCGTCTTAGCCATTAGCCACAGAATTTTCAAAGTACTTAGTCAAGTTTGGCAGAATATTTTCATCATAATTGTTGTATCCTTTTCATTCATTTATTTATTTTCACTTTTAAACATTTTTTAAAGATTTTATTTATTAATTTTTAGGGAGATGGGAAGGGAAGGAGAAATAGGGAGAGAAACATTAATGTGTGGTTGCCTTTCACGTGCCTCCTACTGAGGCCTTGGCCTGCAACCCAGGTATGTGCCCTGACTGGGGATCGAACCGGCAACTCTTTGGTTAGCAGGCCCATGCTTAATCACCTAAGCTACACCTGCCAGGTATAATTCTAGTAGCCTTTAAAAAAATTAGTTTAGTGTAGCAATCTTGTACATAGGGAGTCCTAACCAATTCATAGTGAACAATACACACTTTACTAAGTACTCCTAGATCATCTGATTATTAAAGATTCTAAAATTATACAGGGGTTCATATAAATATTAATTTATATTTTCTACCTAAAACATTAGGTATTATTAGACCCTTTCTTTATATATAGGACAGGAAAGGGAAATTATATTGCATTCTAGCTCTTGCTCACAGTTTTAGCTTGAGTACAAACATCCTGAGCAGAGACAAATGACATAGGCCTTGCCTTCTCTTTCTATATCTCCCTTCTGGTAACCTGCCTCTTGAAAATCAAATGTAGCAGGTGCCCAAGCGTGCAGTCATCCTGTGAGGAGAAGAAGAAATTTGTGCAAAAGTCTCTTTTTCTAATCTTAATCTCTATATATTAACTGAACAAATTGTGGTACTTTAGTAGACTCTTTGAGGAGCAAGCATGACATAGTTTGGTAGGCTTTAGAATCAAAATACCACTGTTTAAATTTTATCTTTATCACTTACAAGTTTTAGGAGCTTGGACAAATTGTTTAATGTCTAACCCTTGGTTTCCTCATCTGTAAAATGGAATAATAATAGGACTCACCTTACTGGGTTATTGGGAGGATTAAATTAGATAATCCAGGTACATGGCTTTGAATAAAGTGCTCAATAAATGTATTTAATGCCATGTAAGATTTCTTCTTGCAGGCATAGACATAAATAATTAGGAAATTAACTTGCTCATTAATAGTACATGAAAAAGGAGTACCTATGTCTTTTACTAAACTGTTGTATGAGATGAGAGAAGCCAAGAGGAGCTAAGTATAGGCCAGATGTTGCCTGGTGCTCGGGGAATTTGACTGCAATTTCCTTTAAACTGTGAGGGTGCATGCCTTTGCAAGCCTTTCTCCTTGGTAGATGTCACTGATCCAACGGGACCTAGGTGGCAAAGCCTAGACGTATTCGATTACTTTTTGAGTGTCGCTTGGCTAGTTGAGTCGGTGGGAGACTAAAAGCAGCAGGTCATCGGGGAAACTGGGGAAATGTCACTGTTTCTTTTAGTTCTCTCTCTCGAGAAGCAGGTTTTCTGGAAATACGTATCCAGAATTTCCAAAAGAAAAAAAACCCTACATATCCTTAATCCAAAATATTTCTTTTTTTTAGAGTACATTTTAAGAAAAACAAACTTTTAAAATATGCTAAAGGACAGCAGAACTATGACTTTGCATTCAGATATTATTATTTTTTTTCATAGCATCCTTATTTTATTGATTCTTATTGTCAGCCATCTTTGTGTAATTACAGGACAACTTTGAACATATTGAAAACTCTCAGAATAGCACCACTGAAATTTTCTTCAAGACTCCATAAATATAGTAATTAATAAAGCAATTTCAAGGGACTATAATCTTGGACTGTGATTCACAGGAATGTGAATTATTAACACCAAATAACCAAAGTGATTTCTTTTTTTTTTTTTATAAAATTTTTTTAATATATTTTATTGATTATGCTATTACAGTTGTCCCATTTCCCCCCTTCTCTCCCCTCCCCCCTGTACCCGCCTTCCGCCCACTTTTCCCCCCTTTAGTTCATGTCCATGTGTCATACTTGTGAGTTCTTTAGTTTCTACATTTCTCGTACTATTCTTGCCCTCCCCCTATCTATTTTCAACCTACATTCTGTGCTACTTATTCTCTATACCTTTTCCCCCTCTCTCCTCCTCCCACCCCCCTGCTGCTAACCCTCCATGTGCCCTCCATTTCTGTGGTTCTGTTCCTGTTCTCATTGTTCACTTAGTTTCTATTGGTTTTGCTTTAGGTGTGGTTGTTAATATTTGTGAGTTTGCTGTCCTTTTACTATACATGTCTTTTCTTTATCTTCTTTTCTTAGATAAGTCCCTTTAGCATTTCATAAAATAAGGGCTTGGTGATGATGAACTCCTTTAACTTGACCTTATCTGAGAAGCACTTTATCTGCCCTTTCATTCTAAATGAGAGCTTTGCTGGATAGAGCAATCTGGGATGTAGGTCCTTGTCTTTCATGACTTGGAATATTTCTTTCCAGCCCCTTCTTGCCTGTAAGGTCTCTTTGGAGAAATCAGCTGACAGTCTGATGGGAACTCCTTTGTAGGTGACTGTCCCCTTATCTCTTGCTGCTTCTAGGATTCTCTCCTTCGTTTTTACCTTGGCTAATGTAATTATGATGTGCCTTGGTGTGTTTCTTCATGGGTCCAACTTCTTTGGGGCTCTCTGAGCTTCTTGGATTTCTTGGAAGACTGTTCCCTTTGCCAGATTGGGGAAGTTCTCCTTTATTATTTGTTCAAATACGTGCTCAATCTGTTGCTTTTCCCCTTCTGATTCTGGTACCCCTGTAATTCGGATATTGAAACGTTTAAAGGTGTCTTGGATGCTCCTAATCTTTTCCTCAATTTTTTGAATTCTTATTTCATCTTGCTTTCCTGCTTGGTTGATTCTATCTTCCTTCTGGTCCACTGTATTGTTTTGAGACTCATATTCCTTCCTTTCTCTATTGGCTCTCCTCCTCGTATCTTCCTGCATCTCTTTTATGGTAACCTGCATCCTTTCATCTAGATTTCGTCCAAAATCTATCAGTTCCGTGAGCTTTCTGATCACCAGTGTTCCAGTGTTTTGAACTGCGCATCTGATAGATTGGCTAATTCTTGGTCGCTCAAAAGGATGAGTCCTGGGGGACTGATCTGCTCTGTTGAAAACATATTTTTTTTTCCTATCTCTCCTTTTTTTTTTTTTTTCCAGTCTGGTTGCTCTTGTCACGGTGGGGGGCAGAGCCTTAGGTGCTCACCAGTCGCTAGATTGTGACGTTATATGTGGGGGCGGGGCGGGAGCGGGGCGGAGAAAACAATGGCGGTAGTTCCGTTCCCCTGGACTCAGACCCTTGTCTGGGCTTCTGGGCTGCGAGTTCTGCCCTGGTCCACAATCGCTACCCCTCTGGGTCTGCCAGCCGCAGCTTGCGTACTCAGGGATCACCGCTGCCTTCTTGCGGCCCCAGATGGCTTTTGCACCGAGTTCGCGCCAAACTTTCCCCCGACCTCCGCCCGCCGCCGCCGACCCGACCCAGCCCCGCGCCCGCCCCGCGCCCGCCCGGCTCGTCTTCTCCTACCAGTCCGGATGAACGCGTCTACTTCAGCTTCTTGGCTGCCCAACTTCCATTCAGATAAATCCTCTGCCGGATCTGGGTGTTATTCTGATGGTAAATTATTGTTGTAAATTATTGTTTTTCTGATCTTGGTTGTACGAGGAGGTACGGTGCGTCCACCTATTCCTCCATCTTGCCAGAAGTCTCCGCATTCATATATTATTTCTAATATTTATTGGCTTATGTTAATTTCCATAAAATATTTATGTTAAAAAATTAAAAAAGGATAAGGCATGATAACTGAGTTTATTTTTATATTGTTGGTCAGTCAATCAAAATAAAGTCTTCTTAAATATCCATCAGATCATCAGATTGATTTTGGATAAAAAAATGTATAAGTTGTATTTTTCATAACAATGTCAACAATATAGAGCCTATCATTATTTTCCCTTATAATTCTTTAATTTTATTCATGTGACATGTTATATTTACTGAAAAAGGAAGCTTGGCCTTGACCATGTGACTGTTTGTCTGTCGTCTCTCTTTCTTCCTCTAAAATTGCATACCTGTCACTCATTCGGGTATGGGAAGGCTGAGAAACTGTATCATGAGAGCCTGAGTCTCCGAGCTCTTTCATCTGTGTACTTATTTTCTGAAGTACATTCCTTCACCAAATCATGGTCAGCTCCACCCTTCCTAAAATAACACTACGGCGCTTGAGATCTACCTCATCCCTCCCCCACTTCCCTAACTGCACATAAAACTACTGTTGTAGTATCTGAGAATAGGGGGTTGTCAGGATTGGCTACATAATTTATGGGGCCCAGTGCAAAGCGAAAATGCATGACCCTTTGTTCAAAAAGAAAAAGAGAGAAAGACAGAGAGAGAAAGAGAGAGAGAAGTGCCACTTAAAGCACTAAAATAAAAAATGTTCTTTCCTTTCTTCTGTGTTCTGTCTCTTGGCTTGTCATGGTGTTTGTTATTTAGTATTTAGTGTCATTCTAAATAAAGGAAAATAAAAATTATTAAATTATTAGCAGGAATTTTACTGTCCATCCTTCTGTGGTACAATGCCAATTTGAAATGAAAATATTTCTTTTGACCATGTTTGACTCATGCAGAATCCCTGGAATTACACAATTCATATTTCGTTGTTTGGACATGTATCATATGTATTAAAATACAAGGAGAGTGGGGTGAGGCACAAGACTCACTGAACCATTTTAAACCTCACTTCTGCTGCACACACACTTTACCACAATGTTACCTTTGAATTAATGATGAGTCAGGAAGGATTGAGATGAAAAGTGACTGTGCACCACACTCAGTTTCCCGTTCCTTCCACATCATCACTTTCAGCATAAGCAGTTGGTGAACACAGGGAAGTAACATGAATAAGAAAAGACAGGGCAGGGTTCCTTGGTGGTTTATGTCTCTTAAAACACCATTGCTTGCTTCTGCCTTCAAAGCAAGTTTTGATTTGAACAGAAGGGAGTCCACTTGGGGCTACCAGCACTCCCCTCTCCCCTTTTACTTGGCCACAGACATATGACACTACCTTAAACTCACTTGGAGTCTCACTGAATTCCCATGCATCCCGGGTCCTCTAGAAATCTGCACTCACAGGGCATGTATGAACACTATGTGCAAATGGGGCAGCGAGAAATGGCTGGGAACACACATGCTCCATTGTCACAAAACACAAGGTCAAAGCTAAGATTGTGCAGAATTTCAAGATGGTGGCAGTGCAAAATTAAACCAAGCATGGGGGCCTTCTGAGCACAGGGCCCAAGAAGCTGGCCCTAGGTGCTGTTATGTTGGAGTTCAGTGACTGTTTGTGTACCAACAGGTGGACTGTAAACAGTGCCCAGGGAGCTTGGCAAATCTTCAAAAAGCTAAACAGAATGACCACATGATTCAGCAATTCTGCTTCTGGGTTTATAGCCAAAAGAATTTCAGACAGGGCTCAAATAGGTAACCTGTGCACCAATGTCCTTTGCAGCATCATTTACATTAGTTAAAAGGTAAAACAACCCAAGTGTCCACTGATGAATGGGTAAACAAAAGAATGGAATATTATTCAGCCATACATAGGAATGAAACTTTGATATATACTAAAACATAGATAAAACCTTAAAAATATTATCCTAAGTGAAATTAGTCAGTTACAAAAAGGACAAATAATTTTCGATTCCAGTTATATAAAACATCTAAAATAGACAAATTCATAGAGACAGTAAGTAGACTAGAAGTAACGAGGGCTGAGCAGGATGACTGGGAGTTATTGCTTAACGGTTACAGAATTCCTATTTCAGGGAATGAAAACATTTTGGAAATAGATAATCGTGATGGTTGTACAACATTATAAGTGTACTTAATGCCACTAAATTATACACTTAAAAATGGTTTAGATGGCAAATGTTGGGTTATATATATATTTACCATACTGGAAAAAAAACACATAATGGGTAGGAGCAAAAAAAAAAAGATTAAAAATGGACAGAGGAAACAAATAAACACTTTTCCAAAGAAGACATACAAATGTCCAACGGGTTATAAAAAATGCTCACCATCACTCATCATTAGGGAAATGCAAACAAAACTGCAATGAACTCTCACCTCACACCTGCTACAAAGGCGGTCATCAGAAAGACGGGATACCAAGTGCTGGCGGGGATGTGGAGAAAAGGGAGCTCATGCGCACTGTTGGTGGGAATGTAAATTGCTGTGGCCACCGTGGAAAACAGCGTGGAGGTTCCTCAAGGCAATAAAAATAGAACTCCCATAGGACCCAGCAATTCCACTTCTGGGTATTTATCCGGGGGAAAGGAAAACACTATGGTGAAGAGATATCTATACTCCCGTGTTCACTGTAGCATTATTTACAACAGCCAAGGCCTGAAAACAACCTAAGTGTCCATCAGTGGATGAACAAATAAAAAGATGTTATATATACAGATATGTGTATAATGGAATGTACATATGGGAATATTATTCAGTCTTGAGAGAAAGAGGAAACCCTTCCAACACTCAGGTTCTATGTAAAAGCATAGATCAACACATATAGTCAGCCCTCCACATCTGCGGATTCCTGATTAAGGATCAAAACCAGCACATGTATTTATTGAAAAAAATTACATTTAAGTGAACCTGCATAGTTCAAACCCATATTGTTCAAGAGTCAACTGTATATGTATGCAATGTACATACAGGGTTGGGCAAAAGTAGGCTTACTGTTGTTCACATGGAAAATAATGCGATAATTAATAAATAATAATACAGGAGAAAACTCTGGCCCTGGCCAAGTGGCTCAGTTGATTGGAGCATCACCCTGTACACCCAAAGGCTGTGCTTTCAATTCCCGGTCAGGGGACACACCTAGGCTGCAGATTTGATCCCTGGTCTGGGCGCATGTGGGAGGCAACCAATCAACGTCTGTCTGTCTATCTATTATCTATCTATCTATCTATCTATCTATCATCCATCTCAAATCTATAAACATATCCTTGGGTGAGGATTAAAAAATAATGAGAATAAGAATAGAGTCTGTGTTTTGTGTACTCACAGCTATAAACCTAGCTATGCCCCACCCCGTACACATGCTGTGATTCTTTCTCTCTCACACTTACAGAGAGAGAGAATCAGTCATTTGCCCGCACAGTGGTGGAGCTGACGGTCAGCTGAGGTTCTCTGCCGCTGCCAGAATCAGGAGAGAGTATCACACATGCTAGAAATCGGTGGCCCAGGAAAGGATCAAAATTCAAAATTCAAAGTACAGTTCCCACTGAATGAGTATCACTTTCACAGCATCATAAAGTCAAAAAATCAGAAGCCAAACCATCTTAAGAGTCCAGAACCATCTGTGTACACACGAATCTGAGCAGATTACTGTCCCTGAGTAATCTGTTTAAATGTCTTTTTAAGAAGCTCCCCAAGTAGCACTGCCAGATAAAATACCACTATTGCATGGGACATAATTGTACTAGACCCTTATTTGTTGCTTATCTGAAATTCAAATTTACTGGGTCCTCTATATCCTAAATTGCTAAATCTGGCAACCTCACTCCTTAAGAATTCTGATGCGGAGGGGACACTTACAAACTCCCAGGTTTTCCCCAGGTGGAGCAGTTCATCACTCCCTGAAAGCCTTCTGATGAGCATGTGTGAGTGATGTCTCTAAATCCCAGAACATTCTGTACAGCCAGCCACTGCCTCCTTGAATAGTCCCTTCTCTCGTTTCCATGAGTCCTCCTGGTTTCTCTCTCCCCCCAGTGGCTTCTCCTCAGCCATCCCAGGGGTCCTTGTTCAGGGAGACCCAGAGTTTATGCAATTTGGAGGACTCTCTCTTTAAAAATAATGTATGATCACAAGTACATTAACTCAAAAGTAAGCCTCTTGTAGAACAAAGGAACTGTCACACATTGCAAATTTTAAAAAGCTTGTTATTAATGAACACTCTTCTCTAATAATGTTTTCATACATTTTGGGGGGTTGCATACTCCTTAATCACTTCTTCAAATGATAGAGCTTGTGTATGATAACAGCAATAGAGAGAATGAGAATGATAACTTAGTTGTGCTCTAGCATGATGAATAGAAATTCGTTTTTTATTACCGATGGTGCAGGAGCGTTCTTTCCACTTTGCAAGGAGTGAGGGCAATGTCATGTACATTTTTAGGATTGTTGGCAAGTTTGGGCAGACTTCACTCAAATTTCTTTCATATATGAGCTGTCAGATTTGGAAGGACTTTCTGCAGACTTGTTTTGTTTACTTTAAACCCAGTTTTTTCTCTTCTTCTGGAGCTGGAGCTGGGTCACGGTCATGTCTTCACGAGACCTCCCATTCCACATCTCCGGTTTCCACCGCAGCAGAGTGGGCAATGTACAAGGCCAGGAGTACTCACTGAAGTAATTCCAGCACTCGGGCAGCTAGCACGCACTTAAAGACAAACAGAAAACATTGCCAAACACAAAAATACATATCCCACTTGTCTTGGTTAAGTTTATGTCAACTTGGCAGCAGCATGGTGCCCAGGTATTTGGTTAAACCTTATTTTCAGTGTTTCTGTGGTGATTTCTGGAACGTATTAACATTTACATTGCTGGACATTGAGTAAAGTAGATTACCCTCTATAGTGGGGGGTGGGGGGCACATCCCATCAATTAAAGGACTTAATAGAACAAAGACGGATCTTCTCTGAGCCAGAAGGAACTCTGCCAGCAGACTGTCCTGGGACCCAGGCTGCAGCTCTTCCCTGGATTCCCAGCCTGCCGGTCCACCTTGAAGATTTTGGACTACCAAGCTTCCACAATCAAGTGAACCAACCCCCTAAAATCAACCAATCTCTCTCTCCCTCTCTCCATATATATATATATATCTCCTGTCTCCTGTTGGTATGTTTCTCTGGAGAACATACTTATATACCACTGAAGTCCCCCTTACACAGGCTTACACCGTTCCCCAAAAGGCTCCCATCCACCTGGATGTCAAGGCTGCAATACTCTGACTTCAAGATAATGAGTTAACCTAGGACATTTATCAGAGCAAATGCGCACATCAGCTGATCTCCCAGTTTACTAAGGAGCTGAGCAGGCGGAGTGCATGGGGTTTGAAACTCCCTCCCCCAGTGTCCTCCCCATCTCACAATCTCCTTTCCCCCTGAGCTATTAACCTTCCTCCTGTACTCCAAACATTACCCCCGCTCCTCTTCTTGAAGGCTCCAGTGAACCCGACCTCCTCTGTAGTGGTCCTCCGGAGAGGCTTCCTCTTCCTCCCATAATCCTCCACCATCTTAGCAATTCCCTCCCGGGTTCCTTCTGAGTGTGTGTGTGTCATCTCCGCAAGCAGATGATAAACTGTGCTATGTATTACCTTGTATTTTTAGTCCTAACCCTCCCCCAGGGCAAGCACAATAATTTACAAAATAGTAGGTGTAAACAGCAGTGTGCATACTGACTCAGGAGGACTGATTAAGTTTTCAGAATTCTGTGAGCCTGTTGTTAAGCACAGCCATTAGTCAAAATTGTTATATAAACTTACAGTTACGTAAATGACATTGAAACCCAAAATAGAAAAAACTCAACACTCATGGTTTACAAATTATTCTGGTGCTTTTTTACTCTTATCTATGCACTTGAGGCTAGTTATGTCCATTGTAGATATGCTTGTGGTGGAAATACTAACTAATGATGAGTTTCTGGGCAACTCTTCTCAATGCCATGTTCAGTAAGTCATGGTGACAGCTCGAAATCAGGTGAGAACATTTATACCAGAGACATTGGCAAGTGCTGTGGTATAATTCAGGGCTATGCTCCCAGAGGGTCAGTTGTCAACCATCTACCAGCACACCACTCATGGTAACTTAACCTAATAGAACTCGAGCAAACCTTCCAGGTTTGTCTCCTATAACTACATACACAATCTCTCTTCCTCCCCACCTCTGACTATTTTTGGCATCCTTTACTGAAAATACTTTTCATACCTCTGGGTCATCCCATGTGTTCTTTGCCTAGAATGTGCCTTTTCCCTCTTTTCCATCTGGTAGACTCCTATTCATCCACTGAACCCTGGTTCATGCGCAGCTTTCTGGGATTTCCCCCCAGTTCCTGTATTAGCTGGCCAGCACTGCCATAACAAAGTACACCAGACTAGTAGCTTAAACAGCAGACTGATTTTTTCTCACAATTCTAAAGTCTAGAAGTCCAAGATCAAAGCATTGGCAGGTTTGGTTTCTCCTAAGGCCCTTTTCGTTGGCTTGCAGATGGCCGCCTTCTCACTGTGTCCTCACATGGCATGTCCTCTGTGCATGCTTCCCTGGTAACTTCTTGTGTGTCCAAATTTTCTCTTCTTATAAGGAACAATCAGAATGGATTAGGGCCTACCTTAGTGGCCTCATTTTAACTTTATCACCTTCTAAAGGCCCTGTCTCCACATTCAGGAACATGCTAGAGCACTTGGGTTTCGGGGAGAGAGAAACGCTGATCTGTTGTTTCACCCATCTGTGCACTCACTGGTTGGTTCTTGTAGGTGCCCTAACTGGGGATAGAAGCAGCAACCTTGGTGTATTGAGATGACGCTCTAATCAACTGAGCTACCCAGCCAGGGCCCAAAAAGAACGTTTTAATTGTCCTTGTCCTTGTTATCTAGAGATAACAACTGTTTAACATTTTTGCTTTCTTCTTCAAAGCTTTCTACACAATTAATTTTATCACCTGAGAAGAGACAGGCAGCTGTTCCGTAGTATCTGTCCTTTCCTTCCTGCAAGTAATTTTTCACTGGGTAAGGGAGAACCCAGAATGAATATTACATTTCTCAGTATTCCTTAGTCGATGACTAAGTTCTGGGAATCTGCCTTAAGAGACAGCAGCCCTGCTCTTTGTCCCTTCCCTCCCAACATCTCCTGCCACCACAACACACACACACACACACACACACACACACCCTGGTCAGCCATCATTCCTCACCGCTTTCTGCAGCCCAGGAAGCTGAGCCTTCCTTCTCCAACTGCAAGGCTGAGAGCCGCCGTGGCCCAACCACAGAGAGAGAGCTGGAGGACATCAGCATCCCTGAAGATGCTCTGGAACATCCCAGGCCTCCAGGCCTTGTTTATGAGGGAAAATAAACATGTCTGCCTTAAACCACTGTTTGTTTTAAATGTCTATGACATACAATGAAACATATCATTCTGTAACTTTTATTTATTCCTATCTTCACATCAGTAAATATGGATAGTATCAAAAATGGCCACAGAGGAGTGGTTTGCTGGTTCCTCAGAACGCTAAACATAGACTTAGCATGTGACCCAGAAATTCCACTCCTGGGTATGGATGCAAGAGAATTGAAAACAGGTACGTGAATGTTCACAGCGGCACTATTCACCATAGCCAAAAAGTGGAAACAACCACACTGTCCATCAATTGACAAATGAATAAACAAAATGTAGTCCATCCATACAATGGAATAGTATTCAGCCATAGAAAGGAATGCAGTACTAATACCTTGAAAACATTACACTGAATTAAAGAAGCCAGTCACCAAAGGTATGTATGATTCCATTTGTATGAAATATCCAGAATAGGCAAATCCATAAAGACAGAAAGCAAATTAGTGGTCACCAGAGGCTAGCAGCAGGCAGGAATCTGGGTGGCTGTTTAATGGGTATGAGGTTTACTTTGGGGGCGATAAAAATATTCTGGAACTAGGTAGATGGTTGCACAACATTGCCGATGTACTAAATGCCAATGAACAAACTGTGAATGGAATCCTGAGACTTCCGCAGGGTGATGAGAGACACGTGGAGAGAGCAGCCCAGCTGTCCCGCCGGCCCCAGTCAGGCTCTGGCCGTGTGGGGAAGGCACTGTCCCATCCACAGCCACAGCTGAGCACCCGTCCGCCTGCAGCTGCCTGAGACAGCCCGCTTGACATCAGCAGCCGTCAAGCGCAGTCAAGTCCAGTCAAGCCACAGAGTTGTGAGGAACAATAAGCCATTGTTGCCTGAAGCCACTTTGTTTTAGGTGGCTTGTACACCAAAACAGATAACCGACGCAAAGAGTGTGCTACTTACACAGTTACGGCGATTCACTCAACCCGTGTCCTGCCGAGAGGCTCTGGTGCTGTGCCCGGGTCCCTGACTATATTCTAAACCACTCTGTGCTGGGCATTCTTGCAGAAACTACTCTCTGCCTTCACCTGATTTCTTCCCTAATACTTCCAGCAGCAGCACACTGGCATTTAATGGAAACTTTAGGGGGAAAAACAATCCAAACATATTCCTAACTCATTAAAGAGGCAAAAGCAATCGTGGCGATTTTGGGCCACTTCAGCTGCAAAAACAAGGCCTTGCTGGGTTGCTGAAGGGAGTCTGCATATACTCGACCATGTGTCTCTTGAATCCCATCCCCAAGCTTCTCCCTTGTATGCCAGCCTTTGGCGTTATGTATTATTCTTCAGGGCTTCCCATAGGGTGTGTGGGACCCCTGCGTATGGAAATGATTTAATTAAAATATATTACAAAATGTATGAGCCCACGTGAGGTGACTCCTCCATGCATATTTAAGAAGTCCTTGGGTGTTTGTTTATTCCAACCAGTTTAGATAAAGATTCTTCTTAGGGTCTCGGCACCAGCTTTTCCCGGTCATGTTCAGGAAACATCTCCTCAGGTTCTTTTGGTCAAATGTGACATGTGTGGCTACTTTCTATCTCACGCCACGAGGAAAAGGTAGGGAAACTGTCATTATTCACAATGCCATGGCTCTTCAGAACCTGTTTGCATTAAACAACACAGAAACTCATACCTCTGCAGTTTCTTAATTCCACTTACTTCATGTTCCCCGCATCGTTTATGACACTGTGATGTCCAGCGGGGGCCTAGGGAACTGGCTGCCAGTGACACTCTCAAAGCTGTCACAGTGCTTTGTTAATCATGGCCACAAATGCAAGTCCAACCCAGAATAGGCGGGAAGACGTGAATGATAATTCATCTCTGGGCCAGGTGAGTACTAGGCTTACCCAAATGATCACTTCCTAAGGTATATAACTGTCTAATCACTGTGTGATACACCTGAAACTAATATTGTATGCTAACAGTAATTGAATAATAAACTTTTGAGAAGTTCACCATTGAGAATTTTGTAGCACAGCAATTGAACAGCACATCTCCCGTTATAGTTTCTCTGGGACTCTCCAGGCTGCAGTCACGGCATTCTGAGCACATGGTTATTTCAGTGTTGACTGTACCGGGCTTTCCAGCACCACCACCTATGGGGAAGGGAGGGAAGGGCCATGAGTGCAGTGGGAAGAGCTGTTCCCTTCATGCAAGACATGTTCATTTCTCATGTGGCTGAGGTTAAGGGCCAACAGCACAGGAGTAAAGACACCATATTCAATGGAGTCAAGAGAGGATTGCCTGGAAGGGCTGGTTGACAATGCAGAGCAACTGTCTCCAAAGAGGAGATGGGTACAGTTCAGCTGGGAAGATCGCCTGACATGAGGCTCAGAGCCAGTGAAGGGAGTGGGATGACTGGCCTGTATGCCTGGGGTGGGGGCTACACAGAGTAAAGATGCCTGTCACCTCCCCACAGCTCAAAGGCGCTGTGGGTCCCAGTAGTACCACTGCTTGCCAGAACACACAGGTAAGGCATGGCTCGGGAGTCCACACACGTGGCTAAGCCCGATAGTCCCACCATGGAGGGACTGTTGGTGGCAAAGAGTACTGTAGTCCACCTCTGTCCGAGGTGAGGGAAAGTCATTGAGAATCAGCTTGTCGGCATTGTTCTGGTGGCCCAGTGTCTCACGATCCTATGAACAACACACTGCATTGGCCAGCAGAAAAATCCAAGTGGCTGTTGTCCTCCAGGGACTGAGGTTCCTCCATAAGCTCCATGAGGACCCCAGTAAATGCCATTCTGGACTTCTAGAAGACACACGTGCATAACAGAAGGTTAGTGACTGCCCCAAAGGGGGAAGACAGAGAGCAAAGCCTGCACAAGACCTGATCTGGGTCTGGTGTGGCCTCCCTGGATGGCACTGCTAGTCCTAGCCAGTCCCAGCACCAAATGGGACTTAGATCACTTTGAGGAATGCAGCCCCAAGCAGAGTGACCCAAGTTCTTTACTCTGAGGGTGTCAGTCCTCCTCAGCTATTGGCAAGCTTCAGACAACAAAATCAGAGAACTTAAATGAGAGGAGTACCATTGGAAGACCTGGAGGATGGGCTTTAGGCTAAGCTTCTAGAAACAGCTCTTAGAACCACAGCACAGAGCAGGCCTGGTTTGGCAGAAGCTGTTTTACCTACCAATCTAGGAAACCTGCTTCTTTTTCTGTAGGCTGGAAGTTGCTGCCCCACAGCTGACCACAAAAATATAGTGACTCTGCCATGACCTGGGCCACCAACACTGATGCTCTGAGCCTCCCATGTAGGTTTAGTCTGGGGGTGTATAGGATGAGAAGAACCTCACCAGGAGAAATCCAACAGATGGTTGAAAATGCAGGGAGGGAGACTTCATCAAGTTGAGTCTGGATTTGGGCATCATTTATGAAGAGAGGGCAGCAGAAATACTGAGAATTACTTGAGAATGTAAGAGTGGAGAAGAGAACTCATGCTTAGCACTGACCACATTTGGGAGGAAGGAGGGAGAGGAGCCTGTGAAAGTGACAGAGAAAGAGGTCGAAGAGATGGGAGACCAGACAAGGACAGTATGAGAAAAGCTAGGTAGGAGTGGCAACATACTTTTTGAAATCCAGTGTACAATAGAAAAGCAGGGACTGTTGCTCAAAAGTCAGTAAGAATTTTAAGACAGCACAACAGAGTATTAAACCAAGAATGGGGCCTCTTCTGAGCCTGTTTAACTAACTCTACAGTTTGCAGACTCTTGAAGCTGGTCCTGGAAGCTAAGAAGTTCGAGAGTTTCACAGTGGGGCAATGTCAAGGAGGAAGACATTTGAGAAAAGACTATTGAATTTGATTATTTCAAGGTCATGGCCATCTTCAAAAGCGTGGGATGAAGGGCTGAAATCTGACTGTGAGGAGTTTAAGAACTGATTGCTTGGAGATGAAGTGTAAACAGTGAAAAGTTAGGGGTTTGAGGAGAGACGACTCAACAGTTTAGGGAGAAATTGGGTTGAAAAACAGCTGTTTCCAAGTCGAACAGACAATCACTAGCCAATCACAGTCGTTGGCTTGGATAATGTGAGCAGGAAGATGCAGGAAGAGGAAAGGGCACAAGGTTGGAAGCGGTAAACATCATCAACAGTAACAGCCGAAGAGATGGTAACTTTGGAAGGTCAGTCTCACAGCCAGTGGTATGCGGAGAGTGGGGGCGTGAAGATACAAAGAAACTGAGAGGAAAGGGGGCTGTGGATCACAGTCCTTCCAGGCAGAAAACCTTATGGCCAAGCGTCTCCAGGGTGTACATCATTTGTTTAACACACTCAGCAAGACCAGCACCAACCAGTTTATATGGGAATGGATTAATTCACGAAAACAACGTTCTGTGTTTGTGTAGGATCTCAATTTAGAAAGCATTATGGTAGTTTTGAAGTGTGTGGAATTGAGCCAGAATCCACTGTCCGCTGAGTGCTCTCTGATGGGGTAAATTTCCTCCTAACCCAGCCCATCTTGTTTAGAAAATGCCCGATAGCAAATTAGTTTCTGGGGCGTCTTGTTCTTGCTTTGTTTCTATACTTTTTTTGTATTTAATTCCATCACAATGTGAAGCATTTCTAATATCACTACCCCACAATTTTATTCTTTCTATAGAAATCTTTCACAATTATTTGTAGCTTCACACAAAAACAACTTCCTTCAGGATTTTTGAATCACAAGTTGTGTGAAATAAAAGGAACATTTGTCTAAAGCTTTAAAGAACATTTTAGATTTTCTTAATTTTTGTTTGTTCAAAAGGCAAACGTGTAAATTTTTAAACATCCAGAACTATTAAGTGACCTGAAAGGGTGAAATGTTTAGTTTAGCGTGAAAAACAGTGTTTTATAGTTGTGTCAGTTATTAACTTCTAATTTGTGTGAAAGAAACTTCCAGAACTTTTCCTTTCCATAATTAGTAATTAAACCATTACTCTGACTGGAGCAATTAGAGGTGAATATTTTATAAAAACAAAGGTAAGGGAAAAGACTATGCGCACTAAACACACCCAGATTAGAAACTGTTAAAAAGCAACAGACTAACAACAAAGGAACTCAATTTGAAATCACAAAGGAAGTTAAAACAGCACATTTCAAGTAAAAAGAAACATATGCTGGAAAACAAAAACCGAAATTGTAGTACTTCACTCCTATAAATGCATACATAATTCTCTCTTAAAGTGGCAAAACGGTCCCACCTATATTAAATTTTTGTCAATTGTTCATTAAATTATGCAGATGGATAAGAGAAGGTAATTCAAACTTTTTTTGGATGTTTTAATTAGAAAATATAACACTCCATTTCTTTGAGAAATAAGTAGGAAAACTGAGAAGGAACTTTGTATCAGAGCATTAACATTCTTGAGCCCCTGTTACTTCTCAGAGGGCAGGGTTTGACCGTTCTGGCCCAAATGGCTTTTGACCAGCGGGTTACACAGATCCTTGAATGGAAGCACTTTTTAAAAATGGTAACAAAAGTGGATATTCTTAGAAATCTTATTGATTTAAAATGGTTCCCCTTCTTTGCCCAAATTGGTCAACACCCTTTTAAGTTGTATACAGCCCCTTTAAACAACTGACTCAACT